>NC_083651.1:19962247-20322247 GCF_963576545.1 Limanda limanda | reverse complement strand
AATGTTGGAAAACGCTCTATTTCACAATGTTAACAATCCTGCAAGTGAGATAAATACAGAAAATTGCAACTATAATATGAAAAAAACAATGACACTATGTTATTTACATGAACAAGCAACAATTTACATGAACACTTCTGTGAGTATTCACTGGGGAATGTGCAATGTTTAAAATAAGCAGCATAAGGAAAATATGCCGTGTACAAGATAGTGATGAAACAAGATATAAAGACGGATACTGAAGAAGTTGCCGTTGACTGTTGGGAAATTGTAAATAAATTGGTTTTCTACGTGAAACTGAACCAAGTGACCGATCAATAAGTGACATTGTGCGTTGTGCCGTGAACAGTCCGCAGGCTTTCACACCAGCTACACCAATCTCCCCCCCCCCCCCAAGTCCCGCTTCGTACTTTTTCCAATGAAAAAATGGTTAAATGACCTGAGCTCAAATGACATTATTTTTAAATGTGTTCTTAATGAGTCGTCCACTGTACAGTATAAATTCCAATTACATCCAATTAACCCCAATCAGAAGCACCTCATCTCTGGCCTCTTTTTTTATTTAATGGTTCGCTGCGGCTTCAACCATTGATTAGGCTGAATGAGCAGCACTACTAAATGACCGCCTTGAAGGAGACGAGAGCTGTTAGCCTTAATAGAGACAGCGTGGCCATTACACCTCTGTGTGCACAGAACCCCCACCACCACCACCTCTCTTTTAACAGGCAAGATCCACTTTTATTCTGGAGTCTGACCACCTCTGTCCAGGTTGATTTTGACTTCAGCCCATTTGCTGTGAGGGAAAATGTTAAGTAGAAACCTCCCATCCATGAACGGTAGCCCATTATTTTCTAATTACGATGCATTTAGGTCCTCCAGCATGCATGATTATACACAGTGCCATTTGGATGTGTACACAAAGGAGTTATTTTCAAAGCGGTTTTGAAGCCAAATGGCATCGTGCTCGTAGCCTTGTGTCCTTATGTGTTTTACAAAAAAAAACTGATTCAGCGTTGACAAAGTGAGAGGAGATGAAGGTGAAATGTTGAAAACTAACGACGACTGGTCTCTGATTTCTGCAGTTTGAGGCTAAAAGTGATCACATGCAGCAACGGCTTACTTAATTTCTCGTCGCTTTGGTCAGAATCAAGACAAGACTCTGCCCAACTGCACGAGAGAGACAATGAAGATTAGAAATAAAAGCACAAATCCATTCAACACGAAGAATCCTCCAGCGCTGCGACTGGCGGCAGACGCTCGGATAAGCCCTCCCACACACTCGGTCTTGAGAAATTCCCTGTTTGTGTTCTTTTGAGGAGTTTGCATTGCATAATTCCCATGTGGCTGGACACAACAATCTGTAGATTAAGCCCAACAAAAATATGCATTAGAACTCCGTCGAAATACAATTCCCTCATAATTTGAGCTTTGTCAAAGACAAAAAGAAAAGAGGCAGCCTATAGTCGACATTAGAAATGGATTAACAAGAGGAGAATAACTCTTTGACGGCGCCTTCAAATATACAATTGTCACTGCAGAACCAAATATATGAAGCCTGCTGTTTGACAGTGTGCATGACAAAATAATTGCTTTATTTATAGATGGTGTGAAATTAAGCACACTTAAAAGCCCTGGACAGTGTGGTTTAATCAAGCCCTTGATTCATGCTAACAATTCCCTCTGCAACTGAAAGCAGGCCGCATTAAATACATTCCCTTATTACTCTATAAATGCAAGTGGCCAAGCAGACAAAACCCAAGTGATAAATTAATAGCAATAAAAACAGCAACTGCACGGACAGATACAGAAATTAAAAGCCGGCGTCAAATACAACAAGGCATTCAGCTTCATAAAACGCACGACCATTACATTTCTCGGAGCCAATCACATGCACCTATACCGCAGGATATTTAAATACGTTTAATGTTGATTTGTATCTCGTCCAGCACAGACTGAATTAATCTAATAAATATCAAGCATTTAGTCTCCGTGTGGGGAGGATGATGGTCAGATTTCGAAGCCAGTGAGTGGAGGAAGCTATAATCTTGCAATATCACCCGAATTCAAAGAAACTGATTTTCTAGCTTGCTCCCAATGGTATTTGGACTGAGAGTTTTTGATGTGGTGCTGAGGTTTTTGAATATTTTTACACCTACTGCAACACTAACCAACCAATATGATGGTATATAAATAAAGGGGTGAATGTGGCTTGTACTGTAAAGCAGTCAGGAAGCTCTATATAAATACAGTCAATTGACCATTTACTGTGTATCTAGTTTGATCCACAAAACATTTATAACTACTTTCTGCCAAGTAGAGAGATCCAGATTTTATGTTTGTGTCGAGGCGGAAAGTTTGGTTGAGCCTTTGAGTTATACATAAATAAATAAAATCGCTATGGCGATCAAACAGATTCTCTATAGTTCCAATTAGTTCTGATAATTTTATTTTGCTAAACCCAATCAGTAGCGAGTCATACACATGCTATTCTGATATCTTTTTCAAATGACTGTGAGTTCATTTAACATCTTGATTTAAAATCGTACATAAATCTGACAATATCACATTTTATTGAGACTAAAAGTTTGAAGATTAATTTTCTGTTGACTTACATCAACCTGCTCAGTCATCCATCCTTTTTTTTATAAGTTTTTGCTTTGCTATTGGTTAATGCAGGAATAAAACTGAGTTGTGGTTCAGAAGTTGGAACCAGCAAACAAACAAACGTTATTTCTTTCTTTTATCAGCTGGAACAATCACTCATTCAAGAAATTAACCCTCAAAATAACTCTTGTTAAATCTCAACTGCCACATTATTGACAGTTCCTCTCACGCAACACGTTGTACACTTGGATCGCTCACACACAGACAGTGTGATGTGTGTGTTTTGGCAGAGCCGCTCATTTACAGCTGCCAACACACTATTCAATGTTTGATTTAGCAGTGGTTTGTGTGTGCAGCAGAAGATCCACACAAATGATTGGAACCAGAGTTATAGATACACTCCACCTGCTGCTAGGTCGCTTTGGCATGATGTTCCTAACTGTGCCAAGAAGGTTGTGTTTTCACCCCTGTCTGTTTATTGGCTTGTTTGTTTGTAAGCAAGATTACACACAAAACAATTGAATGGATTACCTCAAAACTTGGTGGAAGAATGCGGCATGAGTTGGGGAAGAACCCAGAGATCTTTTTTCACCGTCTTGAACATTGCGATACAAGGTGTTTATCAACATTGTCACAGTTGTTCCAGGGAGTAATTTATGGATATTGATGAAAATCTAAATCAGACATATTTAGGGGACTGATATCTGAGTGTGTACAATTTGGTGAAGCTTGATTGAATTTAATGGGACTGTTGGGATTAAGTAAGGGCCCGAGTGCCATTGTAGTTTCTTAGTGTAACTTAGTTCAAAACCCGAAACCGACTGGACACAGGGTCTCATCAAACATCTTCTCACACACATAAGGTGAAAGGCTCCGGTGTAAACACAAACACCAATCACACCCAATACATTTTTATTGATGGACTAAAAGGGAGTCAAATTAAATCCTCTCATCCGTTCGACTTAAATGAATCACTTTCTCAACGTGGTAAACCTCCACACTTCTATCACACGCTCCTCCAATTACACAGCGTCACTCTGTAACGCTGACGGACACACAGTAAGTATACAAGCTTCCTTCTTTAAGACAGGAGGTTAGAAAATCAAAAACTCCCCTAATTAGTTCGATTTCGCCAGAAAGAATCATTAAAATGTCAGAAGCCTCCACACTTTAAACACGTCTCGCGAAGGTTTCAGACATCTCCTACAAGCAGAATCCACTTATTACAATGTCAGGTTAATGCTGATGAAGCACTGTGCAGAGGAAGTATATAACACAGGGCGCCTTCTTATAATTCACCTCTGTGAGAGAGAGAGAGAGGGAGAGAGAGCAAGAAGCTTACAGCATTATATGAAAGTGTGACCATTTGGAGGCTGAGCGGAGTATATCTTGGAGTGTGTGTCCATCTCACGGTTTGAGGATGGCTTGAGATTCCCGTGACCTCCCTCTTCAGTGACAGGGGTGTTATCTCCGGAGGGTCAATTACCATTCGCTGTTGCTTGATCTTGTTTGTTTAACTTGACATGTTGAAGAAAGGGCTGACATTGACCAGAATCCGCTGCATTAATGTGTTTCATGTTCTGCATTCATCATTGTCACCGAGCGGGAGACCACTGCCAGCGTCACGCGAGGACAGGAAGGCGGGTGAGAGGGTGTGTGTGTGTGTGTGTGTGTGTGTGTGTTATGGAGAGACAGGGAGAGAGACATATGTGTGTGAAGATAACTGATAATTAGTAGTAATAATTATTTTAACAACAATATTTTCTTTATTTTTTTCAATTATCACAAAAAATCTGTCACAATTTGGAAAAACTGGAAAAAGAATCAAAGAAATTCAGTTGTGTAGCGGTGTCATCTTGAGTATTTCTTGTGTGTGTGTTTGCTCCTCGTCCTCTCTAGAAATGATAAATATTAATTCCACTGTTCCGGCGCGTGAACAGCTACTTCATGGTTCAATTCACAGTATGTCTCATACCTGCTTCTTTCCATTATTTTGTACTTTCCTTGATCATGATTCATATGTCTTTTTAATTTACTTGACGATATAAACCATTGTATTTTTGTATGTTGTTATTAGAGACCAGCTGATGAGCAGCCTCAACCTCAAACACAGTGGCAAATGAGAAGCTTTCACTTTCACACTCAATGTAGCATCATAATTATAACTCAAATAATTAAAGTGTATTTCATTGTTGTACTTTTTCCTCTTGAAGATCTTATATTGATGTCGATGCCATGAAGGTAACAACAACATAGAAAAGACACCGGGGTCAATTTGCACTGATCTTCATCAAAGCCTTTAATTACCAAATTGTTTTGCTCTCATTTACAAACAACCATGTCCTACTCACTACAGGAAGCTTTAGGGTATTATCTTCTGCTACTAACTCAAATGATTGAATTTATAGTTAAAACTGCCGAAAGAACAAACTAGCAGAAGTAAAAATGAGAAGTTCAAGAGTTGTCTGAAACTTGAGCACATCTTAACAATCAAAACCAAATATTTTCAAGCAGGTTAAATGCAGAACAATATAGGCCTTTCTTTTATGAGAGAAAATCTTATGAATTTGAATCCCCAGTGTTTGCCATCACTGAAATGTGTTTAATTTAGAAATTGCGTTGACAGAAACTCCCACACGAGCCCCTACAGCAAACCCACGGCTCAATTAGTCGTGCTGCAGTGGTTCACTTCCACAGACCTGTCACTGGCTGAATCTCGGGTTTATAGGTAATCCATACGTTTCCTGTCGAACCCAGGTGAACTGGCTTGGACAAACAACAGGAGACACACATATAGTCCTGTTGGTTACGGCCCGACGGCTTGACAACAGCACTGATCACACAAACAACTACAAAACCACACCACAGTGCAGTGCAGACGTTTTAATGACTTTTTCAGAACAGTATCAATTTCATGAGCCATTTTTGTCAGCATCCAAGTTCGTGTTTCCTTTGTTTGACTTTATTGCACCGGTTCCATGTTATGTTGTAGGTGGAAGAAACATTGCTGTCTTCATACTATATTAGGAAAACCTATTTCAGCGCGTTCCTCATCATTTCCATAACTTTCTCAGACTTGGCCATGATTACAGAGTTCAGTGGGGAGAGGTAATATCTCGCGGATGAATGGATGAATCAAACAACATGGACGTGCTGTTCCAGTCAACATCTGGACTGATGCAACGGATCCTGCACATCGGGCTGAGAGCATCTGAGTGTCATGGCTGCTGAGCTTCTATTAAAGCCCCAGTGATACAAGAATTAATATTTTTGTGAGTAATGTTTGGCACCCCTCTCAAAGTGCAAATCATTATTTATTTACACCACTTTGCACGGTGAGACAGATTATTCATCTAATGTTAGGACCCCCCCACACACACACACACACACACACACACACACACACACACACACACACACACACACACACACACACACACACACACACACACACACACACACACACACACACACACACACACACACACACACACACACACACACACACACACCTCATCCTGTACCTGTTCTAGGAGTAAAGAGCCGAGCCTGTACACTGCCCCCCCCTGGGAAGGCGTGTGGTGATGAGGAGGATTCTCATGTTTACAATCAGGGAGCATTCATGTGACAGGAGAAATGAAGACGGCTTAATGGTCACAGAGTTTGACACGGTGGGGGTTAAAAGTGTCTATTAAATGTAAGGTTAATAACTTTAAATGACAGACAAGCAGCAAGTTGCATACTTTATATTTGGGTTCTACCAAAAAGACATCTCATTATCAACATTAATATTGTTTATTTTGTATTCATTTAATATTTAACTTTTATTCAACCAGTTCAGCCAGGCCTTCTATTCCATTCTTGAAACATCAAGAGCATCTAACAAGAAATGCATCATAGTCAATTTATCAGGTTCTATTTTAAATAAAACACACGAAAATCAATACAAGAAAATCTGAGAAATTAAAAACTATTAAAACATTTTTGTGTGGAACTAGAAATTCTGTTCCCAATGCACACAAGGTGCTGTGGGGAAGTCTGTGCACCCAGCAGCCAGATCCTCATCTGAGCTGCACGTCAGCTGACTTATTAAGGAGAGAATGACAGGAAGGGCAAGGTTTGCACTAAGCTCAGCAGAATCAAACTGTATCAAAAGTAGTGCTAGGTAGACCGCTAATAATAGACCAATACAAACAAAACTCCCGACAGGAATAGAAAGATCAAAACAATGCCCATTTGCTGCTCACGCAGGCAGCGTGAATGGCTTTTGTGTGGCGCTTATTATTGCAATCTCAGTGTAGCAACGGTACAGAGCAAATCTCAGTAATTAACCTATGGTAATGACAAAAGCCAATTTATGGATCTTAAAGATCAAATGTATCTGGGTTAATGTGAGGTCAATCTAATGCATGTGTGGGAATACCAGTGCTGGAATTGAAGGAGCTGGTTGGGGAGAGGATTACTGCCACAGTGAATGATGCTGTCAAACCCATCTATCCTAAACAGACACAGTGCACAAGCCTAATTCGACAGCAACAGAACATATTGTGAACATATTTGTGGACTGAGTAATTGGTTCATACAACATCCGGGGAGCTAAGCAGAGGACAGACAGTAGTTTTGCTTGTGTTTAACATTGAATGTATTAGTTTTTTAATATGAAACCTGGGTCAGGGGCTCTCTACTCAGTCTGCATGCCTTGCCGTGAGGTCAACAATTCAAGGAAGAGCCCTGTCTGCTGGCCTGCATGCTCAGGAAGCCCAGCAGCGTCTGCCACAATGGCTGTGCCTCCATGCACCTTCAGAGTTCGGTACACGGCAAGACCTGTTTCCACTGCAGGAACCTTAAGACTTAACTTTCAACAACCTGTGAGGCCTCTAGGATTCTGGCTCTGCATTTCCACTGCGTTTCACTAACCTGATCATTTTGTGTGTACGGGACATACAGGAGCAGAAGTGGAGTTAATATTTACATGGAATTTCTTTCACATTTTCATATAATTACATTTAAACATCAGCATCATGATGAAAGGATTTATGTCTGTGATGCAATGTGGCCTCTTGTTTTCTTCTCCCCTTGCCTTCAGAGAACAGGCCGTGTGGGAACTAAACCTGCTCTCCAGGACGTGTGGTCCCCTGGGAAACGCCGGCTGCTGGTTACACCCCTCTCCGGCTCCATACTATCATACACAACTGCTTGGTTCTATTCTTGCATGAATCAAAGGATCATGGGAATAAACAGGTGAAGAGTCTGTTTGGTGATGCTACCCCAGTGTTGTATTAAAACACACTTCACTGAATGAAACACATGTTCCCCTTTCCACTCGGAGTCACATTGGAACTCACAGCCGCTTTATCAATCAAAAAAAGTAACTGTGTAAATTGTGGGGAGTGATATAAAGTTATGACAGTTATCTGCCTGACCCATTGTGATCAACAGCACTAATACCAAGCCCTCAAGATTAGAGTTACTCAAAGCCAGCAGAGACCAGTGGAAACTAGAGCAACGCCAGGGGACAACAGTACCTCATGAAACCACATTCAAGAAAATTTGAGAAAAGTAAAATGTAAAACTTTGAATCCCTCAATGTTAAAGGCAGTGTCAAAAAAGTCCTGGTCCACCCCCCCATACAACATTTAATGGGTTCTTCCCTGACTATACCACATTCTTTGATCAAGCTTTGTGGTAATCCAGTAGTTTTTGTGTAATCTCACTGACCAACAAACAGGGGTGAAACCATAACCTACCTGGTGTCTAACAAAAGCAGCAGAACCTGTGACAATGTTAAAAGTTGAATACAAGGTTGTTTCCTTTGTGCAGGAGAAACCAGGTTTCTGTGGTTAGTGAGAGGGGATAAAGATGATCAGATTAATCTGATGCAAGTATCAAAATACATCTACGTTATTCTATGAAAGGAGGTTTTGATCCAAACTGTGTGAGCAGTGGGTGGGTCAGCGTATCAGAATGATATGGCAAAGTTTAGTTTTTTTACCATCCTCTATGATGCTGTTTGGCATAATTGAATCAATCTATGCGGTGAAGGACCTTCCTGTGATAGATCCACAGTGCTGCAGCCCCACATCACCAGTATGTGTCTGATGTCTTCAAATGAGGACACGTCTCCCTCCTCCTGTACGTTTAACTTCATAACTCTCTACTTTTATAGTTATTTGATTTTTACTCTCCCCATGTTAACTGTTTATTTTTATTTTTATTGTGAACCATTTTGCAACATCAGCTCTTTAACGTCCTAAATAGATAAACGTACTCACTCTTCCAGGGCTACATGAGCCCCTCTCGACCGCTCTATAGGAAACACCTCTGTCGGCCGCAGCCAGATGTTGGGCCACCTGGACATTGGGACAGACAAAAACAGACATTAGTTATTCAGCCAGATTCCAAACAGAGCCCACTGACGGATCATGGCTCCCAGGGAATTATGCTGCATTTAAATAGCACCTTTTGATATTAGATCAATACGCTGGATTAACAGTCAAGTCACTCATGGGCAGATGCTGCGGGGAGACAGCGCGCTTTGACTGTGATACATTATGTGCCAGAACTAAACAAAGAAGTTATTTCAATTCCAATGGTTTTGTTACTTTTTTCACAAAAGGTCAAGCGCTGTCAAAAATATCAGCATATTGACCTTTTTAAACATTCCAGAAACATTGGGATCATAGATTATGCTTTCTTCCCCTCTTCCGCGGCCAAACAAAGGGTTAAAACTTATTCACACCAAAGTCGCTGGGGGCTGCAACTCTCTGTGCTTGTCATTTGCAGGTCATTGTACAGTTCATTTGAAGTCTAACACGGCGCGGACCGTCCTGGTGATATGGGGACGCATTGTCAGGGGGACAGGGACAGCGTGTGGCATGACAGCGGGTTGCTGGTACTACTTGAGTAGATTGGGTCACTTCACACAGTCCCGGCGGTTCAGTCCAGCACCTACACATGTCTCATCCGTGAATGTTTGCAGTCAAAAAAATGCCAAATTGTTTTCATGTTTCGGTGCTGTGGTAATTAATGAAATAGAGGAAGGTGAACAACTTTTAAAAGGCAGGATTACTGATATTTCTCATATTGTTAGCCATCAGTAACCTTCTCAGGACTGCGATGACCACATCTCATTCAGACCTAGGGTTGCAAAATTCCGGGAATATTCAAACTTGGAAACTTTCCATGGGAATTAACGGTAATTAACGGGAATTAACAGGAATATACGGGAATATACGGGAATATACGGGAATAAACTGGAAATGTTGTAGGTAATTTATACTAACTGTATTTACCTTGTCATATACAGACATAAATATAAACATTTTGTTTTGTCATAGGCTGATTTGAGTCCTGAGGAAACTTTGGGCACTTGACTATATGCTTCTGCATCTTTGTGTCATTCTTAACACAGGTCTTTGCACAGTATTTGCAAATGTATACAGCCTTTCCTTCTACATTGGATGGGATGAAATGTCTCCACACATGAGATATATCAGCATGCTAATATATTTTCCCCAGTAATATCATCGAAACTTACCTGACTAGTCCTGCACACTACAGCAGGCCTCAATAACCCTGCTGTAGTATGCAGGATGCTGGGAATTATCTGTGCATGTGATGGAAGAATGCACAGTGGAGGGTTGAAATTCAATGTGCAGCGTGTGCTGCATTCCATACATCTTTAAAATAGAGTTTTGAATGATGTTTTTATTGCTCAGCGTTTAATTTGCTCATTTTTTTTTTTCAAAATACCCGAGCTTAACTTCCGGAAAGTTTCCGGAAATTTACGCGAAACTTTCCGCCCCTTTGCAACCCTATTCAGACCAGACAAAATGATTGGCTGGCGTACCTGTCTGTCGCTAACCAACGTGGTTATACCTGGATTCCACCTGCCCGTGCTCTTACTGTGCTTCTTCATGAGTCATGAGGCTTAAGCCGAAGTGGCTGAGACATACGCCGCTGATGCAGAGATGATTATCAGAAGTTATTGGGTGGGGGCGTAGATTTGATTAGAGGGCCAATGGGAGGATGTAGCGGTTGCATTTTTTAGTGTAGCCTACTCTTGCTAGCTTTTCTAGGATTACCAACCCTAGCTTTAAATCGGCCAGAGTGCTGGACTTGCAAAGAATCTTGGCTATTTCAGGAATGGTGAAACAGAGATAGAAAAATTACATTTTCTTAACCGATATATATCTTTTTATTTATGTAGGCAACATCAAATATGAGCATTATCATAATTATACTGATCTGGCTTCATAAGTAGTATTGCTGGATTGGAAAAAAACAATCCACAGAATATTTAGCTCGTGCATTAACAGACAGAGGCTCCAATGTCACATGTCAGTATCTGTCTAAGGATAAAGTGTCATTGGAGTTTGGTTTCATGAATAGAGGACAACAGACACTGCAGGCTGACCACACGTCTCCTCTCCGGCACAAACTGGCATGTAAACATGTGGACAACCTCCGGCACGAAGACACACAGATCCTGCAGATATATGACTGCGGATGTGAAGGGAGTCGTCTATCCTGTCTTCTTCACAGCTACAGCAGGAAAATAAATGAGCTCCAGCTGCTGCTTCTCAACAATTCACGTTTTCTTATATCGCAGTGACATATAAAGAATTAAATATTAATGCACTTTTGTGTATCGATTGAAAAAATACCTGACACTATAATGGCCCGGTTGATATTTCTGAATAAAACAATGACAAACTCGTTATCAAAGGGCATTTTTTAAACATTTATGACAGCTGAGTAGCTGTGGAGCAGAAGGCCTCGCATGGGCAATAAAAAGCATGCAGATGAAGACAATGCCCGTTTATAGTTGTTCAGAATGAAACTTATGGATGATTAACAGCGTCTCTAGAGTTGTATTAACCTGGAAGACCTGGCACCACGGATTCAAAAGTCCAATTGATTATTTTAATGGGTGAAAAGGTTCAACAAACACATCGGCTGTGCACTTACAAATCGGTACAGTGTATAGCTGGGACTGCATGGCGATAATAAAACATATCTTGTGGAGTCTGAATGTAAACTGTAGCCGGGAACAAAAGGAGAAGCTCTTCTGGAAGTGAGGAGTGAAGAGACTGGACTGGAAATATTCAGTGACAGAAATGTTTTTCATTCTTTAATTCCAGAGGCAGAGTCAGCGAACACTGACGCCTCCTTTGTTCGGCTGACTCATGGTTGGGGAATGGAACTGTTGTGTGCTGTGGAAAGACTTCACCACCAAAACACAAGAGAGTCCACTGCAGGCAGCCGGACCCGAACAAAGAGGGGCTTCAAATGCGCCTGTCCGCTCACTGGAGAGTCCAGTAGAAGTCAAACTGAGTACAGTGGAGTAGAGACTCTGGTGTGATTGTGAGAAGCCATGGAGACCCCCCCCCCCCCCCCCCCACCCCACCCTCAAGGGAAGGACTGCGGGAGACACTGTCTGTCCACTGTGGAGGCCAGTAGGTCCTCGGAGGTGTCACCTCCACACAATGTGACAAACCCCTCTGGTATGACCCGTCTTCACACTCCCCCCGCCCCTCCCTTCCTTTACGTGTTCTTAGACAAATGAGTGAAGACCCCGGCCCGGGCACGACCACAGGCAAGGACGGAGAGCGCGTGGACTTCACCAGTCACGGCTTCTCGCTCCATCACTTCACACTTAAATCCCCCATGCTCTCTCCCCCCCCCCCTGTCCCCGTCCCCTTCCTCTATCTTTTCTTTTCTCAGGCTCCAGGCTCTCACTGCTCATTTTGTGACTACAGGACTTTTACCAGGGTCTCGCCCAGACATACGCCACATGTCAGCCTGCCGTCTGTGGCCACACTGCCTAAAGCCAGATGGAGTCTGAAGCTTGAACTGGAGAACTACTGTGACACATCCAACAACCAATTCTCTGTCTCATTCTGTCCCTCTTGCAGACATGGAGGACACACTCTGATCCTTTCCTTGAGCATGAGTACCAACACAACACAGTACAAATACTGCACTCAAAATCCTACTGAAGAACGCACATATGATTTGCAAATAAATAATAAATAAATACGCAAGATTTAATATATTTAATCTTATTTTAGTTTATTGTATCCTCTTTTAAACAGAATTGTGGCCACACACACATGCAGCAGCACAATGACCAAGTTCCAGAAATACATATTTACAATTTAAATGAAGAATTAATTACACAATCATTAAGTATCAAATACATCCTTCAAATATCCATCACATGTGCTCAGCAGAGGCAACATGAATCAGCCAACACATCAACAGCATGATGCACTTCCAAGTCATTTAAAATGTTGGTTGAGTTGTAACTAGTTTTACTTACTGTATATAAAGTGAATTGGCCTACTGTAGTTTAGTGTGCTGTTTTTCCAACCTAAACGTCAAACACCTCCAAAGAGTCTCATGACAAATCTGTGGGGTTGTGAGTTGACCAATCAACAAACAGAACATCCTCGGTGGAGGTGAAAAGATAAGAGTCGACTGTGACGTTAGCAGCAGCTGATGAGGTGTTCATTTCTATTAGTTATAACAAACCACATATTGGTGAAAACTCTGGTTTAATCTCAATCTAAAAAATACATTGCATTTTATAAGCGCATCACATTTTGCATTGTAGGAAATCCCTTAATCTGAAAAGTATCTTGTTACAGCTCTTGGATAAATGGAGTAGAATGCATTTAAGTAGCTACATTAAACTGGAATTCTCATTAAAACATCACGATTGCTCATTAGTACGGCACTAAAGAAAATGTACTTAGATACTCTCCACCACAGATTTCTTAATTTCTCCATTAATGTATCTCTCACGTGTTTATCTTTCTTTAACTTCAACACATCCCAGTAGAACTAATTGCATCAGCCGACTTTTTCCTTCACTTCTTTCTCCTTTAGCATGAAGACTGCAGAGCTAATATTGGGGAATGCAAAAAAAAAAAAGGAAAAAACCCTCATGGACTAATCTTGTGCTGAGTACAGCCATGATAATGATGATGGATTAGAAATACAGCAGTGTATTGGGATTACAGTGCTATTAACTGGCCAGGGGAGGAGGATGAGGAAGCAGACCAGTATCAAGCTAATCAATCAAATAATCGGGACAAGCCCTTGTCTACTAGAAACAATTAGACCACTTCTCCAAAATCAATAGCCCTGCATTCTGTTTAGATACCCACTGGTCACTCATTCAATAAAGCCTCTGTGGGTTTTGATAAGCCCGCCAGTCGCAGGGCCACTGAGTCTCCGAGTGGGAGCAGAATACATCACACAGGCTCCAGGAAGGCCTCATAAAAATTGCAAATCGAAAACAATATAATTGTATGTGGCAAAGGTTATTTTCCCACTTGTTCATTATCAAATGTCCCATGTGAAAGCATTGCTATGACGGAGGGGCAAAAATCTATTCCGTCTGCAGAGTTTGGGGGAAAACGGGAGCGACACGTATTATATTTAACGGAAAACAAAAACAACGATGGAATGAGAGGGGTTCACGAAGTTGCTCTGAGAAATAGTCCTGGTGGTGGAGGTGTCTCCTGCTCCCAGCGCAGCTCCCATACATAATTAAAGCAGGAATTTGTATCTGTCTACACTCTGTGGCCTCCTGATGAATTAATATCTGGTGGAAGTCCTACACAGCCATCAGATTAGCTCATTTATTTCTGTCAGCTGCTTGCTCTATCAGCTATTTGTAAATCAGAGAGGGTGGGCGGGTGGATTGGGGGGGGGGGGGTGGTGTTGAGATTGTTGGACGTGTATTTATTATCATAAATGGCGGTTATGAATTAGGTCTGTTTCAAAACATCCAGGCTATAGTGCCGCAAGAGTAAGTGCACAGTGATGACTCATTTTTAGTTTTTTTTCTCTTCACGTGAGAAATGTTGTGTTGATGTAGTTGTGCTGGTTACACCTGAGCACCACATACTGGGAGATTCTTTTTTTTTTTAAATTTTAAATTTGTCTTCTGTTTTTAACCCATCTGGTGCAGGACACACAGAGCAGTGGGCAGCCATGTACGGCGCCCGGGGAGCAGATGTTGGGTTAGGGTTAGTAAGGTGCCTTGCTCAGGGGCACTAGGCAGGGTAGGGAGAATCCTCTTTTTGATTTTTGGACAGATTCGGGTTTGTGTTTTGTTGTTATTCTGTCCAGGTACGTTTTTTGTTGAAACTCCATGGAGTCGAACCAGAATCGAACCATAGACCTCTACTGCCTGTAGTCCAAGTTTCTGCCACTAGTCCACCGCCTCACCGCAGACGCTCATGTCATTTGCTGGACGAGCAAAATCAAGCTTCCAGTCAAGTTTTGGGATTCCACGTGCAAAAACCACACCTGCAGAACAGGTTTTGTCTGTGCATCGGTGTGATAATCACCTTCTGTGTCGGGCTGAGGCGACTGGGTGGTTGTGGGTCTTCAGTCAGTGTGAAGTCCACGTCCTCCTCCTCCTCTCTGGGACGGCTCTGGCTGTGTGTGGGTGTGTTGGGCGTATCATCTCCCGGGCCGGTGGGAAGATGACGTGACGGGATCCAGGAGCTCCAGGAGCGGAGGTGTGTGTGCCGTCTGTGCATGGGCGGGTGCAGGGGTATAGGGAGGGGAACAAACAAGAAGACTGCATTAACCTTTGGTCTGCTGGGGAGGGGAGGGCACGAGCGGGCCGGGCTGGTTGAAGGGACACCCCATAATCAGGCTCCTGTCAGCGCTGTTTCCAGGAGATTAATTCAGCTGGTTTCAATTCCAGCCGCCGCTCCCCTCGCCCGCAACCCAGGGTGCACATATCGTCCTGTTTAAAACACATGCATGTGGCTGTGACTCAATTTAACGCAGGCTCAGCTGAGGGGGAAGGCTGGGTCACGGGAGTAGCCAAACACAAATAACATGCATCAACAAGAAAGCAGAAATCCCAGCTCTGGCCGAGGAATCCAATAAGAACATGGTTGCAAGAGGAAATGATGTTTGATCAGGCCGGAGCACTGCGCTACAGAGGATGTAAATCTTCTCTTTCAGTTTACAATATGGTCCACGACACTCCTCAGCTGCGGATCAGATTTCTACTAAGAACCTGCTCCGAGAGGAGAGTTGAAATGGATAACTTGTCAGAAATAAAACTTGTTTAATTAGGCCTGAAATGACTTTTTATATCCATCAATGAACAGATCCCTTGATTCCTGAGCCGTAAAGTGTCAGAAAACCATGAAAAAGGTGGCATCTAGTTTTTTTTTACTCATCTATTACACAAAACCCACAGATATACAATTTCCCTTTATAGAAAGGTAAGAATAGCCCTAGTAGTTCAGTAGTTTCACCTTAAATTTTAATTCAAACTTTGATTTCATCTTTATCTGTGGATTTAAAGTCACAAATTAGACATAATCTGTGTGCAACTTTGAACGACAGCCATGACCTATCACAGTTTTCCTCGTCCTGCTGGTGTGAGAACAACACAACAACCAACATTTTATTTCCAACTGTTTTGTTGGTAGGTTTTGAGACCTGATTGAGATATATAGGTTTTGGGGGTTCATATGATTGTGACTGTAAGCATGAAATACCCAGATCAAATTTCTACTAAACACCTGCTCCGAGCCACCCAGAGCATCAGAGCTGCCAGACGTAGCCTGTCTTCTTTTTTCTGTGGCCAGAGGCTGAGTGTTCTCTGCTGGCGCTGGATAATGAACTGATGAGACGCCAGCGCTAAGGAGCAGGAGATACAGTGACAGAGACGTAGGGTACCACCGTTAGTTACCTGTAATAGCCCGGGATGACGATGTGCACCCCGGCACTGGGCTGACAGATGTCGGGGGTTCTTCTGATCATCCATTTTCCGCAGCGCGTCCGTAAAAGGTCCCGTGGCATTGATAACACATTTGGCTCTGACATCAAATTCCTGCCCTATGAAAGAAAACAGCATCAATCACCAGGGGCCATTCATCTGTGGCTGGTGACAAGCCGGATTATTAATTTATCAGCGAACGCCCCCCCTCTCTCTGTAATAGAGTGGCTCGAGTGTGTCCATGGGAGACTTCCCAGGATTGTAATTAATAGGAAACAGACATACCTAATTTCCCTCTTGCTTCTTTGTGTCACAGAGCCGCTCGGTGGCAGTGACTGAGGGATCCTTTTGAAATTGCGGTAAGGGAAATGTTTGTTAATGTGATGCTTGATGCTGACGAGCTACAGTATATAATGGGTACGCATATCCAAAGATACCATGAGGACGGCAAAGGATCTGTTTTGAAAACAAGGTGAATGACGGACTACCCTTTCTAATTTGACATGTGACGCCGCCACTTCTGAGAGAGAGAGAGAGAGAGAGAGAGAGAGAGAGAGAGAGAGAGAGGAGAAATGGAATGACATGGCTCGAAAGCCTGAAATCAGTTTTTTTTTGACAAAGAAAAAAGAAGTGATGTCAAAACTGTTTCTATTATCCTTTCAGTCTAAGCCCTCCCCATGTGACGCCCTCCTCTCACATTATTAAAGTGAGACATCTCCTCCAGGAGCACACTTCATTCTTTTAAAACATCAGGGGGTGGTCATGTGTTGAGACCCTCAAATCTCGGTTATTCATGAAATCTCTCAGAATACCGTATTTTACCCTTAACTGCTTTATTCTTCCAAAGCCGGCCCTATGCATGACATTTAAAAGGTAAGTAAGGCCATTTGGAGTACCCTAATTCCGTCTTATGTTCCTTCTTACAGGATCTGAAGCAGCCCTCTGCACCATGAAACGCTTATGAAATATTAAAAAGCCGCTGCATTAGATGTGCAATGACTATGTGCACACTAGCAGTGAGTAAGAGGTGCTGGGAAGGCCCCTGTTGTGACGGCTGCAAAGAGTGGGAATGGAGTGAGGCGGATTTGGTTGGATTTACCTGTGATCACATCCCTGCAGTGAGCTTCGGCAGACCCTCTCCCTCCCCGGCTGAGGGTCTGCCCTCTGCAGTAGGTGCACCACTCTAGTGTAATTGGCTATGGCAGCCCCATACCTGGCAGCAGTGAGGGCGATGGCGAGGTTCACTCGAGCATCGTCGTGTTGTCCTGCAGCGGGGGGACAGGACCGGCGCAGGGTGGGGGGGGGGGGATGTGAGTCACCCCGAGCCTGTGACTGGTGGTATGGAAGTGTGTCGGAACCGATATGTCACATCTGTCCCTGTCACTTTGCATCAGCGCGATGGCTGCTCCGGCCACACGAGGAGCACACTTAAAGCCACAGTGGCCCTTTGGCCTGAGTGTGGGCCCAAGACCACCCCGCCCCCCCCTCCCTACTCCTGCACTGGGAAGGAGAGCGGGTCCTCGGAAAGAAGGGAAGGGAGTGTGGGGATAAGAAGCAGATGAATCAACGGCTTAAATATACCAGGAGCTGATTGACGGAGACTGTTTTTTTTTTTTTTGCTCTTTTGTGTCACATGTAATACTTATTTCTGCTCAGTTACCATTAATATATATATTTTTTTTGTGGGACTTTTAACCTACTTGTCCACATAATATGAATAAGCATAAAAACAAGCTCCGTTTTAAAAGAGAAGCCACATCTAGTGATCACTGAAAACCACCACTTCCTCCCCGGATAATTACATTTCTCAGATTGTCAATGTGACAGTAAATAGCTCTCGACAGCAGCTGATCTGTTCTTCTTTTTTTTTTCCCAGCCGAAGATCCTTCTGGCAGAATCCTTCCTAATGAACAGGGAAATCTAGTATCAAGATTTATGGATTAATCCCTCTTCAGCTCTAAAATACCAAAGATCTATATTCAGAGTCACAAGGTCAGAAGTTTTGTAATTTAGATGAAAGGGTCTAAAAGGTGACAAATGAACAAAGCCGGGTTTCATTAGGAAGTGATTCTTATGTACATCTTTGAAGATTTATTGCCGGACAATCCCTTGGTTCAAAAGTAAAGAGAGAATAGAGATGATTAATCACTTTTAATGTTGGTGTCTCGGGTGACTTTCTTTCTATTTGTTATTGCCAGGGAAGTTCAAGTCCTCATTGTTGGCCGGGGAAAATGTTGCTACTTTGCAGGAATGAGCGAGGTCCTTTGTGCCCTGATTTATTTTACGTTTGAGCGACTCGAGGCAAGCTAGCTGGTGGGCTCTGCTTAATGCTACGGCATGCTCCGAGCCATTCCCCCCACCACGGGGAAAATAAATAAATAAGATGAGAGCAAAAAGTAAAAAAAGAAAACAGGAAAACAACAGATTTAAAGGCCACATTTTAGAATGAATTACATACAAGAGCATGCACCCTGCCATGATGTATTAGGAAGACCATGGAATCCACTTCTTCATCTCTGTTGGGTGAATGTGACCATTACAGTGTATGGGCAGCAAACTTATGCCACCGGTGGTGTGTGCACACGCATACACACACACGTACACACACACACACACACACACACACACACACACACACACACACACACACACACACACACAGGCTTGAGAGGGGCTAGGCACCAGTAGGCAGTGTCTGATCCTCGGTGATTGCTGAGCCTCCTGACGACCTCTGACCCCGTGATTCACAGCTCTCTGTTGCGAGCCTGTCACAGATTGGCACCGGGCAAAAGAACAGAAGCATTAATACTACATTAAATGTCAGGAATTCAAGGATTAGTCAGATCGCGGCGCAGCAGGATTTATGAATGAACGGCCTAGCTGCGGCTGTTATAACCTGACACACTGATGAAGATAACAATAATGATGATGATGATAATTATCATCAGCAATTAAAAAGCCAAAATGGCCGAATGACAGACCAAAGCTAAATGAGCATTAGAGCTCCCTGGAGGAATGGGAGCCACCCCCCTCCCCCTCTCTCTCCCACCACCACCACCACCAACACCCCCCCCCTCCCTGGCTCCCTCCCACCCGGCCCCTACCTCGGCTCGGCTCACACATACCACTCGCTCCAGCCTCCTGGAGGTAGGAAACTCAGTGGAGTGAGAGGAACTCTGCGGCCGGACAAAATGCTGCAAAATGACAGGGACAATAATGACAATGAATTTCATGTCTCCCAGTCATGGAGCCGGAGATGCTTGGCTGGGCTGACTCGTCCAATTAAATTGTTACAGGTACAGCGGGAGACGGAGTTATTATCCCAGATGCTTTTGTCAATTACTCCCGTAGCAAAAAGACGATGGGGCACATGAACAGCAGGAAAAGACGCAACAAAAGTATAAAAAGTTTGAATGTAGTGCAGAAGTGCAAAAATAATCGAGTTTCACATTTATAACATCTATCACTCTACAGAGTGAAATGTGAATATTTAAAAAATCTCCTTCGTGACAAAACGGGTGCATGCGGTTTACGTGCAAGGGGGCGTTACAACCTGTTTGCCATTTCTTGCTAAATTATATGTTTGCAAAGACTACATTTTCTGAGGCTAAAGGATGTCTACATCTTGAAACTATCTGACCGTGATGGCTTGAAAAATCCTGAGGAGATGAACCCGAGCAGTCAAAGCCCGATCCCCAGTAAAGAAGGTCAGGACAGAAAATGTCACTGCCATAATGTACCCAGTTGCGTATGGGAGAGGGGTGGAAAAGACAGCTTGAGGAAATATTAAATACGTGTAAGTGGTCAAATGCTTTTATTGTTTCATTCCTTTGTTCTTTCTACACCAATAAGGATAAAATGCGTCACTATATAATTATATAAAAAATTATACCAAAAGCTTTCTGTGTTATTTTCCCCAGATATTCCTGGTTTCTAGAAGTACATTTTTTTTTT
The DNA here is from genome assembly GCF_963576545.1 of Limanda limanda. Classification (NCBI taxonomy): domain Eukaryota; kingdom Metazoa; phylum Chordata; class Actinopteri; order Pleuronectiformes; family Pleuronectidae; genus Limanda; species Limanda limanda. Next base: position 20,301,927 of record NC_083651.1, on the reverse strand, counting down.
TACCATCTACTGGTATTAAAGTGAACAAATATAAATAGCTCGTATAAAACACCCCCTCTCCTACTTACTTCTGCTAAATGAATAAGGTTGACAGATCACTGCTCAGATAGTGGCCGCGCTCCCTCAGAAGTACGTTGCCTTTTTGCAGTACATGGGAATCCACATATCCTCAAATGCTAAATGAAGTCTGACAGATAGCCTAGAGAAACAAAGTTGGGAGTTTGCAGCTACAAGGGAGACCCTGAGTGAACAGGACATGCTATGTACACCCTGGCTAACAATCAACATATGCTTTGTTTTTCTGATGCCAACACGAGGCACATATGGCCCGCAGATAGATGGATCCTGGGACTGGTTGGAACGCGATGCCCACTGGCTATTTTCTGCTTTAAGAACGTTGTTTCTCATTTGTTTACGCTCACATAAACAGCAATTACGCGGCTGTGTGAGACACGCAAGATATTCCGCGGGGGAAGACTGATGCAGAATTTATGATTATTGACAAATAACAAAAACCTGTATTTATTACACTTTTTCTTGTTGGTGCCGAACACACTGATCTCAACATCTGCCCCGCTCTAGGGATAATTTTGGATAACGTACGTACACAGGTCAACAAAATACATAACATAGGGTATGTTTAGTTGATTTGTGACATTTTAAGGAAGAATTGTCACATATCGCATCTTAAAAAAGCAACAAACAGGCTTTCAAATGCACAATTCAGCTCTATAGATGTGTTACATGTTGAAATTACTGCACAATAAATGTATATATTTCTGAATGCAAAATGCATTTTCTCACACTTGCTCACATAAGGCAAGAGAAAACTACATTTTGCAGTCAGACCGCTGTAAACTGCATCTCCAGCTGTGATAAGTGCTACACTTTGGAACCCTGCTCAAAGTGATTGGTACTGAATACTTTCACGGTGCATTATAATGTTCTCAGAACACCTAAAACTGTTCAAGAAAGCATTTCAGGCTCCGAGCATCATAATAAACAACCAGTTTGTCTTGCATGAGCGCAGCAGAGTATGTGAATCACCACCTTGTAATAGTATGAAAGATTCACCATCTGAAGGGTTAGAAACAAGTGCAAGGTAACACAGCCCCACTCGTTTTATTCCCCGTGCAGCCTCCCGCTCCTTCACAGTGTTCGCAGCACTAAAAAAGGTGGCCATCATTTCATGATAGGCCTGAACTCCACTTTGACTGATGATAGCTGGGTCGCGTGTGGCTTTGTGCGAGTGGGGTAGGGGTTTCGCGGATGGTGACAGTCAGCGTGATGAGTTAAGACGCCGCCACAGATCAGCAATGAGAGGGAAATCAGAAAATCTCCTATCTCCCCCCCCCCCACCCTCTCAGTAATGAGCCACACCTGTACACTGCTTTAAATACCAGAGAGAAGCTTTAAATGTCAGGCACAATTAAAGCTTATGATTCAAAGCTGCACCAATCAAATCAGGGCCCCTGAGTTCACCCAAGTCTCAGAGAGCAGAGGCGAGCGGGTGCAGAGACCGCTCCTCCGTCTCCCTTACACTCCAATGGGCCTCGCAGCCCAAAGGTGATTGTAAAGTTTACTACCATTCGGCTGAACTTCTCCATCTTCCCCAACTCCAAGCCTTTATCTAAGGAAAGGTTTACTGCTGTTCCTGGTTTATGGGGTGAAAAATGATCAGTGAATAGGTAGAATGAGGGAAAAACATAGAGTAGGTTTTACTTGAACACCTGCAGCGACATGCGGTATAGGTGTGATCAAGAAACCTGACAGTTTCACTGTAGTGAAGAGGAGAGTTGAAATGGATAACTTGTCAGAAACTAAACTTATTTAATTAGGCCTGAAATAACTTTTTATATCCATCAATGAAGAGATCCCTTGATTCCTGAGCTGTAAAGTGTCAGAAAACCATGAAAAGGTGGCATCTAGTTTTTTTTGATTCGTCTTTTACACAAAACCTACAGATATTCAATGTCCCTTCATAGAAAGATAGGAAAAGCACCAATAGTTCAGATTTTCGTTGATACAAGTGACATTTTTGGGTCATTTTTGAATTAATCATCCCAAATTTTCACCTTAAATTTGAATTAAAACTTTGATTTCATCTTTATCTGTGGATTTAAAGTCATAAATTAGACATAATCTGTGTGCAACTTTGAGCAAAAGCCATGACCTATCACAGTTTTCCTCGTCCTGCTGGTGTGAGAACAACACAACAACCAAAATGTTATTTCCAGCTGTTTTGTTGGTAGGTTTTGAGACCTGAATAAGATATTTAGGTTTTGGGGTTGCATATTATTGTGACTGTAAGCATGAAATACCCAGCTCCAAACAGAGTCGCTTTAATTTGCCCTTCTTTTCATCCGAGACGTACAGCACAGCCTACATTTTACTGTCGAGCTGCTGACTAGGCAGTTGCGATTCGTGCAATCACACTAATTGGTCTCTTCTGCTGCTCACCTCCAGGACCTTCGCATGTTCCTACAGATAGCAAAATAAGGCTCCTAAAGAAAACACAAGCCCAGAATAATGAGATTTCTCAAATACGGTGAAATGTAACAGAAAATGGTGACATTTCACTTTGAACCTTGGCGACTCGTCTTAAACAATTCGCAGACAAAGGAGGACACATGGGCGTCATTCCAGCCATTACCGAGGGGATAATTTCATGAATTAATTCACTATATGATGCCGGCAGAGGTCTGCTAAGTTGTAAGATTTCTTTAAAACAACTTCAGAAAATTCCCGGGCAGGCAGTCATTGAAGGCAAACATGTCACTGCTTCCCCGTGAATGAAAAATGAACATGGGAGGGTAAATAAAGCAATATGACCAGAGGGACCAGGAATTCTGCGGATAAGTGTCAGCTGCGGAGAAAAAATGAAGCATTTACCTGTTTGTAATCCAATTTCGTGATGGCTTTCTGTAGATATCGGACTCCTCCGTGAATGAGCTCGGTGCTGCGGCTGCTGGTGCCTGATGAGAAATTGTCTCCCCGGCACAGGGGCAGTTTTGAGATCTGACGATGGGAACCAGAGGAGCACATCAACATTTGGATACTTATTGTCCCAAATCTTTAGAATGGATCAAGATACTATTCACATATGCACAAGCCTCCACTGTAATATTCATGACTAGAACAATATTGTGAGGCCATACATATTCCATTGGCTAAAAACAACAATCATTTCCGCCGGTTTGACAGCATGGATCTCAAAAAAGAAATGCATGCAAAACACACTAAAAGAAAATAAATCCAGAAAACAGAGATCTAGAAAACATTAGTTTTCTTAAGAACATTTTTAACAAATGTATTTGAGAGAAATCACTCTTTGCTTATTAAAAGCTCCTTTGCTGTCCCAGATGGTCTGCAAATCCCAGTTTTGAAAAGAAGAAAGGAAGAATAGCGGAGGATTAGAAGAAAGGGTTTGAAAACCCCCTCTACACCACCATTAGACAACTTGAGTAAATAAAAGGGGCAAAAAACACATTAAAGAAGCCTCCGACCAGCAGCGTAGATAATTAATTTGGTATGTGATGCTAACCACAAGAGGATGCTCTCGCGAACAGGAGTAGAATAAAAGAGATATCATTCATATTTCTGTTTTGTTGCGATGATTGGACTAATGCCCGCAGACTTGTTATGGGGGGAAATCTTCCCAGTCCAAACATGCTGCTGCTCTAGACTTCACAGCAGACATGTGGAGCGCCTTACGGATCGAGCCCCAGAGAGGCGGCTTGGAAGCAGCTCCATCACAATGGCAGGGAGGTTATGCAACATCAGGATGGAGAATGCCCATTTGTGGTTGCAAGCAAAGGCTGAACAAGAGTCCGCTGTGAAAAACCCCCTCTCAAAAAACTCCTAGCAGGAACCAAGGGCGCTTGTGTTGGAAGAAAAATATGGAACACATCAGTTTGATTGCTAATGAACCCTAGATACACTTTGTTAATGACAACTAGTTTTTAAAAAAAAACAATTAAAGCACATGGACCAAGTATATTGGCTGTATATTTATTTACTTTGGGATCTTCAAGGGTTTTTTTTTAAAAGAAAAAGAGTAAATATTATATCATCAAACTCATCTTTTAAGGTTAATTTACTCATATCCACTCACAATATCTAGGAGCTGGCCAAGTCCACAGTGTGAACCAATGAGTCGTGTCTCTGTTAGCACAAGTATTAGGGTTGTGTTTAGCAGGTTAGGTCCTCAAGACAACCAGTAGGTTTTAACTTTACACCTAAGAAGTACTCAACTCCAGCTCTTCTTGCTCAAACTTGTGTAAAAAGCAACTTATTGCCTGTGAGTACACAGAACTCAGAGTGTAAGGCCACCGTCTGTGCTGCTCAGGGTAAGAGCTCATCCATGTACACTGCGTCTACCTGTTCGGCTGCCTCCACACACACGACACACAGGCCTATAGCATCCATGCAAAAGAAAACCAGTCATCCATTTCATTGTCATATGACTCCGGGGGACAGTACATATTAATAAATGTGTTTCATTATTATGCATATGTCTTTATATTCCTCATGATGGATTTAGGAAGAAAGGAGCCATGAATTTTCTGTGACAAAGCTGTCAGACACCATCAAGCAATAAAAAACAATACATCACATGCTTGTTTATATTCCACACCCAATACCATTTCAAAAATATTGTCTCTCTAGATTAATCACGAAATCTGCATGTGGCGCAGACACACAGACACACAGACACCCACACACACAGACACACACACACATACAGACAGATGAATGGGACGGAGACATGTTAACAAATCTGACTAATTGGAAAACTTGGTGGTTAGTAAAGAAGATAATGGCACAGGATTATCTAAAATAAGCAAAGCAGAAAAAGACAAATGACACCCATTCTCCATTTCACAGTGGTTGTTAGTCATGTGCTCATTACAGATGCACCATACAATCTGCCATCTATTAGAAGGAGGAGGAAATATTACAGAGGATGCAGCATAACCTAAGTTACCTTTCAGTTTGCTCCATATTATTTATCCCATTCAAGGTCTGGGAGTCATAGAATGAAACTGTGATACAAATATATGATTATATATACCGACTATCTAAATGTGTATTCATCAAATACAATTTGAGGACTAAATTCATTAAATTTGTAGTAGAATTACTACCCTGTGAATGTACGCATCTGCCAACCAGTGCAGTTTCACTCTAGTGAAAACTGTGAGTCTAAGTGAACATTTGTACCAAATTTGAAAGGTTTCTTTTGAGGCCTTCTTAAGATATTGCGTTCATAAGAGCAAATAAGTGCTGTGAAAGGCCACAGAGAACTTGACCTTTAACTTACAAATTCTCATCAGTTCATTCATGAATCCAAGTTATCGTATGAACACAATTTGAAGAAATTCCGTCGAAGCGATCTGGGGATCTCGTGTTCACAAGAGTGGGACAGACAGACAGACAGACGGACGGACAGACAACCCGATCACATAATGCAGATCACTGAGCATTCTTCTGCAACACTTCAGACAATCTCAGCTGTGTTCTTTTATATGCTGCCACTTTAGTTTGGCAATAAAATAAAATAAAACAGCCCCCTCCTCTACAGCGACAGCCTTTCTATTACCTCCTCGTGGAATGCCATGCCTCCTACTGCTCCGTGCAGCTCAGCTGGTGATCAACAGGAAAAAGGAGGCAACAGAACAGCAGAGATTTCAGTGGAAGTGATCCATTGTTGAAACAAACTGAATTCACTGGCCCTTATTTCACACTTCAGTCGCATTCGAAATACACAGACTGTAGTTCTTCAACGTTTTTCTAAAGGTTAACAGTAGAAAAGAAAAATGATGGTGGAACATTATTAAGTATATCTACTCACGTACAGTACTTGTGTTGTAATCAAATTGTATTTTTTACTGCAGATCAAGTACTTTGTTAATTCAGGTACATTTTGCTGATGATGTGTATACCATTTTACTCTTGTAGGATTTTGAAAGCAGGAACATTTTTACATTGTTGTATTGATAAATGATTTTGGCCACTAGGGGTCTCCCAATCAAAACAATGCAAAAAATAGCAAGTTTAATGAGGTCGTTGAGCAGCATGTGATCATGGAATTGATGTCTTCACCGCCATTGTCAATGAAAACCTATTTGAAGGGACTCAGACGCAAATCATTTTCACGGATGTTGTAATGTTTTAGTTATATTCACGTTACGCAGCAAAGGGGAATGAATGATCGTGATCCATTACGAGTGACCAATACAAACATGAGGGGGGAAATAAGCAGACTGGCTAACTGGCTAGCAGTGTGCATTTCCTTGGTCATGCATCGTTTACCCTGGAAGAAATAGCACAGACGGATAAATCCAAAGTAGAGCGGAAATGACGCAATTTAAAAGCGACCAAAATAAAACAATCCTGACACCTTGTATATTTGATGAATTTTGGGGGGTTTGAAACGTTTTGGATAATGTAACTACACAAAACAAACTACACAACATAAGTCTAGTGGTTTGAATGTACAGTCGCTACATATTATATCTTAACGTAAAGGATCTGAATACTGGAAACACATCTACTGCTGTGCCTATTTGAAATTCACTTCGGTGTAAACAATGCGACCATCTCTATGCTGCCTCCACTTTGGGTGTAGAGCTTAGGACAACCTCCTCACACCACAGCTCAGATGTTGCGCTGTACCAGACTGAAGCCTCAAGGAGGAAACAATCCTCCCATCAAGCTGCTTTGAGGAGAAAGCTTTGCAGCTTAGGCAAAGCTTCATCCAATTCCCTCATTACCCATTCTAGGACACTTTAGAGCGGCCGAAATGGAGTTTCAGCAAATTCCAGCACAAAAAGAAATCTGCCACGCTCTCCACCACGTCTGTAGCTGCGAAATCTACTCACACCTCGAACAACTTTGATAAGAGACAAACAAGCACATCTAAAATGAAATAATCTAAGCCTATTAGTAAATTAAATCAATACATTTATAAGTGACCAAAAAAAGCCCACCGTAGCCAAAGAAAAGATATTTAAGATATTCATAACTATTACAAAGAGATGCACTTCACACTCTTTGGCGTCCATGTCACCCTTTTATAATTCAGATATGTTATTAATCAAAGAGAATGACACAGAAACTAATGGTTTGTCTGATTTTCACCGGGGCACAATCCAGCCAGCAATTGATTGTGGCATCAAGGACACCTGCAGCTTCGGAATACATTTTCACTTTCAGGAGGAGCGAGAAGAAAGAAGAAGGGGGAAAAAAAACAGCACCACGAGAAAATATTGCCCCACCACATGAATATGCAGGGACTTGATACCAGCACTGTCATTGCTAATGTTGCTGCCAATTACAGAGCATGTCATGACACCGTGATTCATGAATATTCATCGTTGACTGATATAGACGGGAGCAGTATGCAGAGGCCTCCATTCCCATTTTACTGTCTCATTGTGAATGGTGGACAGGTACCTCCATCATGCCATGGAGGCGCCTTCCAGCTGCAAGACAAGCTGTTCCATAAGGCATTGCTAGTTAACAGTGTGTTATATAAAGGTGTATAAAAGTGATGAAGTGCTCCCTGGCTCTAAAGAGCAGGCATTAAAGCATATTAAGTAGACATTTAAGCTTGTAAAGTGGGAATCTAGAAATGGAAAGAAGACACTGAGCAAAGGGATGCCTTCAGGGTCGGGCTGTTCAATTCCCAGAAAGTTTGATACCTGCTGGTGCTTGGAAATGAAATGAGGTTTGTGGGAGCGAGTGGCCACCGGGTTTCACAAACTACCTACAATTAAAGTAGGGTTGGAACAACTCCCAACATGATTTCTCCAGTTTCAGAAAAAAGTGTAAATGAAACAAACTATGTAAAGGAACATATGGATCGAAAAATTAGACCTTTAAAGAATTTGAGTAAAACACAATCTCTCTGCTTTCTCAAACAAAGCTCATAATTTTGTCAAGTGATGTATTTACACCAATCAGCCACAATGTCGTTCTTCTCAGGACCAGACACATCATACTCAATAATATTGCTCAGAATTATTTTTTTTAAATACGCCATTTCAAGAAAAGGCAGAGTTCAAAATCTTATTCAGTTAGTTATAATGCTTATACTTGAGGGTCTGGGGCCAATCCAGTGACACTGGGGCAGATGAGAGGTGGGTAGACTACATTGTTATTCAAATTATGACATTGGATAATATTGGATTATCACTAATGCACAAACAGGAAAGCAGTATTCTGAGGCTGCATTTGATCACAATGGTGCTTATGACATAATGTTCAATATGTCACATGTCATTGTTTTCAATATTTCCCTCTGATTTTACTTAAATATAGTTCTTGAGTATCTTGAGTAACAATATAGAGACCATTTTGTATCTTATCACACTCATATCTTTACTAAAATGCAGCACTGATAGTTTTATCAGCCGAGTATCTGAATAATCATGAATGGCCATATTCAGTCACGCTCTGCAAACATGAATAACTCATAACAGCAATAACTGTATAGAGGTAACAACAGAACATGTGGAGGAGTAAGGATGCGACACACTTCAAATTGTCTACAGCTGCATCATTGTGTGAGACTGATGGATTTCTTTGTATCCAGATTGGGTAGAAGACTTGACTATTACATGTGGGTCAGAGGTTAAGTGGAGTTAATGGAGGACCAGAAGCTGTGCACCACTTGCGGAATCGAGGCTGCAGACATAAGTGCAGATATTTTTTTTTAAGTGACAAATAAACATGGAGTCATGTTACTATCTGGAGGCAAATCAGTACAAATGTGGTTAGTGGTGGATTGAACGCGTTTAGTTTCATGCTCTCACCTCAACCTGTGAGTCAGTGGACATCCTGAGACTTAGAGATGAGGACTGGGCCTTTCCATTAATAACGTGAAAATGTAAAAATGTGGGTATTTGTGGTTCCTGTACATTCCCGGATACATTCCTGAAGTGAACTTCAACACGTGAGCCAATGAAAAAGCATCTCTCTCTCTCTCTCTCTCTCTCTCTCTCTCTCTCTCTCTCTCTCTCTCTCTCTCTCTCTCTCTCTCTCTCTCTCTCTCACACACACACACACACACGCACGCACATGGTCACGCGCAATTCTGTCAGTAAACATCTCCTCAAAGTAAAAAAAACCAAAACACTCCCAGGAAATAACTTGTGTGTGTGTGATTAAAAAAACTATGGCTGCTCTCTTTCAAATGACTGTCAATTAATTGCGCACATAAATGGGAAGTTAATTATTCTTCAGTAAAATGGCCAATTAAACGGTTAATTGTGTTTTAATTGTAATAGTAAATACACACAGACAGTCGTGGCCGTGCGGCAGCGGTGTTTTCAGACAGCACAGTTTGAGTTTCTTATGCAGATGTGCGCCATGGAGATCTTAGCGCACAGTGCCGAGGTTTTACGCACACGTCAAATTACAAAAGGAACACGCCTGAACTTTTTCAACATTCCTTTTCTTCTGAATATTCACAGGATGACGAGTGGAATATGTAAATTCTGCCACGACGCGCACCTCCAAACGACTGGGCGTGCCCACACTGCCTTAATGGGGTGAGGCTAATTAAGAAGGTTAATTGTAAGAAACAGGGGCTGCGTGATGTATGGCTGGTGAACAATAGTGTCCTCTAGAGGTGAGAGCAACCATAATATACAGATATAGTGCATCCCCCCCCTCCCTCCCTCCCTCCCCCTGTGCACACGCTGTCCTTGTGTGCTCTGAGTACAGTCAACACAAAAAGAAAAAGAAAACAATGAGAGTGGTGGCTGTTCTGTTGCTCTTATAATAAAGAACCAGTCCTGTAGCAATAACACATGGCGCTGCTGCCACATGGGATTCTGGCTGCTTTTACGCGCAAGTGGACCCATGCACAACATGTATGTGCCCTCTCCTTTGGCTTGCTGCCCGGGCCAATATGTTGGGGGGGAGAAACGTAGGCCATCGCGATTGGCTACAAGGTGTTGGTGTAAGATTATTCTGAGATCGGTCCATTCCGTCGCTGCGGAACAATAAGGCCCCAGAGATTATTTTGGCGACTGCGTCACCTTGAGCGTTTTTCTGCGTCACTCTCCATTCTGCGCGCTCCTATCACGTCCGTCCCCCCATACACACACACACACACACACACACACACACACACATACACACACACACACACACAACCACTAATTACCCCCCCCAAACACCCACCTTCCTCCTTCAGCAGCTCACATACACTATACACCAGCTCTATGAATAGGCAAGACCCCACCCCAATCTGAGATCTAAATTTGGAACACAATTGAATAACCAAAATCCTGTCAGAAGATAACTAAGAATAATATGTACCCCCCCCCCCCCCCGCTTGCACTTGGCCTGTTTCATATGAGTGTAGTGAATCGGGCATATCAGCCTCATTGTGACATAACCCACATGTGCCAACGTACACCAGCGTTTACAGTCAATTAACCACAATAAGGGAATAAACTGTATCCAGATACTAGTCAGTTGAGATGTTTCTCACTTTGTTGATGTGTTTTAAGAGCACATCATAAATATTGGCTGCTGCAACCAAGAGATGGTTGTGCCAGAGAAATGTGGTGACAAAAATTGGGAAAAGTTCCCAATAAGCAGACAAATATCCACCAGCAGTATAAAGAGAAGCAGAAATGACCAGATTATCATAATTTGCATGATCTACTTCGCAGAGCTGAGATTACAAAAAAAAAGCGAGGAAATCACATCCCATAGATTAATGTCATTTTAAAACAAGCCTGATTTAAGTCCCCGGCCAACACATGTGTGTCTGAACAGCCTTGAGTTGGGTCCACCCTCCACTGCCTCGCTGCTGATGTCCATGTGGGAAGCAACATACAACACACAGCACAAGCCAAACACACTCGCCGGATAAGAGAAAAAAATGGGGCTTGAGAGAGTTCCCGCTCGGATTGGTCTGTGTCTCTGCCAACGCGGATGACGTCGCGCCGTGAAACACGTGGGCCACGGCATCCAGAGCTCACATAAACAAAGCCACATTGGCCAGACTGGGTAGTCGAAGCTCGTGTTGCTGTCAGTGCGCGGAGTCACTCGGGTTTGCCTGCCTTGGCTTTGTTGGCTATCCGACGCTCGTGGTTTGGAGCCTTTACCGAAATTGATGAATACCCTCTACATGCTTATCGCATGGATTGAAAGCCACTATCCTGATGTGAAAGAGGTAAGATTACACACTCATCTTTTTCTTTGCAACATAATCTGCGTGTGAGCTTCACTTGCACAGATTTTTCTTTCAGCCATTCGGATCTTTTTTCTTTCTTTTATTTCTCGGATTCACTTTTTTTTTTCAACTCAAACATTGAAATGATACAGAAGTGAATCTTTCTCGCAGTGGTGCGATCTGTTGATGTGACCGATGCCTCAGCAGGAATTTCCACCTTTGCAGACAAGTTGTCACGGATGTCTACTGCGCGAAGTTGATCTGTTCATCCAGAATTAATATTTCACACAATAGTGATAAAATAAAAAGACAACTTATGCTGTTCAGTTTCTATGTGAGCCCATTTTGTCCGAATCTATTTAATCATTTTAACGCAAATTTCCCAAAATCCTGTGCGTAATAAGAAATCTGCTTTAGATTGTGCGTAATTAACAAGTGGAAATCTTGTGGTCATTTTTAGAATTTTTTACATTTTAAGCAATGTATAGTAAATGTCAGAGTTGTGTGTTTTATTAGGGGACGATCCAGAACAGAGCCGCCTTTCTGAATCCGGACACCCACACGACTCCTGACATTATCCATTTCAAGTGTCACCGGAAAACTGTCAGGAGACTTGAGGTAGGATACGACAATTATTTACAAATACTTAATACACACAATATAAATGTGTAATGCTGTTTTTTTAAGATGACAGTGCTCAAGGACTGTTTTTTTTGTTCTGAGTGAAATGAGATGAAATTAACCAAAATGTAAAACTTTTTCTATTCGCAGTTCGAAGATTTACTGGAGAAATTCTGACCGTGTGGATTTCCCGGTTTGGTTTTCAGCCATGCCCTGCGTCCAGGCTCAGTATGGATCATCACCTCAAGGAGCTAGTCCTGCTTCCCAGAGCTACAGCTACCACACGGCCGGAGAGTACAGCTGCGACTTCCTAACTCCCGAGTTTGTTAAGTTTAGCATGGACTTGACCAACACCGAGATCACAGCCACCACTTCACTCCCGAGCTTCAGCACATTCATGGACAACTACAACACTGCAGGCTACGACGTTAAACCGCCCTGTCTGTATCAGATGCCCCACTCTGGAGAGCAGTCCTCCATCAAGGTGGAGGACGTCCAGATGCACAACTACCACCACCAGCAGGGCCACCTGCCCCCCCAGTCAGAGGAAATGATGGCTCACTCTGGGCCTATGTATTTCAAACCCCCCTCGCCTCATGCCCCGAGCACACCAAACTTCCCAGTTCAGCCCAATCACATGTGGGAGGACCCGGGCTCCCTGCACAGTTTCCACCAGAACTATGTCGCGGCCACGTCTCACATGATCGACCAACGCAAGAACCCGGTGTCGAGGCTGTCGCTGTTCTCCTTCAAGCAGTCCCCGCCCGGCACCCCGGTGTCCAGCTGCCAGATGCGCTTCGACGGCCCGCTGCACGTGTCCATGAACCACGACAACCCGGGCGGCCACCGGGGCCTGGACGGACAGAGCTTCGGGGTGCCCATCCGGAAGCAGTCGGGCCTGGCCTTCCCTCACTCCCTGCAGCTCGGACACGGCCACCAGCTTGTGGACAGCCAAATGCCATCGCCCCCGTCCCGAGGATCTCCGTCAAACGAGGGTCTGTGTGCGGTGTGTGGGGACAACGCAGCATGCCAGCATTATGGAGTGAGGACCTGCGAGGGCTGCAAAGGATTTTTCAAGGTGGGCTCACATGACAGAAATCCTGAATCACCATTAGTGTGTTTAAATGAAAGATGCCCCTCATGCACTGCGTCCTGAGAATAAAAAAAACCCCGCTGTCAAATCCCCTTAGAAAATAATAACGGTGCAGCCAAAACATTTATCATCACTACATTTCCACTGCAAGTTACAACATGAATCTTCCTGCACCAGATTAATTTGTACCTATTAAATATCTATACGTGACAATTATACTCGTCCACACATAGATCTCAGAGGGGCAAGTAAAATATGACAGAACACGGATATGTATTTTTCTGACAGTCTATTCCCTCTTGTTGGATCGTGCAGGAGATATGACAGATATTATATCGTTTTCATCTGTTCTCCTTCTGCAGGAAGCATGCACACTCCATGTACGACATGTTGTCTGGCTTTAGAAATAGGCCTGCAGAGTGACACGTGTTTTTTTTTTCTTTTCTTCTTCCAGCGCACCGTCCAGAAAAATGCAAAATATGTGTGTTTAGCAAATAAAAACTGTCCTGTTGACAAACGCCGAAGAAACCGTTGCCAGTTCTGCCGTTTCCAGAAGTGCATGGTCGTCGGAATGGTGAGAGAAGGTATGTTTAAGCCATGCATTCAATTATTTTAAACTTGTAGTTGATATTCCTGCACTGACACACAGGGAATTGTTGTGCGTAATTGAGCGTTGGAATGTTATCTAATCCACATTTAAACTTTTACGCACGACAACACGGGATCCATACTGTGGATTTATACATCTGACGTGTGTTTTTCCAAACGCAGTGGTCCGAACGGATAATCTCAAAGGTCGGAGAGGACGCCTACCATCCAAACCCAAAAGTCCCCAGGAGCCCTCACCCCCCTCGCCGCCTGTGAGCCTCATCAGCGCACTGGTTCGGGCCCATGTGGACTCCAACCCCTCCATGTCTGCTCTGGACTATTCACGAGTGAGTAAAGAACCACAGTGCTAGAAATAAAACACACGCATAAAAGGAAGAGAGGAAGAAAAAAAAAAGGATAGTGGCTGAAGCTGAAAGCTCAACAAGATGGAGATTTTTAATTTGCTCCTGTTTTAGATGACGATTTATTGCTTTGAAAGTTTGCTGGAATAAATCGCTGAATGCCTAACTTTGTCTGGGCTTTTAATGTGGCATATTTTTTTCCAAAGTAAATTGCACTGAATTGGAGAAGTTAATAAAAAGAAGACATGAATTTAACAGTAAAAAAAAAAAAAAGAAAGAAGGACGCTCTCCTTTTCTCTCTCCCTCTCTTCGAAATGGGCATTTGCAATTTCACGGATTATATATTTTAAAGGACCTCATTAAGGCGCTGTTTAAATTAAATTCCAGTTCCAGGCAAACCCTGACTACCAAATGACTGGAGACAACACTCAGCACATCCAACAGTTCTACGATCTCCTGACGGGCTCCATGGAGATCATCCGGGGCTGGGCGGAGAAGATCCCCGGCTTCTGTGATTTACCGAAGCAAGATCAGGATCTGCTCTTCGAGTCCGCATTCCTGGAACTTTTTGTCCTGCGGCTGGCATACAGGTGAGCAGCGCGATTGTGCCAAACCAAACAACCCGAGCTTTGAGATAATCATCAGCTCCCTCCTTCAAGCTTCACCGCTTTGGCTTTTATTAGCTGCTCAATAATTAGACGGCTCTTAAATTCCCATTTATTTCCCGAGCGTAATTAATGTCGTTTTCTTATTAATTGCAGGTCCAACCCAGTGGAAGGCAAGCTTATTTTTTGTAATGGAGTTGTGTTACACAGGCTACAGTGCGTCCGTGGCTTTGGAGAGTGGGTGGACGCCATCGTGGAGTTTTCCTCAAACTTACACAGCATGAACATAGACATCTCAGCCTTCTCCTGCATCGCAGCTCTGGCCATGGTAACAGGTGCGTAAAGGCGGCTGCTGGAACCCGCCGGCGCTAAACAATGCGATGCAGCACAGAGAGTTGATGCATGGGAAATAATTCCTCCATCTCATATCTTCCTTTTTGTATGTTTATATTCCAGAACGACACGGGCTCAAGGAACCCAAGAGAGTCGAGGATCTCCAAAACAAGATCGTCAACTGCCTCAAAGACCAAGTGACGTTCAGTGGCGGTGGATTGAATCGTCCCAACTACTTGTCAAAACTCTTGGGGAAGCTCCCCGAACTGCGCACACTCTGTACCCAAGGTCTGCAGCGTATCTTTTACCTAAAACTAGAAGACCTAGTCCCTCCGCCAGCAATAATTGACAAACTTTTCCTCGACACCCTGCCTTTCTGAGCCCCGACTCCACGGTGGGCGACACCTCAAAGAACTTCCAAAAAAAAAGAGACACTGTTTCGAGTCAGACGTGGCAGATTTTTTTTAAACGGTGTTATTATTATTTCGGGAAATATCTGCAAGCTGCGTAGGCGAATAGAACAACACTCCCCCATTAGGTTTCATGAAGGAGACAAAAAGATAAAGAGGCAGAACGTGTGATTGCTGTGTAGGCCTTTTAATTCTCTGACTATTGTTTTTCTTTTTGTTGTTGTGCCAAACGAGTGGGGATATTTTTTTGTTTTTTTCTCTCCAGTGAACAAAAACAAACTGTCAACAAAGTTAATCCAGTTTTACAATCACTTACTGTTTATTTAACATCGGCTCCACTGATTCAGCATACTCAGATGTAATATATTCCATTTATATATATTTATATACATATATATATATGACCACACACACGCACACACACGCGCACACACGCACACTCACTGTATATTACGATAGATTATGTGATGCCTCCAATGCATCGGTTTATAACGTGTACAAAGTTTGTTATAATGAAAAAAAAATATTTCATTTTCTTTTTTCTGACTCGTGCCTATGTGTTTCTGACAGGATCCCAAAAAGTATCCAGAAAAGACAACGCATGTTCTAGTTTACTTTCTTTTTCTCTCTCCCCCCCATTTTTCTTTGCTTTCTTTTATAGGCACTTGCTGAGGTGATGTCTATATATAATATATACCGGACACTATGTAGTCTGCTAGATTTGATACAGATTCGTAGTTATGGCACTCCTTTTATGTATTACGCATATGTGGAAAAATAGCTCATCTGTATAGAACAATGAGGGACCCATGGTGTTTGTAAAACTGTCAGACATTCCTTGTTTGTATGTGCTGTAAGTATTGTTGCTGTTGAATATAAACGTTTCTATATATTTATTATTTCTATTGCAAAGAGCTACACTATAGCATGGTGCAATTTAAACGACTCCAAACCATCCGAGTGTCATTGCTGAGCACGTTGTCTGTTGTTTTTATGTCTTTATAAACGTTGAGGTAGTTATGATTTAACATTTTGGAAAAAAAATGGAGGGACAAAACTTGACCATCTTCTATCCGGAGGTTCATGAGTGTGTGATCTATAGGCCCGCATCTTTTTTGACATCATGATGTACCTTCTGACAACTTCTGTAACGCATTTGGTGCCGAATTAAAAAAAAAAAAAAAAAACTTTAGAGAGAAAGAAATATTTAATGTTTACAAATAAAACTTTTAAATCAATTCTTTGCTAAATAATTTCTCTGATTAATCAATTTACCCCTTAAACATTGAGGTAAGATATACGAGATATTACTGTTCAACTTAAACTCCTTTACTTTCTCAGTATCATCACCTACAGGCCTGTGTGCGCAAAAAGCAAACACTTACAAATTAATAGATTATTTTCTTTTACTAAACCTTACTTCATTTAAATCTTAAATTATCAAGAGGTATTTAGTTTAAATACCTAAAGTACGTTTTTGCCTCGAAAGACTAAAAATATGTTGCAAATATTGCGCAGGCCTACTCATGCTCTATTTTAAGATTATGTCTAAATGCACATTTCTATTATATTTGAACATTTATTTTAGCACAGTGCTGTGTGAATATTTCAATCGTCAAAATGACATTTAAATCACTTTTAATCTGTTGAACAGCTCAAAGTTTTTCCCACTGCATGCGTGTCTATATTCATAATATTTCAACAATGTACAAAAAGAGGAGACGCTTCTATCAGTCCACCCCTGGCTGTTAAAATCTCTTTCATTTTGCAACGTCTGTTTGTGTTTGACAAAATGAAAAGGTTACAACGGATTAAATATAGGATTCTTCGTATTTCGTTTGGATCCCACACAGTGGATTTTATTCTCTTGGACGAGTATTAAAAAAAGAAAACGTCGGATTTTATAATATAGAAGGATTAAACATGCCGTTTCCACTTTTATATATATTATTGCACTGTTTCAAAACGCCTTATTTAGGATACAAATGCGCAAACCTGCAGAGAAGTCAGACCCGAAGCGAACTAGTTTACGCTTTTATTCATATTCAAATAAAAAAACACCTGCAGCCTGTCGTCATAAATGAGCAGAAAACACCTTCATAGTACAGATACGTTTCTTGTGCAACGTGAGACCGGGTTGTGCACAGGTGGCACCGCTTCATAGCGTGCACTTGTCTGCGCAATTGTGCATTTGCAGTGAACAAGAGGAAACGAGACGATCTGCAGATACATGCGCCTTTTTCTGTCTAAAATTAAATGTTTAATACCGGCGCCGGGGTTTGATGAAAAGAAGCAGTAACCTGCTTTGCTTTATTGTTCTTTAATAGTAAGCCTGTTACCGTCAACCTCCCACAAACCTCCCCGGGGGAGTCCTCTGGTTTTCTGCAGCTACTCCTCCCGCTTCCCCGGCCATTAAATCACACAGGTTACAGCCAGGCAACAAATAAATAAATACAAGAATAAGTCCTGCATCATATACTTTAATCCTATTTACTTATTGTCCCCGTGCAACTACAACTTAAGGCACTCTGAGAGGTTCCAGGAGTGAAAGTGCGCACAGAGAGGCGGTGATGGGCCCGAGCCAAGTTCAGCAGTGCGGCTGTCACAAAGCCTTTCCTCCCGTCCTGTCAGGGGGGAGAAGTGAGGCCAGGCTCCGAGGCATGTCTGGGACTCCTCTCCTCCAACGTTTATCACATGATCGAGATGAAGGGAACAGCTTATTTTGCGAGATATTAGCGACAGGCAGCGAATTGTCTAAATAATTAGATCGTCACGTGTAAAGCGCTAATTCCAAGGCAAATTGGGATTACACTCAGAACCAGTTTGCTGACATTTAGCAGATCTGCTGAAAGGGGTGCATTACACTGTCACAAGTTCCCTCTATTGACTCAAAGTACAGTTTTTAAACATGTCTATCTCCACACAATAAAACATGACACATGCAGCTGAGACTTCTGTCAGTGTTTGTGCATGATTACATGTGCTGGAGGACTGGGAGTCTAAATTCATTAAGAGCCCACAGCTTCATTCTCTCCCCACACTCGACAGCCGCAGAAGGTTAGTCGTGATGGTGTCGGCGTTACTAGGTGAGAAGAAGAAAAGGGAAAAGAAAAAGGGAGAATTCTTGACTCCAGCTCCTGGATGGAGGGCAACAAACCGGCGCCATGCAGGTGAAGGTGGCCCCTCGCCAGTCTGCTGCTAAGTGCTCGTGCACAAAGTGAGAAAAAGGCATCGAATTATAAGACTGAGCCCGTGTAAGCTTCAGAGAACGCTCCTCCACGTCCACAGTAGGCGGCCGCTATTAGATGCATGCCGCACACTGTGACTGTCATGGATTGTGTTGCATGCACAGCTGCACATTGTTGCACTTTTGTCTAATTCTGTGATGCAATCTGACAGGTTCGTGTGTGTGTGGAGGATTCGAGTGGAGGAGTGTTGTAGCTGCGTTCAGTGTGGTGACCGTCTGCAGGAGGACGTGTGAGCCATTAACATTAACAGACAGCAGCCAGTCCCCAGCAGCAAAACAGAATGAGGGCATTACTTTGAGGGCTATGCAACCTCGTGATTGTTTTTGCCGTGTTGGCCACGACTTAGGTTTAGTGTGGAGGTCTGATGTGTGAAGTGGGAAGATATAAACCCGGCCTTTGCTTCATCCGATTCCTCCGTCTGAGGAGGAATTGACCTTTCACCTTTGCACCATGCAAGAACTTGGTACACTTCTGGAGAAGGACCCTCACAGTTGCTCAAACCTAAGAGGAGAAATGTTTTTTTTAAATGCAGCAGCAAAGAGTGCAGTGGCAGCCAGTGGAAGAATATGGATGTGGAAAACACATGCGGCAAACTTCTGTGCTACTATGTTCAAACATGTTGACTTGGTCACGCTGAGAATCTGTACAGAACATTATGGACTTTTATAAAATCAAGCCTATATGGTACATTAGAAGTTACTGTGACACCAGGATGTCATAAGAAAACTTGTCAGCAAGACCTGAAACATGAATATATGAGTAAAAAATGCAAATCGTCCACCTTATTCCCCGTCTTTCTTTCAAATTAAAGCAATTTAAAGATCTCGTCTGAGTGTTAAGTATGCCGATTGAGTCTGGTTGTCATGTTGCTTTTCACCGTCGAGGTTACATCCCACCTGTCTCCACAGCTTTCTATAATTCCTCTGCTTGTCATTCACTCCGTGCACATTCCCACATTTAGACTCACTTCTTTCCATGTTACCTTTCCCCTCGGCTCAGGCAGGCTGCTGCTGGGCGAGCCTGCACTATAACACGTTGATTACACAACTGACGAATCCCGCCGACCATAGCCCTAAACAAAATGAATGAGTAATGAGCGGAATGATGGCCCTTTGGATACGACTGTCTATAGTTGTATTACTGTGACTATTTGATTTACCATATTGAAATGGTGATGATCGTCCAATAAATAATGCAAAAAGCTGATTTCCGAGCGGCGAGGCGGGAGAAGAAATCCACCTTGCATATAGATGGAAGCGAGCCGTGTCTGTCCCGCGCTCAGCCTGTGGCCCAGAGCGGCTTTATCATTCATAGGACTAAACAGACAATCAATTCAGCAGCCATGTATGAAGGATGAAGGGATGCGACAAGCTGTGAATGATGAGGAGCCAAAAATCAAAGGCCTCACTCCTTCTTAGCTCTAATGGCCATTACCAGTGGAGACAGCACCAGTAAAATGAGGTTAATCATTCGCACAGATCCTCTCAAAGAAGATTGACTGAACTTGATTCCCAGTCAGATCACTCATAAATATTTACTTCGTATTAAACAGCTGTGTGTGCTCTGCTATCGCACATTGATTTCTGACAGATGCCATCAAATTATTGTTTCAAGTGTGGTCAGTGAAAACCATTATTGTACCAACACTCAATTATGCTAACCACAAGAAATTAATAATGCAATGACTCTGACGGGACGACGACAGAGAGTGACTTCTGCAGGTTTCTACACAAAACTGTTTATTTGCAGGAAAAAAAACATCAGATATTTATCATATAATCAGGAGGAAACACTGAGTTCAAATAGCACATCGGCTCTTGATAGATGCTCCGTCTATCTAAATTAAATAGCCGTACAGTTTGAGTTTATGGGCATTGCATGTATCAGTATTGAACACATGGGCTCAGTCCTTTGACCTTATTGACAAAATGAAATCGGAAATTTCCTTTATAGAAAGAGTTAATGTTTCCTCGGGCAGACGTGTTTCCGATTCAATTAGTTTTAATGAAGCCGGTGCTCAGTGGTTACTGGAGTAGAAAAAACAGGCATAAATGCCTGATGGTAATAGAGGACATATTAAGGAGGAAGGGATCAGACACACAGTGCGTGTTTCTGAGTGGTGCAAAATGCCTCCATCAGGCGGTTAGGAGCCAGTGGCTGGGGAAGCAATGAATTGTATGAGCCTCAAATGATGCATTAGGTCTCTGGGGCGAAGCTGGAGGAGACCGAGGAACAAACTGTAAAAACACACAGGGAGAAGGATGTGGTTTTGATGACACATGCGGGGTATCACCAACCAACAACAAGGCTCATGACAATCTCATCTACATAATGTTATCACAGCAACCTTACACTTATATGGATTTATTATCAGATTTGAAATATTTTGTGGAATTACTACATTTTAAATCCCTTCAGTCGAAAAATGCTGATCATTACCTGCGTTTTGTTTTACCTTCCCTTCCAATTACACTTTCCACAGCGACAATGTGACCGAGTGCAGGAGATGCAAACCATCCCCTCATCAGTGTCGCGGTGTAAAATGTCAACATGGTCAGATGCACTGGCTCGGTTCCCACATGAATATGCCCTCGTCCTGTGTTATGGTTTGTGCCGCTGCTCCATGTGAAGTGAAACATATAAAATAACACACCCATGCACATGTAATCTGTTCATGTCCGGGAGTCAAATCATGTGTATGTGTGTGTGTGTGTATGCGTGGTCTGCTATCATCTGCAATCCACATTAAAAAGCAGGTACATGTGCGACCCGGTAACCGAGCAGATGAAGGCGTTTGCCGCCCGATCGAAAACATCCCTGGGTTGATTCCACCTGGGGACAGTGTTGCATATCTCTCTCTGTCTCTGCTCTCAAATCTTGTCTGCTCTCTAAATAACGGTCTGATACATGCGCCAAATTTAATAGATGTATTATTTTTCAAGGAATTAAATAGGAATTACAATCATAGTTTTATTAAATGAGAAATATAGAGAACTGGTAGAAGTTGTGTGTTTCATTAGGACAATCATAGAACTAAACAGCAAAATCATCAACAACTAACCTATAATTCTTATGTGTAACCCATGGATTAAACAAGCAGACCCAGAGAAATGAAGCTTCTCCAAATTGAAAGATATTTTTGTTGCAAAAAGGCAAAAAAGAAATGTTTAATTTAACAAATACCTAAAAAAAAATAAGAATCACATATTTTAAGCCAACATTCTGCATGTTGTTTTTAAGACCTGCATTCACACTGGTAAACATGCACAGGTCTCTTCTCTGGTTTGCATGGATTTCTGTGTGTGCATGGATACATACATTTACTTACAGCACAAACAGATGCATGCAGTGATGGTTTTACAAATCTACCACAGCACATGTAAGTACACATTAACAGGGAGGGGGTTCAGGTAGATGGTAAAGTGGTGGAATACTTGAAAGGTCAAGAGGGGAATATGGTGTGTGTGTGTGTGTGTGTGTGTGTGTGTGTGTGTGTGTGTGTGTGTGTGTGTGTGTGTGTGTGTGTTGGACAAAAGGGAAGGGGGGAGGGGTTATGATGTGTGTTTGTGTGTGTGTGTGTCACAACAGACAGAAGCGATCCAGCCCAGACTCCCACACAGCTTTGTCATATCACTGGGAGATTAGCAGCACACACATGTCAAGCTATAAGCAGAGCCTGCTGCAATAATGCACCTGCCAACTCTCAAGATCCACTCAACCCTTGTTCAAGCCCTTGTTCCCACACGTTAACTCAAAGTATGCACACGCCGAAATGACCACGCCTCTAAATATGTACCGTCTATCTTAATGCACAGAGAGACAATTGAAAAAAAAGCATTAAACATTGCAACTTGTCAGACAAAACGGACGAATAAATCAAAGGCAACTTGACTATTGAGGTTGCGTTGGAGGAAAATGGACTTCAACACATACAGTTGAAAAACATAAAATATCAAAGACATGAAAAGGTTGCGAGCCGGGAAAAGTAGATATTTTACATGAGAAGCTCGATGGGAGAAGGTCATTGTCTTTCTTCATGACAGAGTTCCCAGAGAAAAGGACAGAGTGGAGACTCAAAGAGATTCATCTCCACCAGGATTCAAGGTCATCCAACCTAGTCATCCTAGAAGCACTCGAGAAATATGGAGTGAAGACCGGAGATATTCTTCCCGACCAAAAAGGAGTGTGGAGGGAAGACTCTGACAGAAGAGAATCACTGACCTTCAAACAAGCTCTCTATCCATATAGAGTAGGGGAAGACATGCACAATCCATCAAAAATGCACATGAACTTTCCCTCTTCAAATAGTTCCCGCTTGAATAGCAGTCAATGGATCAACTATGAATATTGCATGTAGTGAATTGCAGGGGGTCCGATTGAATTCACTGTGAAAAAAAATCTGATATTAAAAAAAATCATATTTCAAGAGTGAGATTTGAAAAATCAGCTTTTGAGATTAAATAACTTGATGGATTTGAAATATGTTTTGTGATATATTACACAAACCTGATGTCTTTGGTGTAAAAATTAAATGAATCAACTGTGTAAACAGATAAAAAAATAAATAATGATCAATAAAAGTGTAAAAAAAAAAAAAAAAAACCTGAGTCCACCCCATGGTCATGAAATTGCCTTTTGCCACAGTCCCTCTTCAGCAATGGAAAAGATCAGTGTTAATTTTCAGCCGCTCTTTGATT
This sequence comes from Limanda limanda, assembly GCF_963576545.1. Taxonomy (NCBI): domain Eukaryota; kingdom Metazoa; phylum Chordata; class Actinopteri; order Pleuronectiformes; family Pleuronectidae; genus Limanda; species Limanda limanda. The sequence continues at coordinate 20,278,773 of NC_083651.1, read as the reverse complement.
GGATGAACCCGCCTCCCTCTTTGCTCGACATGGCTAGCACAGGTCAGTGGCTGGCGCAGTGTAGCATGAAACAAACAAATAGAAAAAGGCACCTTGTGGCACTTGACTCTCGCCAGAATGCAACTGGCGGCGAGCCTGCCGCCGTCCTTTAATAACGACCAGCGCCTCCTGTACCACGAGTACGGGAGAGAGAGGGACGAGAGGAGGGGGCGGAGGGCAGAGAGAAAAGAGAGTCGGGGAAAGGGTTGAATTAAGAGCTGGAGAGGGTTGGGGAAGAAGGTGATGAGTGAGGTCTCTGAAACCTGGGAAGGGGGGACAACGGAGCACGGCCCCCTGCAGTGAAAAATAAATGTATTGTTGAACAGTAAAAACACATGACAGTGCACTGGGATAAGAAATATAAATGATCAGACCTGCAGGAAAGGACATTTTCAAAAATCTGAAGTTAACAGTGACTTACCTATGCGTTTGGGATTTTAACACTGATCTCAGGTTGTTTATCTCTTATACTCTGAAAATCAAAGATACATACATATATTGGTTTGCGTGAAAATTATCTATTCTGATCTTCTCCTAAAGCTAACTTTGATTCACTATACAATCTCATCGGTGGCCACTAAAGGGCGCCTGAGCAATACAACATAAATAACGGTCATAATAAGCTGCTTGACAACTAACTGTATGTGCTCGTCTGTCTCGTCTGTTTACAAGTCTTGATGGGGACAACTGCCCTCTAGTGTCCCTCGAGGGCGCTGCGCAAAATCTGCTAACCTGCCTCGAGTGATATCACTTGAGTCGAAGTTGGCTAGGTCCGATAACTCCAAGCCTGCTCCTCATCTCTGCCTGAGCAACATCTGCTTGAGGCTTCATTAGCTGCTACTAGCAAATCCGACCCGCATCGCAAACAGAACTGATGTAGCAGAGTTGTATTGTGGGTAGGCACCGTGCACAATGAAGTAGAATGCATGGAATAAAAAAGTTGCAATATTACAGAGTCTATTGCATTAATTTTGAGATCTTTATTTTTTTAAACGGTTCATTGTGAGCCCCCAATGTTAAAAGAGTGCAGTGTTTAAAGGTTCAGTGTGTAGAATTTAGTGACATCTAGTGGTGATGTCGCATGTTGCAGCTGAAAACCCTTCACCTCACCCTCCCCTTCCAATCCTGAAAGAGAACCTGTGGTATCCTTCATTTATCATAAAAACTCAAAAGCTGTTTAGCTTGTCCAGTCTTGGCTACTGTAAGAAACATTGCTGCCTTGGTAGAGAGAACCCGCACTTTCCTGATGCAAATATAAAGTATTTAAATATAAAGGGTCCGTTCTAGGGTAAGGAAAACACCAATTCTTACAGTTTAGATGATTAAACATTAGTGAAAACATCACTAGAATTGTTTTATATTCAATATCTGCCAATAGATCCCTTTCACCTAAATCATACACACTGGACCTTTAAACGCAATTGCCTTTGATAAGACAGCCCTCTCAAACAGCCCATGCAAAAGTGAGAAGAGGGAAACAGCTGGAGAGGACAAGGTGCAGAGGGAAGGAGACGTTGTGAAAGAAGGGACGAGACAGAGGGAAGAGGGGAACACAGAAGAGGGGAGCCAGGCCAATCATCCTGTGATAAGATGGGGGAAATAAGTCTGATTATCACAGAGGCCGGGAGCATTAGACAGGCTGGGAGTCATCTCAAAACTCAGGAGGGAAGAGGCAAGACAAGAGGTCACAATTATGCCCCACTAGCTGCACTCCCCTCCTCCTCATGAAGTGCTCTAATATATTCAGTTAGTTCCTGTATGGCGCGGAGGGGAAATTCTAATTAAAGGGTGGGGGGAATTTTGACACATGTGAGGCAGAGATCAATATTTAGCACCATAATCAGCCATTCCTGATGTCTTGACGGTGTGACTGGGAGCAGACCGCGGCTCTCCATTAGAAGAAGCAGCCGGCCGGCCACACAGCCAGGGCTGCGGAAAGGAGCGCCCAACTTCCCAGCCATCATGAATCAAAGCAAGTGATGCCTCTCGTGCTCCATTTTGCTTTGCTTTTTATCTTCATTCATCCTCTTAAAGGAGAAAAGTGAACTCTGTCAGGCTGCTTTGTGATAGGGGGGCAGGGAAAGTGGAAAAGAAAGGAAGAGAAATGCCACGGAGGGGTACGGTAGATCAGGAAGGAGTGCAGCTGTCAGGACTTTGGACTGTGGGATGATTGTGAGGGAGACAGACGCTCCTCTCTGCCGACTGATTCCTCTTTCTACAGCGTTCACAAACATTTTATTTTCAATTGCAAACATTCAGGGAATTTTGTATCACTTTCTTTAACGTTATGAGATGCATTTTCTTTTGACATTTCTACTGGTTTCCCAGGGAAAAAATGTATAGATCTGGACTATAGTGATATCGTCAGTGTTAAAAAATGTATAGTATCAAGTAACAATGATAGATGTATTAAAAAAGCAGAAAATGTCTAAGTGAGCATTGTATTGTCATAATCAATGAGACTGGATGTATAAGTAGCATCATATTTGTTGTAGCTATTGGAAATACACTGAAATAAGGGAATCAGATTTGAACAACCTCAAATCAGTGCAAATTAATTAGGTTCATTTAAATTAAAGTTGGCAATTGTGTTAGCTTAACTAGTTAAATTCATGTCTATCAATCTTAATTCATGTCGGTTACCAATTTAAGGTATTTTTTTAAGTTGGTTCAACAATATACTTTTTTCAGTGTACAGCTTATGTTAGCAATTGCATAAATCTGTTACATAGTTTAACCTTAAAAGTGCTTCACACCTCATGTTGTCATTATGCATTATTGTAAGAAGAATCTTCATTAGCTACAAATCTTGTACTCAAATAAATATAGATGTAATGTAGAGGAAGTATAAAATAGAATGAAGTAGAAAAACTAAAACATTAAAGTTCATGTAACTGAAATTAGTAAATATGGTAAATATTGTTTTCTTTTTCAAAAGTGGACATCATTTTTTTTAAATAACAAATATAAAATGTTAATTCTTCAAAACAAAAACAATTACTGTATTAATTCTCCAAACACACACAATCACAGAAGCGCACACAACATGTGCGGTCATGTGAACCCGGGCTGCTCCCCTGACATGGATAGTGACCACTGACTCCGTATCCAGAACATGGTGTTGTTTCCAGAGGGCAAGGAGAGTGTGCAGGGGGCAGAGGGGGGGGGCATGTGAAGGTGCGTCCGTATATATGTGTGTGTGTAGGTAGGGGCGAGGAGGGGGGGGGGGGGTGAGGGGGTCGGCAGCCCCAGCCCAGGGTGTCCCCTGTCTCCATGTGTCAGCCCATCTCCTTGTTCCCGCATGTCACTGACACACACGTGGGTACTCACCAACCCAAGTTGCTCCAATTAATGGCTGTCCCACTGCGCTGTCCGTGGTGCGGCGGCGAGCTCCGGTGACAAGGTATGGCCGGGGAACTGTCTCTCCAGTGACATCAGGAAGGAATTTTAAGAGGGGGGAAAAGTGATGCAAACCCCACACCGCCTCATGCTGGGCACAGATAGGTAGAGAGCCGACTCTTGTAAATGAGTGGCAGCGAGGAAGGCATCGAGGATTCTCTAATTACTCGCTGCAATCTATCTAAGTCACCGGCCTTCTAATTTGATTTACCAGAATGCATGAAATCCCTTGGAATAATGCCCTTATTAGAAGGACAGAATTGACGGGGGGACAAGAGGTCTGCCGGGAGGGGGAGGGGGGGCGCCGATTTAAGCATCAATTACAGTCAAAAGGAGAATTAATAGTTATTAATCCACAAACATAGCCGCCGTTCCCTCTGCTGCCTCTCTGCCACTTTGGAGACAATCTTCTTCACACTTGCCCCGACACACATGCACATGGTCACACACACAAACACACACACACATACACACACACACAGACACAAGCACATGACGATCACATCTACAAACGCACAGATGCAAAACAAAACCGCACATGTATATAAATAGAGGAGAGGAGCAGACATGCACACTGCAGAGCTGAGTGAAAATGAGCATGGAAAGAGAGATTCACATAAAAAAGGAGGAGGACAGTAACAAAGCAATAAATATCTCTTACTCTGGCTGATCATATTGTTTTGCCGACCGCTGGTTCAAAGGTCTTTAACTCTTTAACCAAATTCTTGACTGACAAATTCAATTGCTGTCAGTCCACAAGGGTCCTCGATGTAATATGTGCATTTTGATTCAATTTGTGCCGCAAATACCTAGATATACATATTGTTTATCTGGTTATGGACATACAACAAAATCAATACTTATATCTGTGCTTTGTCATTTCTAAGTGCATCATGAAATAGCATCATATCCCTCTAATTGAATCCAGCAAAACCACATAGATTGTTAATTTTCTGCTATTAAGCGTTTGCAACATTTGAAATGTCTTTTTTCTGCCTGTTGATGACTCTTGTTTGTCCAGCTTGTATGGGAAAAGAACATTTTATATATCTAAAAATTGAATTTAGAAAGGTCAGACTCTAAACAAATAACAATAAATCAAATAGGGTTCCAGGGGAGAGGATTCAAAGAACAATGAAAGAGTCGTCATAAGCTCATATTATTAGGGACATAAAAAACTATCATGTGGAGGATGACTTTATAATTACACAGAGTGGAAAATTATTCAAATCATCTCAATTAAGTCGTGGTACTGACGGCGTCATATCACTTGCACACCAACAGCAACAAGAGGACAGCTTGTCATGTTAAATAATTTAAAGGGCCGTGAAGGCTGCAATGCTGCATTAGGTGACACTCTGCTCGGAGTTTTATGTTAAATCCTGTGGTTTTTGTTAAAGGGTTGCTGAGTGGCTGATAGGAGAATGCCAGTGTGCTGTTGCTTTGCTGTCAGTCACACAGAGGCAGTATTTAGACAGGAGCTGAGAGGTCTGCTCCGCTGCCAGCTCCTGCCTTTTAAACAGGCCTTTCCTCAGAGAGACAGCTTAGCACTGAGTGCCAGTCAACCTCGCCTGCCCGGCCATGTAGCCCTCCCCCCACACACACACTCTTACACATACACACACACACACACACACACACGCATGCTTTGAGCCTCTTTGGCAGCAGATGGGGAGAAATGATCGCGTATGGTCAAACCCAAAGGTACATTGTGATGGGTCTATCCCCCCGTTTCAACAAAGTGGAGCGCCAGCCGCCCAGACAGCAGATTCATCAGCATTACTTGAATGGAGGAACAAGCTCATACAGCATTACATGGCTGACAGGGAAGATGAATCTAGGCAACCCGCCGCATCGAGGATCCTCGCAGACCTTCAGTCACGGCCTGAACGATGGGAAAGAGGTTGTGGAGATAACACATCACGCCCCCGTCCGCGTCCCATATTATGCTGCTGTCCTGTAGAGTGTCCGGGACAATACGGCGTTAGCTGCCAGAGTGCCGTTGACATCATTGACAAACCTCTGTGGTGTCAGGCAGTCACTCACACTTCTGCTGGGTGTCTGTCATTGTGCTCAAACAGTCAGGCACTGACACCTTTTCACGTGAATGAAGATTCTCCAGTGACTGACAAAAAAAAGTGGATGGCCTTTAAGGAGGGGGAGAGAAAAAACACGACAAGAATAGCACCTCTCTTCAAAAGGAGAGACTTATAATTTGCAATAATGGCAGACCAATAGCTCTCGGGGAGAAAATTACAGGAAAAAGCCAATCTGAAATTTCCTTTTAACTGGCAGAAACACATCCATTGTAGACAGAAGTCTTGTTTACTTGGTAAAATGGCATCAATTAGGAGTGGATGGCAAAATTAGCATATTCTCTTAATGGACTGGCCTTTCTTGTGCGGCGCTCTCACACTGATTGTATGGAAGGGACATGTTAAGGGAGACTGGGAAAAGGTCAGGTGTCTGCACCATTCAGGTGATCATATTTTTCACCAAACAGTTGTGCATTCTCCATGGCTATTGTCATGTTATACTGCAGCTCAGAGCAAAATTCCTGTATACGCGGAATTTATTTTAAATTACCGCAGAAAGCATGTTACTCATTCTGACACTTCCAAGACGCTGGACAGGCAGCACATGCAAATTGATATAGTGTGTTTAAAATATTCCATATGCTTATATTTTTTACGATTAGTTGTAAAAATGTACACACCAATAGATGTAGGTATGGGACCAAAAATCACATAAAATCTCCCTCATCGCTCAAAAGTTAAGTACAATCTGATCTACAGTGAGTTTCCATTAGCACTGTGTTGGGATTTAATCATACTCTTTAAAAAATATGGCCAGAAATTAGAGAAATTAACAGGCAATTTAAAGAAGTGTTCAATATCCTGTTCCCAGCACTGAGCCAATCAATTTGAAATGATTTGCCAGTTTATATTCATTATTAACAGCCCCCATCACTTTGGAAGCTAATTAATTCCAAAAATGATATTTCATCATCAGTGCTGCAGTGTGTGTCTGAGGAAGGGCTCAGCTCCTCCCCAGCCAGACCCCAGCCGCAGACTGCAAATCCTCCACCCCTCCTCCCCCGCGCCTCTGCTCCCACCACCCCAAATTGACTGGTCTTGCACAGTTGCAGCTGAACAAGAAAGGAATTGCTAGTGTCAAGACACAGTTTACAAATATGACATCTCCTCTGGCATGGCTGGAAATATGAAATATTGATTTATGTGCAGTAAAAGGTCTTATAAAAATGATCACATACACATGAGGGATTAATGCGCAGAAGATCAATAGAAATTTCATTCTTGACACTAGACTGTCACCTATGGTGAAATGCTAAAATAAAGAAATCAATAATATCTATGAAATGTCAAATTTATTATAATTATGTGGATGAAAGCTGGCCAAGTGGCTCCCAGGGGGCTGAGAGGGATAGGTTACCACTCTCAAGCATCCCTCATGTCCCTCCTTCTCATGCTGCCAATTTTGAGAGCAATATTGGTGTAAGGGGTTTTCACCCGTTATGTATGGTCTTGTAGTAACAAATTCCTCCTGGAATATTTAACTGTGCAGAGACTGACAATGGACAGAGCTGCAGTTCATAGCCTGCAGGTTGTGTGGTTAACAGCTGTTAGCTTTGGCACATATTGTATGACTCTGCCCTCTCGACTGAAACCTATTTGGCAGCTGCTGCTGACACGGACAAGTCACAGGCTACAGAAGTACGACGTCTCAGCGTGCACGCCGGTTCAAAGATGACACATTCAGTCCGGCTGCGTATTGATCTTAAGAAGATAATGTGTCAGTATTAATGCTGATTTGTTTTCCCTTGGAAAAATAGAGCTATGATGAAAACAAATTTACATGAGGCCATGAAACAATCATATTAACCCAGGAAAACAATGTTATGATAAAAATGATTTTATAATCAGTCCACAAACCAAAAAGTGAAGTTTCTCATCCTATTAAACACATATTATGAAACTTCAGGACTTTACATGTCACTGGTCTTTCTCATCCCCCCCCCCCTCCCTCCCTCAATGTTTAATTTGCCATTGCATTTAAACTAAGAGCTATTTGTGTTCATTCACTTGTTTTCCATGTCTAATTAATATCCTTTGAATGCATGGGGATCAATTTATTTAATCAATGTTGGGTAGTGCCTCTGGCCTTCTAAAGGTCACTTAGATATGGAATGGGATATCATCAGAGTCAGATCACAAAGGGCCGAGCAGGTAATTTGAATGCGGGAGGCAAACTTTGCATGTATGATCACACATGGCTGAAAAAAACAAAAACAAAATTATTTCCCAGTCCCGTCTTTCCACCAGGCCGTAGTGTTTCCTCCCCACCAGAGGCCCACTGTACACAGCCGAGTGTGGCAGCTGTGTAATCCCTTTAACAACCAACGGGGCTATTAAATGAGCCGGCGGTGCAGCTGCAAATAGCCAATAAAGCCAGCACAATATCATCCCTATTAAACAGTAATCTCGGCAGGCTTAAGAAGTTCTCTGAAAAATGGGAGAAAAACCATAACAAAATGTAATCAAGCAAAACACGGGGATTTTCCCTCAACAAAATAAGCCAAACAATTTTCACAGCGGTGTACATGAAAGGTGTTGAGCAGCAGCACCCGAGCCTCGGAGAACTTCTCACCCCCCCCCCCCACCCCCCCCCACCCCCCCCACCCCCCTTCAGGTGACCACGGTTTTGCCGCCTTATCACAAACACACAAGTACACAACAACAGCAGAAAAAAAAAAGAGAGCCTGTCAATCGAGGCAATTTATCGCCACGGATATTAACAGAGAAAGGGAAACAGGAGAAAATAACAAATTGTGCAGTTACATTTTTAAAAGTGGCCAAATCGAATTCATAAGATCACAGTTTGAGAGATAGAACCCAGTCTATTTTTTCCCCTCCCTTTCAGCGGCTTATGTGCTCTGTCAGATGAAAGCCGAGCAGAGAGCCGCTGTTGATGGAGCCTTTGAGCCGGGGAGAGGAGGCAACGCAGCCTCTTGAAGGGGGGGCCGGGCAGTGCGATAACCGGAGGAGGCCGCCGGAGCTCCCTCCGCCGCCACCGAGGGAAGGTGCTCCTACTTATCAGAGTCGCCACACAGGGAATGATTACCCCTCTGCCGGGCCGATTACTGCCGGCTCTCCAGGTCAAAAGCAGGCAAGGATGAAAGGGAGAACTGAAGCCTCCTATCCTGCCACCAATCATCTATTAGCGCTTAGAGGCGAGGGGCTTGTCTCTGCCACACGGGCTTGTCAGTCTGGTGCATAAGGAGGAGAGGGGACGCAATCACAGGCAGGACTCTCACTCACTCTGTGTCACGGAGGACAGCGTGGGGCCTGCCTGAGGTAATTTATGGATCTGAGAATGAGCACTTCCTTGACATATTATTTATTCATTTGAGTTTGTTTTAGAACATTCCTCGTCGTCTGCAGGGTTGAGGCAGGAAGTGTTGGCCGGTGTTTACTCTATTGATGTATGGTATATATGCTGATCCGCTCGCATGAATACGAATGTGAAACAGGGCCGGATTGCACAAAACATCACATCAGACACATCAAACAACACACACCACACAGCCCTCCTCTCTTATTGTGTGTTTGCTGTATTATAATAATGTGGGATAATGCATGAGAAATGCACTCAGGCTGTGACATTGCTGCCTGTGTATTATCTGCTCTGCGTATTGTTTTAGACCATTTTCTACGCGTCCCCCTTTAAAAACAAAAGGGACCACTGTCTTCTCTGTGGAAGACACAAACCCCATCGGACTCCTGGAGTAAGTGAGACACTACAGTTGGGCGTGTACACCTAATGCTTCAGTCTGTGTCCACTCTGGAGCTATCATGTTATAGATTGACAATGGCCTGGCATAGCACAGCTGACCACACTCACCTCTGCTTCTAACAGCACAACCCTTCAGATTAAGGTCAGCGCACCACCCAGCTACCTCTCATTCTCCTCTGTTTAATACCGGCAAAAGGGACAAGGGGAAAAAACTCCAAGCCAATCATTACGGTGACGCCTCTTATGAACTGAGTGTAAAAATTCCTCCTTGTATGCCTCCATGCACAGGTCAGTGCGGGGTCTCTGCAGCTCAACAGAGTAATACTTTGCTCAGAAAAACCTCAATCGTGTAATTCCAGCGACCAATCTATTTGGCGGTATGGAGAGCCTGGTCCCAGGAGAGGGGGTCCGGCCTTGTGAATTTGGGACAGATGAGTGGAGGGAAGCTGTGCCGCCTCTCCCAGAGGTGAGGCAGAGAGACGCTGCATGTCTGAGTGGAGAGAGGAGGAGTGGGAGCTGCCATTTACAGGCTGCCGTCACAGACCTGCCGCCACACGTGGGATACTGCTAAAAGTCGTTAATGAGATCAGAACAATACAGATGGAAAAACTTACATTTCCATAACAACCAGTTAACTGCACCTGCTGAGGAAGACCATGTGATATGATAGAAAGCTCCAGAACAGCCAGATTGTTTTTTTAGCCATGCCAGCAACCGACTTCAGGGATGGCAATGTTGGTCTGTTGGTCAGTCACATAGAATGTGTAGAAAGATGGACGACCGCTCCCAAAAAATTAAGCCAAAGCATCCTGATTTCCCCCTAGTGGCTGGCTGCAGAATAGCTCATAAATCCTCCCTCCTCTAAATTAGAAGATAGGACATAAAAGTAAAATGATACACACCTACTGAATGTTTCTCAATGATGCTTTCTGTGATTTTAGGTCATTATTATCACACTGATCTAAGTTCAGCATTAATTAGTTATTTGAAGCTATAAAAACTGTCAAGATCGACTTCATTTCTGGATAGTGGGAGGAAGTGGAACTGCGTCGTCCATCTATATAAACAGCCTATTGTCCAGACTGAAATACCTCAACAACTACCAGTTTTATTGACATGACATTTTGTTGAGGCATTCATGATCCCCTGAGGATGAATCCCAATGACTTGACTCCCAATGACAGTGATTTCCTGACTTTTCCGCTAGCATCAGCATGAGGTCGACATTTATAGGTTTGATGCAATATCTCAACAACAATTATCAGATTGACATGAAATTTTGTGTAGACATTCATGGTTCCCGGGGATAAATCAAAATTAGACTTAGGTTTTTTTGTGAAATGACCAAATTTTTGCGAAAAGTTTGGCACAAACATTCATGTTCTTCTTAGATTTAATAGTTATAACTCCCGTAACCCCCGATCTCCATCGCTCATTATCATAAGGTTCAATTTATAATTTGTCAGAGACCTGTAAAATAAGGGTATTCTTTACAGTGGCCTCAGTAGTTCATTGTGTTTAATGCTAATTAGCAAGTGTTAGCATGCCGAGGTGCACTACAAAGATGGGCATTGTATTTTCCAAACCTCAGCATGTTAGTATTGTCACTGTGAGCATGTTAACATGCCTTAATTAATGTTTAGCTCAGAGCTACAGCATCACAGAGCTGCTAGCATGTCTGCAGACTCTCGTCATCGACTGCTGAAGAATCTCTGCTGGCGTCTCGCCACGATCCTTTACAGCTGCTGAAGTGTCACCGAGCAGGACAATAAATCCAAAAAAGTCAAATCAAATTATCCCCTTGACCTGGACTACTTCTCACAGGATAAAAAGGAAAAACGAGGCTTCGCGTATGGTCAAGGTGAAGGCTCGATAACCCTAATATGATGAGATACATTCCAATCATGATTGCACCAGCAGTTCAGAGTGACGGTCTCCATCCCATGATACATATCTTGGCTGAAAGACTTGACACTGAACCTATTAGCAGACATTTATTTGAATAGCAGGACAATAATGCTGCTTACATGTCAAGGACGTGATCTCTTCGCCTCATCGAGACACTGACAAAGTGCAGGAGAGAATGTTTCTTACGCTGTAATAGAAATGACACGTTAAACGATGAGTGAAGATCAAGAGTAGCCCTCACATTAGGAGAGATTAGCACTGACCTTGCCCTTCTGAACATGAGTGGACAAAAAGCATGTCAAGAATATAGTAAGGTTTTAGTAACTTCACTGGAGAGACACTATCATGATTGAAATCTGCTCCTATTCTTTAATTAGGTTTGGATCCTTTTCTGTGTTAAATGAAGATATTGACATTTGTTCTTTTCAAGTATCTTTCTATATTGATCACATGTGATGAGAAATGCATAGAGATTCAACTTAAAGGATGCACATCTATCATTCAGCATCATTCAGATGAGAGCGCAAGTTGAACAAGGTAACAAATTCTAATACAAACAAGGGGGGAGATCACACTACGTGGAGAGACCTCTGGAAATGCTGTTTTCAATGATCCAAAGCATCTTGTCTTGTCCTTTTCACATGCTTCCAATGAATTATGTATCTGCAGTGATTTATGGTACGCCATGCTCAACACTCTCCCTCTCCCTCAGTGTGGGATCCTACATGGATTTTTCGCCGGGAGCCAACTGGGAAAACCAAAATTGCTCAATTTAAAGAAGTAATTAAAACTGTCCGCAATCAATATTTATCTTTAGGAGGACCCTGGTGGGGGTTTAGCGGCTCACCATCCCCCCCCGACCTGCCCCTTGTCTAGCCCTATGTCCCCGTGCACTCCTCATTGACAGCTGTTCACCTCCTTCAAACAAACCAGAGACAGGAGCAAGCTGTTCCCACTCAGGACTAAAAATGACATGTGCTGAGGAATAATCAAATGACCCTAATATGTTGGGCCAGCACAATACATGTTGAGCAAGTCCAGCCGACTCGGATGTAGATCAATTTACTGGAGGAGTCTATCTGACATGCCCCTCATTGTGTGCTTAGCGCAATAATTAACTATGATTCTAAAACGGCAAATTCGTCATTTGCTCATAAACTAACACTTTGGGATATTATGAAGATGTGTAAAAAAAAAAGGCATGAATAATCAAAGGCTGAGCACTCTCCTCTTCTGATACTCTGCACTTAGATAATTAGTTTGACATTATCCTCTCACCTGTGCACAAGTGGAACAAGTGGAGCAACACATACTCCGAGAATAATCGACTCTTTGTATCTTATGTATATATATGGAAAGAATTATTCCCAAAAAAATGTATTCAAAAGAAAATAATTTAAACAAATGGAATCAATTTCTATAATAACTCGGCTTCGCATGTTTAAATATTATATTAAGTGAATGAATTATCTTTAACACATTATCATGCACTTGTAAGCGGATATAAAAACCTTTATATCATTTATCCTTTCCTCTATGAAGGAAAAATATTGTAACTGGTGTATAATCAGTTAATTTATGATTGATAGTGCTGTATAACAAAGCTAAGAAAAAATAATCCTACCGAATTAAATAAAAAGGAAAAATATGATCTGAACTCGTTTCTTTTTTTTCACATAGTTTTCAGCACCATGTTTTTGCCTTCATTAGTGTGGGGACTTTGCTCAGCTGTCACAAAAAAACCAAACCTTAATATAAAAAATATGAAATGCATAATCAATCAATAAATCAAATGTTATAATATAAGTTAACAATTCAATAAAATAAATACATGTGTTTTTTTTTAGTTTAGTTTCATTTCACAACATAAATACTAAACACATGAATGAAAATGTAGAGAAATGTTGAAATATATGATTGGTAGATATATATTTGTCTGACTCTATGTCCATATGAAACATAGTTTATAAGATTACAACTGTATCTGTAGCCCAGATAAACAGATTGATAAACAAATACTATATATAATCAACATCTTTCTGCCGTCAACATTGATACATTATGATCTTTTATTATCTAGAGTTGATATTCTGTATATACATGCTGAATTTGACTGGGTTAAAATAAAGCAACATCCTCATCTACTGAACATCCTCATCTAGACTGGTGAACTGTTAAAACTAGAGGCCAAAACCCACAACGTTGCCACAGGAATCGCTCACATGGACCTAACCATGATGAAGGACAGCCTCCATCAAAAGAAGGTAACCCCGAGTCCCCGGACTGATACATCACACTTTAATTCAATAGGGAGTATTTACTTGCGATCAATTTAGTAAGGTGAAACAGTCATGTAAAACAGAAGAGCGGTGGCATGACAGTTTGGTTAGACCGTCTTCAGAGACCTCTTGCTGCAGGCAGAAATCATGTCTCTGTCATTCTATATCATCAATTTTAATTATCCTCACAAGTGCTCATTCGGCTCCAGGCAGCAGTGGGAGAGGCAGAATCTGGGAAAAAAATTCCTTTAATTTATTTGGGAGGTGAAGTGTGAGGTGAGACCTCTGTCTGTCACAACCCCCCCACCCCCCCATCCACGCTCCACCACCACGCCACCTCACCCAAATAACACGTTCACACTCTGTCTGTTTGCACTTCCACACACACAGACACACTAAAGGCATCACGTGTATGCATACAAAGATGCAGTTATGAATAAGTACATCTGTTCATTCCTGGATACATGTACAAACTTTTTCTTGCCCTATGTCCTCTTTCCTTGTGTCCTCTTTCCTTCGTGAGCCGAGCTTCTCGTGCTGCTGCAGCGCCCCGCGAAGAGTCAACCAATAGGTCAATACAGCAAAGGTCACGTAGCTCCTTACCAATCTCCTGCTGCAGCTAAACACTGCACACGTTTAGTGATCATTACCAGACCCCCAGTTCCTTCTGTCCCCAATAACTTAGCGGGGGGGCCCACTGGCCATTGCCCCCCTGCTGCGTTTAGACCACCTTCTATTTACCGACATTCAGACTATATACACTCACTGTTTGTGGGTTTTTTGTAATTGGTTGCATGGAGCTGGATTAATGGGCTCGTTATGATGTTGTGACTCTGAGTTTTAACATATCTGTGGTTCGTCAATATTTGAATTAAAAACATAATGTTAGTAGAAAACTTAATCCGGTCATGGTTACGTTTCCAACCAAACACATTGACACACTGTTGCAGTTTACATGTAAAAGTATATTCTAGGAGACAATGTTGCTGTCCAGACAATACTGGCAATGAGTGGAGGATTGAATGCCAAGAATTTCAAAATTTTCCATTTCTACAACGTCCAAGAATTTCACCTAGGGTTGAGTAGGGTGAGGAAAAGATTGTGGTTAGGGTTTAAAAAATGTTAACACAAAATGTCATTACATTAAGGGCATGACCTCCTGGTTTGGCACTGAACGCTGGCATTGAATGTAAAGCTTGTGGAATTGTCCAGTAGATTCCTGGGATGCTGGACAGAGCAGATAAGCAAAAAGCGAGTGTTACAACAAGCCTACAGAGACAATTACAACATCCTGAATGCAATCTGGGAAACATGCACAACAAGTTTGGCTGAAGTTTAAAGAGGCTATACGAGTCCATCTGTAATGTATAGCTTTGTTTTATGACATAATATCCCGTCATTAAAGAATGGGCGGGGTGTTTCCTGCCAGTTGATGCCATTATTTACCAAACATTGTCTGTTGTTCAATCAGTGATTGGAAATCACCGGCACATATGTACACAATATGGTTAAATCCAATGGAGGCAAATTGCATGCATTTTTAGAATCATTAAGTTATTAGCATCACTAGAGGGGGCAGAAAAACACACAAAAAATCTCCCTGCTTATTGCGATCAATTTCTTCCTTTCAGAGAAACTTCCGACTCCTCCCTGTATTTCGGCCCTCGATGGATTTCACACAGGGCTTCACGGTTCTCGTCCGAAACGCGACGTTCTAGGCCACCGAGTGCAGATCTGCTGAAACGTGTAAAACACACAGCGAGAGCTACTTAGGCACTGCTCTGCATACAGCCATAGTCATAAAGAGCTGGCACGAATGACCCATAAAAAGACATGATTAATAGAAACATAGGATGGCCTGTGATTGGCAAGTGCTGAAAAGTGAAGCCGTCAGAATAAGGAGCTGATAATGAGTTCTGGCTGCGGTGGAAAAAAAAGATCCTCTTGCTCCTTGGGGCGAAAAAGAAAAGGAACGTCCCCCTCCATAAAAAAGAGGGAAGGATAAAAGAAATAAGTTGGAGGAAATCACTGACCGGCTTTTATGTTTCACTGTCAGCTGAGTGTCAGGGATTTGCTGTCATAAAGATAGAGAAAGCTCAAGAGCTGGTGCTTACCAAGAATTAATCAGTTTAGGTTTTGGTCCTGAACATAAAATGTCAGGCGTTGCCTCTCAACTCCTGTAGGTGATTTCTTTAAGCCGAACAACACAATAATCCCACTCTCACTTCTCCTGAAGGTCAAAGTTGGTCAGTGAGTCAAGAAATACCACATCAGAGCCTCCTTCCTCCTCAATTGCTGCAAGTATAAATTACGGAATTAGTGTATTGATTGCCAACTATGGCTCCGAGCGATCACTTTTACAGCCATGACAAGATTATTTTATCCTACTTTTCCTGTATTACTATATGTTGAGCTTGAGTTATTCCGCCGGCATGGGAAGTGACAGCTTGAATTTATTCAATAAAACGGAGCAGTTAGGAGAGCCAGTGAGGCAAAAAACAGAAAACATGGCGTGAGGGAGGGAGACGGCGCTCCTGCCCGCGAGCCTGCCATCCTAAATCAAGAAAGATATCTGCCCAAATGGAGCGCTGATCAATACATTCATACAAACACAAGCACATCATTTGTTAAGTCGTGGGCCATAACCTCGCACTGTTTCGCATGGGAAACCGCAGGATTGAGAAAAAAAAGACGCCATAAATTACAGATAATAGAGTAATTTGTAGTATATGAATGGGTAGAGTGGGTGTGTTTTGTTTTTTTCATTCATTGAACGCTGCAGAGTGTATTAAAATAGGTCAAATACGAGCGTGTCCTGGAAAGAAAAGGCCACAAAGTTCTAAAACTGTTTTAATGATAATTTCTCAGCTTATTAAAACTTAATTTACAACTGATTAAAGGTAAATGGCAACTTGTCGGTGTTTAGACCAAAATTATAAAAATTTGCAGATGAGGTTTTGCTGAATGAGTCCTATATTTTCTTTTCCAACAACAGGCCGACGAGGACACACATGATAGATAGACAGATGCTTTATCGATCCCAAGGGGAATTTAGGCAATGCAGAGGCTGAGCACAAGCATAGAGGTGACATGATGCCTATTTGTGCTTCCTGCATTACTGCAAATTACCACTGGTGCCTAAAAAATGCATTATGAAAGTTGGTTAGAAAGATATTAAATGTTTATAGGCCTACATGATAGTGTTCGGTGTGAGTGTGTCCTGAAATAAAGGGCCACACAGTTCCAAAACTCCTTTAAAACAATAATATCCCAGTTAATTCTAACTTCATTTACAACAGATTGAAGACAAAAGAATAATGAAATAATGACATCATTGGGTGAGGTTTTGCTGAGTCAATGTATTGATCGTATCTTCTGTTCTGACAGCAGGCACACAAGCACACACCTGCACAAGCATGCAAGTGGCATGAAACTTATTTCTGCTGCCTGCGTGTGGCTGCACATTAGCACTAGTGATTCTAACAATAGATGAAAGTTAGTTAGAAAAATATTAAATGTGTCTGTTAGGCTTTAACTACACATTATTATGGAAAACACAAACTGTAAACAAGCTATATATGGATTAAAAAACTTAATTGTGTCCAGGGAAGAAAAGGTAGCACATTAGTGAAATCTAACTGGCATGAAACCAACAGTCCAGTCAGACACATAATCAGACGTAAGCATTGTGTGAAATAATCCTTTATTTTACATGAAAAGGCTGTGAACTAAGGAAAAGGACAAATTTTGTTTGGCCACGAAAGTGGATTTTTATAAAGAAAAGTTTTGTGCAATAATAGCATCAAAATGAAAACATATCTTTACATATAAAAGAATGTTTTCTTTTCTACCTGCCATATATCAACAATTAAACCAACCACGGTTTGTTCTCAGTGAAGGTTCTTTGTGCTGCAGCAGCCGGTCGACAAAAAAAAAAAAGCAATATTACATCCGGCTGTGATTGATGTACCTTCCCATTTATAATCTAATTTGTATTGGCTTTCACTTATTCCCAAAGCGCCTCACAATTATAAAGGTATGGTGCTAGTAAAGCTAGTACACCAATGCTACATATACTGTGTGAAGAAAGACAAACTACAGACATTAAAAACAAAGGCATTTTCACACCTACATTATACATTCTGTTAAGTGTGTTACCACAGGTTTGTAGCACTTGGTGCAACTCTTCTATTTGTGATTTGAAATATGTATCATTTTGAACATGTATAACTTTTAAAGTTTAAGGATCAGATCAGAGGGAAGGATTCTTTCCCCGGTTCAATTGATAAGAAGCTGAAATGTATAAATAACTGGAACCAATCGGTGAAAACAACATTAAAGAGCGTGGCCGTGCCTCAGTCCGCACATGACAGACAGGAATCCTCGGCCTGTATTGCATCACAATGACAGGACCCAACACAAGTAATCTGACACATCTTGATAACAGCACAGTCCTGATCTTTCTGTCACACTGGGGATTAAAACAGAAACACAGGGCTAACAAGGGTCAGATATGAAATTTCAAGGAAGTGACAGATGACAGGACAAACAATTAAGTGTCAGTACGTTGACCTTGGGGCAGCGGTTTTACACCATGACCCTCAATGCATTAGTCATTCCACCGGCAGCATGAAGAGAGACAGAGGAGGAGGAGGAGGCTCACCGCTCTTGTCCATCCGGCGCCACGAGCCCCAGTGTTGTTCATTGTTTAGTATTTATGATTAAAAGATGTACAGCACTATGGAAATTGGGGCGCGAGCCATTTGTCTTTGTCTGCTCAGCCTCCTACAGTATTCTGTGGGAGTTGTAGAGGAGCAACTCAAGGTAGTAGCAGTCCTCAAGAGCAAATAAATGAACACCATGAAGTGAAGGAAATAAAGATGTGATGCCCTCCTTACTGATTTTGGCTCTATGGCTCACAGTTGTATAGGATATTTAGTATTTTAAAAACACAGTTCCAGGAGGAGCTGCTATCAGCCTTTGGGTTTTTCCACTGAGGAAGCTGTAGTGCAGCTCAGAAATCACGGATGTAATTACTCATGGAGGAGGCACAACATGAGAGAGAAAAAGCCATGTTCTGCTGAGTATTGCTTTTAGGGGAGGCGGCCAAACAAGCGATGGTGGCGCCGTAATCAGTCAAACCCGACTCCGGCTTCTTCAGGTGGTGCAGCAGTTTTACCTTAAGAAGAGTAGCATGGTCTTTTTTTAATACAGCAGGAGAACATGTATATCCCTCATGCCTCTCTATGACCCAAAAGTTACAAGGCAAACTATTAATTTGAATTAATAGACAAATACAAATGTTACGGCTTCAGATAAAGTGTATATGTAAATGCCACATATGTTTAAGTGACCATTAAATGCAAATAAATAAAAGAGCTATTGTAGAATTAACAGTTGTGGCCAATGCATCAATGTTGATACTTTATATACTTTAGTAAAAGTACAAATGTGAGGTTGATACTTTTTTTCCTTGTTCCACCTGTTGAACAAATTTTAAAAACCATAAAATGTCACATTCTTAAAAAAGCAGTATGTCTTCTACTAATAATGTAACTATTTACCAGAAATAACTTAAAAAATTATAGAAATAATATTTGTTATAATAACTAGTACTTCTACTACTGCCCTGCACCTTAAAAAACAATGAACTAATTAATCGTTAATTTCAAAATGGTTTTTTTTTTTTTTTTAAATCATCATAGACATTGGCCAGCCTGGTTTCATTTCTCTGTGACAGCTGGTGACGCTTCCCTGTGATTCACAGTAATCCACTTTTTATTATGAAGAAAATACTGGTATTTCTTTATACAGTGGGGAATGAAGGAGTTTTGTAGATGGCAGGGACATATGGTCTAAACACGCTTAGATATTAAAAGGACAAAATCTCAGGAACAAAATTATGCAGTTCAGGACGATATAAAAGATTTCACAGTTTTGAAGTCATTAACTTAAGGACATTCTTGGATATATTAGAAAATGTGCGAATGTTAAGCTCTTATTCTTCAGCTCTAAAACTCATCAGGTAATAAACATTTTGTTTTTTATAAAAGAAACTGTAAGAAATTGTTCAAACTATTTATATTTCTATGTATATCATATGATTTATTATATTTATTTACAGGTACAGTGTTGCATTTTACTTTTGGCTTACTGCTCAAAGAATTCAAGCCAATTCCAACATTTGGAAGAATAAATCTGATCATCTCATTAAAAAAAAAATTGGGCAAACACTGTATGATGATATAACAAGTAAACTGAGGCAAATTGCCACACTGTGTAATATCCAGTGTAAGCTGGTGGAGCAGAAAACAGTATATACTGCCAATGATCCAGAATACTGCAGACATATATTAACTCCTCATGTAATAAGGTAACACACCGATGATTAAGTGTAAGCACTTTGCCTCACACTGTACACTCTAGCTGCTTTGATAATGCATACTATTATGTAAATGAGTGTGACATGACCCAAATCTGCTCCGCGTAAATTAATGTATTTTACCTTTAAGATAAGATGTTGCATTTCCACAATGCTGTTTGTGTAATACGTTAACACGGAGGTAGAGCCGAGACTTTGTACATAAACAAAAGTGGCATAAATTACATTAAGATGAAGCTGCTGAGCAATTCTCCCACTAAATGATTTCCATAAAAAGCATTAATATTATTCTATTAGCAATAATAGTTTTGTAAAGGTGCAAAACAAATGTCATTAGTCATTTGTGAGCTCCATGCTACTAATTCAATAGCTTCAGCAAGTTGTTCCGTCATTCAGTCTCTTAATCCAAGAAACACACAATGTACCCGAGGGGGCTTATTGTATATTTTCTAAAGCCTTTTTATTCTTACTAATCTGTAGTAAATATATTATATGTAATTTTTCAGATTATCTGTTTATGTGATAACATTTAGTAAAACAAAAAAGTCCTCTGTGTTTACTTCCTGTTCTTCTAAACTGTCATTGAGACAGAATTACACAACTTTATTTGTTGTATATTGCGATGTACTGGCTAGTTTGGGTGCAGAGATATTAGATGTTCGCTATAATCTGTGGGGACAAATCCTCCTAACAGGAGATAAAGGAAGACAATATGGAGAAATCCTGACAAATGTAAAGCTGAATCAAAACCATACAACGGAAGGATACCCGGCTTTGCAAATGAAAACAAGCGAAAACAAACAAACAAACAGGCAGAAGTTTAAGGAGCAGATAAGTGGGGTTATGACCGCTACAATATGAAGCGGCGGGGTTGCCTGGATGGAAAAGGGGGCTGGGGACACCTTTTTTTAAACTCCTTCTCCTGCAAACAGCATTATCTTGATTAAAGTTTAATTAAGGATCACATTTGGCTGTGCCTTTCACAGCGATCTACATGAGCAGATTTCCGAGGGCTTTACTTTATCGCTGGGAAAATCCTCCTTTATTACTTTCAACCTGTTGTAAAAGCTGTTGGCACGGAGGGACGGCTGCCTCATTCACTGGCCTTGTTTGCTTCTGGAAGAATCCCGAGTCTCAGGAGATCTCCCCACAGTGGTTCAATTTAATATCTGTCCTATCACTACAAGGCTCAGGCTCATTATTAATGATACTATTCATTAATTTCTTGTTGGGCTGATGTTATTTATTAAAATATTAAAGGAACCTCCTGAGACACTCTCACGTAATGAGGGATGTGTCCTCCTTCCACAAACCCCCTCCTCCCTCCTCCCTCCTTCCACACCCCACCCCCCCCACACCCCACCCCTCCTATACTGGATGGATGGTGGGTGGAATTACCCCACTCGGACGCTGCTAGCCTGCACACCCTCATTAGTCGTTCTCCAGGGCTGAGTGACACCATAAATCCATTCTGCATGTCGACCAGCGGCAGCCATATACAAACGCACAGCGCTCGCCTCGCCCCGTTAATGAGCCATTCCCATGCACAGGGAATTGACTAGTGTCCGTCCGCCATAACTGGACAGTATTTTTTAGAAGAGCTAAATTGCAGCCGCCGCCGCCGTATAGATCGAGGGCGTCGGAGAACCGTTTCACTCCTCATTAATAAACTATCATGTTATAAACTTGGAATTGAACTGATTGGTCAGGGCGGTGGGAGAATACAGAGTGGTGCTCAATGTTAAAGTGACATTGCTATAATGCTTGTCGACAGGATTAAAAAGACAAAGCTATTTCTCATTTACACCAAGTGCATGAACATGTACCGTACGGAAATGCAAATTGAAATGGATAGAAAGTGATGGAGGTGATTCCACAAAAAATATATATTTTATTGTATAGATCTCAATAGTCTTTGGGAGAAATGACTCTGAAGCATTAAAGCACCTTGTTAACAAATTAAAACCGCTTTTTGATTTTGACAGATGCAAGAGAACTACACAAAAACACTATAAACCCTCTGAGGGAAAAGTGTGGAAGCGAGACACGCACCAGAGGCCCGGACTCCACAGCTTCCATCGGTCTGGCAGCCTGGATGTGTATAAGTTGCCTGTTCCAGACCTGGAGGATCCTGCACGTTACACACAGAAGCCCCAAGAATTCATTAATCATGATAATTAATCTGATCCAATTATATTGCAAAGAATATAACAAATTGCAGGGAAAAATAATGATCTATCACTGCCATGTCACAGGGATGTGGGACTAAAGCAGTAATTAGACAGAGGGATTTTAAATAGTACACACTGCGGCTCTACTCTCTGAATCTGATGATGTAATTAGAGGCGAAGTTGAACACAGTGTTTTGGCGGGTTCAACTAATGAAGGTGGAGCTCGAGGTTTGTAGAAGCAAGATGTACAAGTTATTAATGTTTTTGTGACGGGAAGTGGAACAAACAACAACACTGGACCAAGGACTGAACAGTGTCCATTTTATTATATATGATGCCTTTTACACACAGTCTTAGAACTGAACCTTATGTCTGTTTTCAAGAGCTCCTGAATGGTGAAGCATGTGCGGTGCGTGATAGAAATGCAACGACAGGCTTCAGTCGACTTTTTGATCTTGGTGTTGCGACGAGTACAAACACATGTGGCGCTTATCACGGCCGCTCAAGAGCATCTCCACAAAAACAAGGCGCCGATGCTCTCAAACATGTAAAGATGCAATAATTTTTCACAGGCACTCGCCGAGCAGCTAAATCCTCTGGCATAAACCGAATCCCATATACACAGTAAACCCACTGTTTGTCACCAGATAAACCGCCGGCGCGCATACGGCACTGTATGTACTCTGCTCAACATTATCACTTAATCACGAGTAAGCTACCCCTAATAGGGAACAATAAAAGTGGATATGAAAATAGACAGCCTAGAAGACCATAAAGTAAAGAGACTGAATGTTCTCCACAAATAAAAAAAGAAAAAAAAGAAAAAGCCCTATAGAAATCCTCCTGTGCTGGTTGTTGTGGATTCGTTGGCTTCTCGCGAGCGCAGAATTAATCACCTGCCTTCCTCTGCTGGTCTCTGTGCTAGGACCTGAGGACGGAGGTAATAAGACGGGCCCTTCAGGGACGCACTGCCGAGTATAAATATCAGCTGCTGTGCATATGTAAATCACTCGCAGATTTATTTATTTCTTAATTCCTTCTCAAAGGCTCAAGTGTGCTAATATCAAATCGCGAGCTTTTAGGGGACTGTTTAATGGCTGCTGGTGGGTGGTAGGCAGCGGTGGACTCGCCAGTTCATGAGTAATTAAGGGGTGTTTTGCCGAGCATAAATAATGCTGTTTGTATTGGCCCGGTGCAGGAGCGGAGGGAGGAGGAGGGTGTGCAGTGGGGCGGAGGTGAGGCGGTGGTGGTGTGTTGGGCAGACAGGAACAGCAGGGGTTAACCCCCCCCACACCACCACCACCATCACACACACCTCTGCTTGGTCTCTGCTCCTCTGAACAGGCCGGAGAAAGACTCATATGTTGGTTCTATGGCGCTCAGCAATTCTTTTTTTAAATGATTGTTCATGAAGATCACTGTGGTGTCGGGAGAATTACAGCGTTACCCAATTGTTTTAAGATTAAAATTGAAATCATAACTAAGTATCAGTGCTTATTGACAATATGTAATATGTCTACTATTACCAGCACACATATGAATGTCATGATACATTTTTTCTTAGAGACAATTTTTTTTTTTTTTGGTCAATTTGTTCTTTGTCATTCAAAGAAACACTAAAATACAGACAAATACAATACAATATACAAACGAGAGGCGGTAGACTAGTGGCAGAAACTTGGACTATGGGCAGAAAAGGTCTCTGGTTCGTCTCTGGTTCGACTCCACGGAGAAACAACAAAAAGACGAACCTGGATTGATCTGTCCAAAAATCCAAGAGGATTCTCCCAACCCTGTCTAGTGCCCCTGAGCAAGGCACCTTACTCCCCCAACATCTGCTCCCCGGGCGCCGTACATGGCTGCTCACTGCTCTGTGTGTCTTGCACCAGATGGGTTAAAAGCAGAGGTTACATTTCCCCTTGCATGAGTGTGCCTGTGCATGTGTGTGGGAGACATAAAATGTATCTTAATCTTAATACACTAAATATACAAATTATGACAAACAAATTATTTTAAAAACATTTTTAAAAAAGGATCCCAACCATCCTATCTCCCCAGATCCGGCTAGGCCTACAGCACCTCACTGCAAAAGACGTTCATTGAGACTGAGTACCACGTTTCACTAAAAAAAAAGAAGTAATACCCACTAACATCTGGCTTTTGTCTGCAAAGGGAATGGATACAGTCAGCATCACTCCTGGGTGAAGTGACTCTGCAGTAGACAGGGTTTTATCAGCAGTATAGAAAAATGCTTATTTCTTTGTCTTCTTCTTTATTCTGGCAGTCGAAATGGTGACACAACATAATGATGCCAATGGTACGTCCGGGTGTTGACGTGTAAAAAGACGTTCACTTTTGTGTACTTTTTGTTTTTTACATCTTGGGAACAACGTGCAGCGACAATTTTGTATTTGTGTCGTGCGAGATGCAACACTGGCAAGACAGCGAGGTTTCAGGCGTTTTCACTCCGGAGCATTCGTAATGTCGAACATGACTTGCTGAGAAAAAAATGAGAGAATGACAAACTCCTTTGAAAATTTGTAATATTAATAATAATGGAGTCAATTGTGTTTTTTGAGTGTCATTATCTGCGTTTAAAAAATTGTGTATGACGGTGAATCTGTGTTACACAATATCCAAGAGAGATAAGAGAGGGAGTCAGGAGGCTTCCAGCACATTGGCAAACAGATGTTGATATATTTACACTGGTTACTCACATTATTATATGGATTTAAAGATTTTTCTTCCGGGCTTTATCTAAGATGAATATTTTTATTGATGTTTAATAACCATTCATACACCCTGTTTTGAAAGCTGCTCATCTGAAAAATAAAAATTACACAAGTTTTCAATCCTTGCATGTAATTTATTCCTTGGGGATTAACTGCATACATCTGTTACACTGTGTTAACTTAACAGTCCTTTCATGAGGCTTTGTAGCAAATTCAACAGAGGAAGAAAAAAAATCTTCTGAACAGTGTGTACTCCAAGTCATGTCAGAGCCGGGGATTTTCACTGGGGAAGGAAATAGAGTTATTTCCTCACACATTAGTAGAGGAGTTGACAGGCCATAGAATGTACTGCACTTGAGCGCACTAATGGTCAGTGAGTACCCCCGCCCACCAAGCCCCCCCCCCCCCCCCGCCCCCTAACACCACCACAGCAGACACCAAAGGAGTAGGTGCAATTATCTATATTATATATATATATATATATATATACTGTATATTTTCTTCTCTGTTGTCTCGTCTTCTCTTCTCGCGAACGTGTTCCCCTACACTTATAGATGCTTGGGTATGTGCAGCTCTAGCAGTCACAGAAGATACCACTTGATTTTCTCACAGAAAATGTATTAAACCTTGTAAAATAGATAAAAAATTAGAGCAAGTGTTTATCAGAGAATCTGGGGTTTGTGTTCCACAACTCAAAACATCCATCATGCCTATGAAATGTGTTTTTGCCTAAACACAAGCATCACAACAAGTGCTGCAGCTTTGCCACGAGAGGAAAAACAAAGCTCAAGAGGAAACAAGTGACTCTAAACGGTGCTCTACTTTATGAAACCGCGATCCAGTGCTGCCTGGAACAAAGAGGCAACACACATCCCACCCTCCACCTCCTTTCAGTTTTAGGTGCCACAAAGGACTGTGCTCTTGAAGAGAAACAGACTCACAATATAGGCTTACAAGTTCCTCTGGGTACAATTATACCATATCTCTCTAGTAACAAGTGGCTTAGGTAAGGAGGACAAGGGGACAACCTCTTGAGTATAACAATTTAGCTGTCATGACTGTGTGGCAGGACCCGGTCCTGTTTGATAAGTCAGCTGATCCCCAGAGTGGGGAGATAATCGCGTCCAGCCCATAGAACCAATAAATCAATCTGGTTTAACAGCCACGATTTACAGACCTCCGTTCAGCTCTATCAACAAAAAACATCAGTGTGTGCTGTGAGAAGAAACCTTTGCTATTTCTCACCCTCAAGAAAATGTTATGTATTTGTAATGTAGTTTCAAAAATCCACATCAAGCAGAGATATGTGTTTGTGTTTATGTTGTGAAACTGTGGATTTATCTGGATTTCATTTCTGAACAACATTTATATAGAAAAATTATGAAACCACACTAACTCATGGGATAACATTCATGCTATGGTATATATGATTCATATAATAAATAATAGTTGATTAGGGTTAGGGTTACCCTGGGATCTGTATTCATGTTGTATATATGAATAGTGGCAGGTTAATGCAAGATTTTTCTTCTTCCTGCTCCTTTTTTGTTAATATGTATGAAATTCTTTTGTTTTCAATAAAACTGAAATAATTGAATGTAGAACAGTAGAACAATAGTAGTATCTAATGCTATCTTATTATTTCTCTAACCATTCTCTGTCTTCCAGCTAATTAAAAATGATGAATTTGTCATAACTGATGATGCCACAGAGCGGCCACTGCTGCTTGATACAAACGATCAAAGACAGCCCAGAGAATACAAGTTTCCACTATCACCTCCACGGTCATGCACACAAAAGACTTGTTTATTCATTAGACTTTTAATAAGCGGAGGTATCAGAGCAGCAACACGCTGGGATTGTTTGTGACTCACCGGGAGGTACTGTAAATCTAACAGGGACTGGCAGCACCTGTGCCCCCCCGCTTCAGCTGCCAGCGCTGTGCTGCCGGGCCCAGGAGAGGCACATTAGCCGGGGCTGTGACTGGAGCACCGCTAGCCCGGTCATGCTGGGGAAATGTCAGCCGCGAAACCAGCCAGGTCCACTGAGCCCTGAGCCTGACTCTGGCGCCCAGCATGACTCTGACATGATCATGGACGGCGGTTATGACACATGTAAGCAATGACTCCACACGGCTATCTGATCAGCATTATGACACTGTCAGAAGGCTCTGACTACAGGAGCGTGATGGGAGCGGTGATAGGGCTCCCTCGCTCATGTGGGTCAGAGATGGAGGCGGCCGGTCCACCTCCCTGAAAGCACCAACACTCCACACCGTTCGCTGCCAACGTATCAAAAGACTCACAGACAAAGGATTTCGTATTCATTCATTTATTTCCATTAATCTTTATATTTATTTCTCACTTGATGTATTTATTTTTAATGAACACACAAGTCGAATTTAAAATTCACCGGGAGCTAAATAAGCATTATTTGTCATAAGCTTGCGTGTGCATCAGCCATCAATCACCGGCATCAGAACTGCCACAGTCTGCTGTCAGGGCCTATTACCGCTGAATTCATTTCCCTCAATTAATTCAAAATCTAACCCCTTGACAGCCACCAATGTATGTTGTTTTTTATATCCACCCACCCACCTATTTGTCAAAATGGACTCAGCGACAGTACAGTAATGCATTCATTATAAAAATGAGAAACAATAGTCCACACATACCATTAATTAACTCAGCATTTTAGAAAAGACACATATTCAGAGGCAGCATGCGAATACAACGGTCCTGGCGCCGATAAACATTTTAACTACACACAGAATCAGCTCACTGTTGAATATTCTCTCAGAAATAACAGGGATAACGTGCTTTGTCGCGTATGAAGAGTGTAACTATAGATTTCACAGGAGGGTTTAATGTCTGATGCTGCAGGTCGTCTGATGACAATCAGCTCATAATACCACATGGGATTCCATCAGTTAAGAACAGAAAAGGAAATGTCATCAGAGTGTATTACTGTCTGATGGTTTGTCTTATCTAAATCACTGCCACCTCCTCGTATATACAGAGATATGAGCATAACCAGCTAAATAGGAAGAGTACATAATAAATAAAAGCTCTCCTTATCGCGGAGGCTACTGTATCCGATTAAACAACAGTTTTGTGTCGAGCAGAACAAGGAGACTTTCACGCAGGGTTAAAATTAATTAAGTGTGAACATGATTTAACTTCGGGATATCATTGAAAGGCATAATTGCCCATAGGGATTTAAATGAACTCGGTGGGCTGCAGAGTCGCCCCACTGTGCCGCCCATGTTGGGAAATGTCCAGTGTTAAAGATTAATTTGCATATTTGAGGGGAAAGTCTCAATCATCGGGAACATTAAAAGAAAAGAAAAAAAACTCACTATCAGATGCTGCTTGACTAAAGTGTTGTCACCGTGCAGAATCCATGATTAAATGTTTTAATGTGCACGATTCCAGTCACTTTCGGAGGGAAGCCTTTCAGCTTGCATATTAATTACACGGGGCTTTGTCATGTTAGGGTCACAGCAGCCATGCTATATAAGCTGGGTCATTTGAAAGGGGAATGCAGTTGTGTGAGCCTGCTGTGCACAATACAGCCTCAGCCACAAGGCAAAGCGCTGAAGGGTTCGGTTGCTGGTGTGATTACCTGTTCAGCAATAAATACCAATTTCGCATCAGAACATGCAGAACTCATGCGTCTTAAGCAGTTCACAATAGGATTAAAATACGCCTATTAGACTGTGTTTATTACAGATTAGAAAGTTAGAACAGCCAGTCATTCTCAATACTTCTACAAACCTTTAACACAAGCAGGTTTTGCACCAGTATAGCTGCTTTCAGATATGCACTGTAGTGCGAATAATCTCCTGAAATTATCCTGAGGGACTGTTTGTGAGAACCCAAAATAAGCCTATGTGAGAATACAGCAGGTTTTACCACAAGTAACCCACATTATCAAAAATATTAAACGTGAAATATCCAATACACGTAGGACGCCAACAAAGACATAAACACATGATCTCCACAACGGAATTTATATGTGACATCTGCATTCTGCGCCAATGACTTGTCTAAACGGTCCGGAGATTAATGTCTTGTTGTGAACACATCTGACCCTGAGAATCTCCTGCTCACTCTTCATATGTGAAAAGTAAAGTCAGGAGAAAGTCGGTTCCAAATTTTGTGGATATTTTCCTGAGTTAATGTCTGAAAACAGCTTATCGGAATGAAAACCCTTGAACATTATGCTCATACAACTTATGAGCATAAAAACACATTGTTCTTTTTCCACTTTTGTGACTCTACAACCTGTTCTTAAAAGAACACATCACAGTGCTGAACGTGTTTCCTGTGCGCTGCCTTTGCCACAAGTGCTGCTTGACGAGAGCTCATGTGACATTTGGGAGGAGGGACGGGCATGAGTCGTGGCTGGTTAAGACGTACAGCAGTGACTCAGCACGCCGATGTGTGGGACATTTCTAACATCTCTCCAGGCAACCCCCCCATACACACACACACACACACACACACACACACACACACACACACACACACACACACACACACACACACACACACACACACACACACTCACACACACACACTCACACACACCAAACAACTCCAAACAGCTCTTAACAACTCCCAGACAACAAGAAGAAAGATTCTCTTCGTATTTCCTCCCAGGGGCACAAATTAAAACATATGTACATGTTACAGAGGGAATAAATACATAAGGGATCCTGACAAACTTCTGTTAGAACACTAATACTAGTCCAAATGATTTAGCGATGAAGTCACAGTAAAGTGTATTACCGTCTTTATGTATTTATGGATAAAACTGCTAAAATGATGAAAACACACAGAAGAAAAGTTGTCCCAAGGGTTGACAGGGTTTTTTAAGTGATATGCAGGGGTCCATATTGTGTTGCTAATATAAAGTATTGCTTGTCCATTGAAATTTAATAACATAAAGAATAATAACTAGCAACTCAAAATATACACCACAAATGATATTGTCTTTGTGTGATATTTGCATCAGAAAGCCACACCTGCAGTGCTGTGTCCTTGGAATAATTACACTTGTACTGCTGTGGAGGTCATAATTCATTCTCCCTGTCCTGAACTTTGCTGTTCAAGAAGAAATAAATATCACAACAGCCTAATGCTAATGTCCATAAAGCATCCATTGTGCTGTGGGAAGCATGAATTAGGCCCCACTCAGTATGTAGACGTGATATCCCAATCCTGCCATGTGTCCTTTTGAGGCACACCTAACAAGTTTGCCCGTTTCTGATTAGCTCAGCAGAAACTGTGATAGTTTACCTTGATAAATTAGAGGAGGCAAGATTTAATGAACGGAACATGGGGGTCACCTTTGTTTCTTGGGGTGATACAATAAGAAAAAAACACAAAGAGATTTTTCTTACTGCCACATGCCTCTCCTTAATAATCAGATTTCTCATCCTCCTCGTAATAGAGGGTGCACAGAATCTCATTACCTTCTCTAGCTGAGGGGAGAGAGGCAACACTTCTTCTTTGACTTCCTCGGTAAACCGCGAAGGGGAGGGGAGGGAGAGGGCGAGGGGAGGGGGGGGCGGCGGCGGTAGAGAAAGCATGGGACACACAGAGTTCTGCTTATTTGCACATACATCGACGTCCCCTTACAGATATGTAAATGACTCAGGCGAAACCCAAATGCTAAAGTCTACACCATTAGTTTTCCACTTCATAATCTCCACATGGGGCCGTTAGGGGGATAATGTACCATACCATACATGGTTTACTTTTAATTAATCGGGAAAATGTGTTTTGAAATTAATATTAAATCTAGATTAATGTGGAAAACATCACAGCTCTTTTGTAAATGTACAGCTGTGATCCTCTGTCAGCAGAAGGGAAAATAGCACAAGCGGTCCACTTGAGGAAAAAAAAACAAATCTGAATTCAAGAGGCGTGAAATTGTTAAATGGAACAATAGAAGATCACAAGTTTATTTTTCGTCCAAAATAAAGGGTAAGCATGGTTATCTTGTCACCAGAGAAAAAGTCATGCAGCCGAGAATAAAAAGGTTAAAATGATGGTTAAGTTGCATTAAATTTGGCTTTTTTCCCACTGATAATTATTTGGGAGCAAGATTCTACTTTTACACACATTATTTCTCTGAGCTAAATGCTAACTTTGGCAGGCTAACATGCTAACAGTTTGGACATTTATAACGTTTGCCATTTACTATCTTAGTTTACTGTGTATTGTTTACAAGAAAGCACAAAACACACAAATTACAATTGATGCTCACCAGGGTCATAATGATCTATCCTCAGGGGAACATGAATGTTACATTTTTTGGATTTGGACAAACATGCTTAAGACTTCTGGTTGAACCATATGACAATGTTACCTTGAGCTCTCAAAATGCGTGATGAGGGTTTTCAAAATGTATATTTCATTTAAGATTTATTCATTTTAGTCACGTATAAATGACAAATTAATCAAATTCTAAATAATAAAAAATAACAGTCTTTGGTTGGTTGGTTTCCATATATATATACCTTTTAATTCAAAATGCAAGCATTCATTAACACTAAAACTAGAGTCTACAGGCTCTAGTTAAACAAACTAAGAGCATGGTCCAAAGCTCATGATACAAGAGTGTTTAGGAATTGAGTCTAAATCCACTTTTTCTAGTTAAATCAAAGAAAAATTGGTTGATTCACAAGGCGTATTGTTCACAAGCGTTGCACTAAGTCTTTAATCATCGGTGTGTTTTTGGCATAAAATGCAATAAACCAATCAGAGCACCATCTCCCATTCCATTCAAAAGCCTGTGACACTTGTGAATCGCTATTACAGTAGCAGATTTCCCCTTTGTTACTGACTTCAGGCCAGGTTTTTGTTGGCAAAAGCACAATCAATGATTGAACAACAAACCTGATTTGGGGAATATGACATCTTAGCAGCGACATTTGCATCACACTTGGTGCCGCTTAGCTCCAGGAGTAAGATGGAGCCCAAAATATACATTTTGCTGCTTAGAAGCATCTACATATACAATATAACAATCCCTAGTCTTTCCCTAAACTCTGACCTCACTGTAAGATGAAAATAGACATGCCCCTACAGTACTTCTGTACCAGAACCCCTCTGCAGTGATGTTGGTTTGCTCCACCAGCCTTCTAGTGAGGTTTTCAGCAACATCTGTTTGATCTGCTTTGATCATCCTCCCTCTGACAGACCACAAAGTAAAAGTAAAAAGGACAGCTCCTCCACCACCCAAAGTGACACAGGACTGAATAACCCCCTGCATCCTCTGCTCTGTCCAAATGCCAGCCTTTATTGCCAGATTGAGCCTCGGTTAAACCAATCTGCACCTCTTGTATCTCCTGTCCCTAAATCCATCTTTCCAACATCAAATACCTCCTTGATCAAAACACTTCTCTATGTATCCCTCAACTCCAGAGCATCTACGCTAGGCAAGCTTCACATCTGAGGGGGTGTTTGTTTATTTGCGTGTCACCGATGGCGCCTCGTGTTCACCGCAGCTCTTTATTTGCGAACACATGGGGTGTTCCCACTTCTGTGAGCAGGAGGTGACAAAGCGTTTAGCAGTTCCTCGACTGACACATTTGGCTTCAGTTTGCGTTAAGCACAACAATTAATGCATGTTAATTCTTAATTATGCTAATTCCATTTGAAATGGGCTGTGAGGTTCTAACAGGGTGGCTGGGTGAGAGAGAGGATCCTTTGGCGACGTGCATGAGCTTGTTGTTTTCTCTGGTAACGCTCGCAGCACATTCACATGTCCTCTGGTGTTAGGGACCCTTAATGAGGATGGAAGTTCAAACATGACATGCTCTCGCCTCATAAAAATAATTGGGCTGTTTTTTTATCCGTCAAATAAAAAAATTTGAAAACACTTGTGTTGTTCATTTGCATGTATTCCTGCCAAATTTCGCAGAAGCAGTTAAAAACATCCCGTTTAAGGCAAAACAGAGGTGCAGCCAAGAGACTGGGAGTGGTCCAGTACAGTACTGAGGTGGTCCAGTACATTTTGATGGTATTTTAAACACAAACAATAAATTGTCACGTGTACAATTAGAGTTTGTGACAATACAACTTAATAACTTTTATATTCTCATGCCCATATGATGAAAATATCCAGATAAATAAGTAAAAATCTATTTTACCATGACAAGTTTGAGTGAGAAGATAACACCTTCACTGAAATGTGCTTTACGATTTAGTTTTTTTAATCAATGTTTTTCCATCTATCTTTAATAATCTTTACCATGTGAAAACTGAAGTTTGTTAGACAAAGAACGAATTTAATAAAAAAAATGTGCCAGAGCTATCTATGGGTATTGTGCTGTTGACATTACCTTAGACAATGAGATGCAATAAAATCAATACAAACTGTATAGGCAACTTATGCATTTGAAATCTTTGCTCAAAGCCATGTTAAAATCAAAATGCCTTCGCTGCAGCCTGCAAAACGTGCATGTCTGATTTTTACATTGCCATAAAATGTCTGTAATTCTCTTTACTCTCTTGTGTTTTGGGCATTCAAGGAAAAATGAACAAGACATGGTTCGCACTGTTAAAGACTGAGGCAGTTGGAATATTTCACCTGACACGAGCTGTGCGAGGCGCATGGCACAACCAGCCACAACTGGGCCATTAAATATATGTAAATGAAGAGAAACTCAAGAGAGCCAGGCATAATAGCACGCACAAGGGAGAAATGGATCCTGGGTAGTGATTAATTTATTTGATGATGCCTCTAGTGAGGAATTTTAGGTCACAAATGAAGTGACAGGATGACAAATTACCATTTTAAGGAATTTACTGGGAATCATTAATGAACAATTGTCAGGTAGTTTACAGCAGGGCAGAGAAGATGGAATAAATGTAGATCTCCTTCCTTATCCCAGATAAATGATTTTATTCTTTTGCACATCCTTTTTAAGAAGGGGTCTGAGGATATGAAATGCAGCGAGCAATTGTAACTGAACAGCAAATCTATTTAGTCTGGAGAGCCACAATGAAACAGCTGTTTGGTGAAAGGCAAGGTAGATAAATAAGGGGCAGTCATCATCAGCTTGTTAATGTGGAGGCTGTGGTTTCACAGTTATTTATCTGCAGTGATGCTCAGAACCATGGTTTTATCTATGTAATGTTACTTTTTAATACAAGCAGGATGTATCAAACTGCAGCTATTACATCACAGGATATGTTTCTATTGTTAAACATAAGTCCTATCACACTGCATATAAGCACCTATATTAATGCTTTATAATTTGAATGTCTAATTAGGAGGACAGCGCTGAGTGATGTAAAGCCGGGCGCGTGTTCGTTATACACTGGAAATATATAGATTGCTTCTGACATCTTTAAAACAATTTGGCTTTGACGCTGACAACATAAATCAATTCATTAATTAAAATTAGGCTCATATGTATCATAGTTTATTTAAGTGTTAAAGGAGACAGATGCTCTTTTTCAGGAGTCGCTGTCAAGCTTGTCTGTCCCGTTCACTTTGCTGCCTTTAAATGGCTTTTTAAAGCCAGTGGTAAAAGAGAGCCGAGATGACAGGAGGAATCTTCGCTGCGTGTATTAATCCGACAGATTCCTTGATTCCCCTCCTGGGCCCCTTCCAGAGGACCCAGTGCTTCAGCAAGTCAATGGTGCATTACAGTAGGTGTGACAAATATCTTTTGGTTCAGAAGTGCGAGTGGTGTGGTGGTGCACAGACGACGTGTCACTGGGACGTCTAAAAAACACTCATAATTGCACTTTCCAAAAGGGAAGCAGCGTCCAAATTGGGTCCACGCTGCAATGATGTGTCCCTAAGAGAAGGCTACTGTGTCTGGTATTGTTACAGAGGCATCATGTCTGAAGAACAGATTTCGCTTTGACAGACGAAAGTCAAATGGAGTTTTGGTTTTGTAATAGTAATGATTCAAATAGCTGCTGAAAATGTTAAATCTTGACAATAAGTGCAGTTTAGCCACTACATGACAGCTACACACCAACACGTATTATGTGTGGGCTATTATCAGCTCAT
This sequence comes from Limanda limanda, assembly GCF_963576545.1. Classification (NCBI taxonomy): domain Eukaryota; kingdom Metazoa; phylum Chordata; class Actinopteri; order Pleuronectiformes; family Pleuronectidae; genus Limanda; species Limanda limanda. Next base: position 20,244,008 of record NC_083651.1, on the reverse strand, counting down.
TTCTAAAAAATAAATACAAAACTGAAACTAATATTTATATTCATTCACACACAACCCACGACCGAGTGCTTGGGAGCTGCCAATGACTCAGCTGGCTTTGAAATAACATGAACGAAAAATGTCCAGTTTAGCTGATTCACCATTAAGTAGCTTCCACTTTAAAAACTGTGCAATGGGTCCTCTCAAATGTTGATGTTGTAAAGGCATTGTTACCCTACAGAACCTTGTTAAAAAAAAACAGGTTTTAGTGTGTGTCAGTTTTTTCAGGATTGGGATGTCAGTCGTGCATGATGAGACTAAAGTCAACTTTCAAATGTCGGTCAAGGGAATGCTCCCACCTTGAGGCCTGAAGCTTTTTCCAAAAATGTCCAAAAGTTTGAACCTCATGATGATTATGCAGACCTACACTGGAACTCAGCAAAGCCAACACCTCAAACAAGGCTCCTAAACATGTCTATTTTTTAATCTTGGGAGGAATCAACGGAAATCTTACAACCCTAACCCTTCCCCCTGACCTGAATCTGCAGTGTTTGCATAATCCTACAAACAAACCCAGACAAAAAACATAACCTAATTGGTGGTTGTAATAATGAAGGTCCATCGATGTTAAAATGTATTATATTCGAAACATGAGGAAAAGTAAAAGTAGTAGTAGTAGTAATACACTCTTTTAATGGAACAACAGGAATTGCACCTTTGTTCAAATTGATCACTGCAGACCACAGAGGGTTTAAACTGTCTGAATGAGGAAACCATCATCTACAGGACAACATCAACAGCTACAATCCTGCACATTTCCTTGAACCCCTTCCCTTGATTTATGTCCGGCACAGAGAAGCCGTGCGCCTGCATCCCTTTGTCCCAAAATACATTAAATCAAATATCACAGAGGAGCGACTCAGTGTTCCTACGATACATCTGGGTTATTTTGCTCTCTACTTTCCTCCACATTAATTACATGACTGATTACTTTGTTCGTAACAGCATCACTCCTACTGAACATAACTCTGGCTGTACAACAACAGCCTATCACAAGCCACTGGTGCAGACAGCCTATTTTTGCTCACTATGCAAGTATTGCATTAGTGGGGGAAACATGGAGATTTGATGGTGAAATTGAAGCCTGTGTAGAGGAAGCTCAGTAGGAGGAGGACTAATTTCCCTTGTTCTCTTTCAACAGCCCAAATATAGAATGTGATTAATCTATTGTTGAATAAGGCGGCGAATCATTTGTCAAGAAGTTGTGGAAACGGTTTAAGTTTCTCTTCAATGTTTAAGTTGTATAATTACCTCAGATAAGGGAGTTTTCATCTGCGTTATGTTATTAGTCAGCAGTATTACACAAATACTACCGGATGCCTTATAACGAAACTTGTTGGAAAAAGGCGGAAGCGGTCAGGGAAGAACCTAGAAAAATGTTGGTGTGGACACAGGAATGTTTCTTTTCTTTCATTAACATTGAAAGATAAGGCATTTTTTATCAATTTCCTGGGAATAAGTCATGGTTCTCACAGATTTAAGGGACCGTTGTCGATTGAGGGTGTGAAATCTTGATTGGCCTTTCTACTTCAGTCTTGAGTGTAAACCTCAAAGAGTTTTCTTGACTGGGGGTTATTCAGCTGACTGGCATTAAAACAATCCATGGAAACGTTTATAATGCAGCTAATCTTTTTATTTGCACTACAAACACATACTTCATATTGAGAAATATGACAGAACCCAGATCTGCAAAACCTTCCTTTATTTGAACCACTAAGACATGGGCACTCTACCTCTGCATAACCTCTGACCAAACCTCTTTGGTGTCACAACTGAATGCATGAGTAAACAGGGTAATGTTCACACTCTGCATTGGATACACATTGCATGTACCATGAAAGTGACTATGAGCTTCTTTCCAGATTGTGCCCAATTTCATGGTGCTATACACACAGCATCAGTTGATCACACTGATTTGGTGGATTTGGTGTTTTTTCTACTTCAAGGGACTGTCGACAACATGGCTTACCACGCAGAGCAGGGGTGATGATAAAACAACGAAGCATTTTAAGTTTATCAGCGAGTTCCGTGAGCAGGTGGTGGACTGTCTGCACTACTGTGTATATACATTTTTTAAAGTGATATTTTTCTCTGTTTTTAAAAAAATCTCAGCCCACACAACCTTAGTTTTTACAAAATATCAAAATAACAAGAATACAAAACTTAGATCAAGAAGCGCTATTGTAACTGATATATGGCCGCTGTTCCTTGCCCATTATACAAAGTGACATACAGTGTGACACATTGTTTCCCAAACGTTACGTTTTACATGAAATACACAGAAACTGGAGTTTTTTAAAATCTGCATATTGGAAGGTGTTTTCTTTGGAAGGTGTTTTCTAAATATCTATTTGTTTTAGTGAACTAAAAATACTTTAGTTTAGGGAGGATATGGCTAAGGAGGTAAAGCAGGTTAGGGTTAGGGTTAGATCCCAGTGTCTGAAACCCCAAATAAACCTTGATCGCTGTCCCAGATTTGTTTGAGTGATGTATGATAAAGAAATTAATGCACATAGATGGACTGTGTGTGTGTGTGTGTGCGTGTGTGTGTGTGTGTGTGTGTGTGTGTGTGTGTGTGTGTGTGTGTGTGTGTGTGTGTTTTCTTGTGTGTGTGTGTGTGTGTGTGTGTGTGTGTGTGTGTGTGTGTATGGCGCAATTGTACTGTAAAGCACTTTGTCATCAAAACTAGAAATGTGCTATATAAATATTTACATGTTGATGAGATGCTCAATCAAAATAGTCACATTAGTGTGGACAGGGAATTCATGAACCATGTTTCTAAAATAAACAGTAAAGCATCAATTATTACATGTATCTTAAATGGGAGTGTAAGAGTCCAGATTTATTGAGAAACTGAGAAACTTGTGAGTGTGATCATCTCCCTCAGCGATGCAGAAAAAAGTAGATATTCCTTCCCTTTCCTCTTCTGCTGCTCTTGGCCTTTGTGGCGAGAATAATAAGCTGAATGCAAGTGATGTGTGTGGTTGTGGTTTGATTAACCTCTGTTCCAAGCTGTTGCACTGCACAATATCATTGCCTATTGACCTGCAGGTGCTCGGAGGTAGGGCCGGTGCAAAGGTCTGGAGATGTGGGACTCGCCGTGGTAACAGGCCCTGGCCTAATTGTCTGTTCTTTGTAAGTTGAAGTTATTGGCAGCTGCCACTGTCTCCACCACTCTGTCCTAGCAGCGGCAAAACGAACCAGGGCCTGCTAATTGCAATGGCCTTTTCATCATCTCAAATCAAACGCTTCCATACAAGCAAGGCAGCATCCCCTCAGACCATTAGTGAAGTACTGTAAGCATAGCGCCGAGCTCCGAGCTGGACAGACGTATCACCGCCGCCGATGTTACAAACTCTCCCGCGCCAGCTAGGGGAGTATTTAGCACCCAGCCCCATTGACCTCCTCTGTCTCTCCTCACCTGAATGCCATAACCCGATTTTACCAGTCATTTAGGAGGGTGGTAGGCAAGAGAGCAGGATAGCGGCTCGGATGGCGGGTGTAAGTGGGGATTTGACGGTGGGGTGGTTGGAAAGTTCAGCGGTGCTGGATCGTGAGGGAGGGCAACTGGTCCTCCTGACAAGAGATCAATACCGTCCTCAGAGTGGCTGGAGTCAAGCTGCTGGGTCTGACAGGGGGCCGTGTGGCGTAATTGGATCAGGGGGCGCAGCAAGTCGCCGTCCCACCCCCCCCTTCAGTACTGTCACAGCTGTCACATGTCATCCCCCTGCACTGCTGTCACCCCAGGAGGCTAGTGGTTCTCTCCCTCTCCCCCTTTTCCCCTCGCACCCATGCAAATGTCCACTTAGCAGATGAATGCCGCCGATATTAGGCACATTCTTCATGCTTTTATGCAAAAGTAAAATCTATGTCATTTCAGAATTTCATGGAAATAAAGTCACCATTTATTCAGAGACGAAAGAGTGAAGCCGCCTGTAAAAAAAGTGAAAATGGTTTGGTTCAGCTTATTAAAAATGGAAAGAAAATAAAGGCTTGGGAAAAACAAACAATGAGGGGGTCGAGGATTAGAGAAAATATAAAGAGAGGTGACAGGAAAGAAACTTTACAGACAGCATACAATAATGAAAAATCTCTCACCTCAATATTACCTCATATAACTCACCAGTAACACTTAATCCGAGACCATTGATTGACTGACGTGTGTGAGCTTGCAGAATATCTGTCAATTGAAGGTGTTGGTTGTTTTCCAATAAATATTGTAGCACCATTGTCACATACAGTGTGTCTGAAGTCGATAGATCCTCAAGCAGAAGTGGACCCAAAGAAAAAAAAAAGATGTGCAGCATCTTAATTAACTCTGTTTTACAATGAACTACATGATCAGTTTAATCTGTCATTTTTCAGCACAGCACAGGGGAGATGGCGATTGATTTCAATGGGGAGAGAGCGTGCGCGCTGTAAAAAGACAATAATGGAGGTGATTGTCTGCTGTTAATCTAGCCAGTGTGGATTGCAGCTGAAAGCCCTATAAAAGCACTGCTCCATTCAATTCCTGGAGGAGCCGGGGCATGTTTTGTCAGCCATGACTGAAACGCTTCCTAAATCTAACTGTATGAAAGCTGCAGTAATTGTTACCGCGTTTCATGAAAAGCCAGCCCGAACACATTCGGAGCATAATCACACATCATGTGACAGACGCGGATATTTCCCGACCGCCGACATCACAGAGCCGGGCGGATTAAAGACTGGTTAAACATTAAACAGGAATCCATATGTAAATTTACAGCACCAATTAGGGGGGACGCTGTCTGTGATGTTATCCTCCAAGAGACTCTCTGCCCTCGATTTTCACACACTTAATCAAATTAAAAGCTTAGGAGCGCCGTGATTATCGGATTATCACTGATACATGTACAATTCCTTTTAGTTTGGGCAAATAATGGGAGGATTCTGGTACAATCTATCCAGTGACTTCGCTCAGTGTTGTTTTTGTTGAACATGTCGTCAGAGGAAAACAAGAGGAATCAATTCACTTGCGTCACATGAAAATCAAGGCTTTGACATCATGAGGCCTGAAGACTCATGGACCTCAACACAAGTCCATTTCATCCATGTAAACCCATGCACGCTGAATTGGTTGCTACACTTAAAAAAAGAGCGAGCGTGATCACACCAACGCGCACGGCTGCAGCTGAATCACTGTTTCGCTGATCTATGACAGCAGAGCCTCCTTCTGGGACCGCACTGTTCACCTTGGCCGTCTCAACGGTTCAGCGGCCCCAAGGATGTGGTTAACAAATGGGGGTGTAGAGAGAGAGAGGGAGAGAGAGAGAGAGAGAGAGAGAGAGAGAGAGAGAGAGAGAGAGAGAGAGAGAGAGAGAGAGAGAGAGAGAGAGAGAGAGAGAGAGAGAGAGAGAGAGAGAGAGAGAGAGAGAGAGAGAGAGAGTGAGAGAACTTGCAGGGAGGTCGGGCGGCTTGTGCTAAGTGATCTGTATTCCCCGTGAATCTGCTGTTCCTTAACCCTGTGAAATTAAGAACACTTCCTGAAACTCGGCCCCACGACCTCCAACGTAATGCCACATTCAGAAAGCACCATGCATCAGTGTCCTTGTGTAATGCGGGAAGGAGAAGACCAGCCCGAGCAGAACCAGACGGTTTCTTCCTCAAACATTTGCTGTAAAAAAATTCTTATGACCAGAACCTACAATATGCCAAAGAAGATGTTTAATTTATGGGGCTCTTTTTTCCATCTGTCCTTTTTCGGAGGTTTTTTTATTTTCCCGCAGTAGGAATTCCTCGAGGCTACACCTGAGTTTTGTCAAAGTGTTTTGTAGACATAATTTCGCCAGATACCACCTGCTGTAAGACAGTTAACTGCGTAAAGAGAAAGGCTCTCTGAGTATCAGGGAAAGTAAAGATTGGCAGGTGAAAGTGATGCTTACAGGCTGACCTACACACAAGACCTCTCCATCCGTGACTCATAATCACTACTCTGGGGGAGGCACATGGTCTGCTAAAAGGCAGCTAAAGCCATTATGGGGGTGCTTAAAACTCCACTTAAAGATCACTTTATAGCCTATTACTTTAACTATGGTGAGGTATTTACATGACACCTCCAGCAGCTTTTTTTGGTTTGTAACACATTTGCTTGGGGGTATGTGACTGTCTGCTGTGACAGAAACATCCAGGCAGTCGCTACATGAGGTGTAGTGTCTTCCGCTTTGCTTCCATTGTATAATAAAGACGATATAAAGCCAAATATTTATAGATGTGTAGGTGAGGCTACAATTAAATATGTTGTTATGAGTAAAAAAACATGTGCTGTTTTTAGAAATGAAATGGTACAGATCTACATTTGTATGGTGGCATGAAAAGCCGCTGCTGTTACAGCCGCGTATTACATGACCAGGACCTGGTCCTCCCCCCCCCCCAGCAGGCTGAGCGTGGATCAGTGGAGACAGCCTCTACCCTGAGGTCAGCCGCAAAGCCGCACGACCACACCGCTCCGACATGACGTGGAGCTGGGGCGATGGCGTGTAAATAAAGGGAGAGAATTGCTAAATCCCGTCATGGCTGCGGCGAGCCGAGCAGCTCGAGCCAAGATGGTTGCCCCCAAACCTGCCTGGGAGGTGGAGCGCGGCTCTAGAGTGGAGGTGGCGAGCCGGCCGGCCGGAGAGGAGAGTGACTACCATGGCTGCGTCCTCCTGCTCTCCCAGGCTCCCCCCCCCGGCCCCGACAGTTCAGCAGCAATTCACCCGTACGCTCGCTGCTGACATGTGACTTAATCAACCACATGTGCTATAATAAATGACCATATGAAAACAATTAAGGACGTTCACAGTGGCTGTGGCAGCTATTCTGATATTAACCATTCAGTTTTCTCTCAGCTGTTTAGATTAAACATACAGCCGCTCTTCTCTGGTCACTGACAACTTCCACTTACAACTTTCATTCCCCCCCGCCACATTAATTGTACGCTAGATAATCACACCAAATAAAAGGCCATTATCAGGCGGTTTCTGACAATTAAGCTACAGATGGATCCAAATTATTATTTTTGCTTCAATATTTCAATATCCTGCTCTGTGTGAACCCAGCGCATTGTGCAAATGTCTCCTCAACAAAGGATTACAATCAATTAAACATTTATGGAAATGGCATCGCATCCTGGAACACAGAGCGATTTCCCGTGACATTTTGCACCTATTATATTTTCCGACATTTGATGATGTTGGCGACTCATACTTGGACATTTTGATAAACATTGACACGGACAAGACTGAGACAAGGGAAACGAGCACCTGTCTCGACTTGAGACATTGTGTGTTTCCCCCACAGCGGTGAGGTTTACAATTTAATTCTAAAGCTTGTCGGAATTTGGGAAAAATAGCATTTAATAACAAGCCATGAATCAAATACAGAGTAATTACTTTTAATGACGCTGTTAATGAGTGTGGGTTGAACTTCAGAGGTGAAAAAGTTTCTATAGGTTAAAAAATATTCTTGATGTAAAGTTTGGAGATAACAAAAAGGACAGTGAACAAACTATGAATCCAATCTTTGGCTGTAAAAATGCTGAAGTAGTTTCTAACATTTACAATGAATCGTCAAAAAGTGGCGCTTTCAACCAGGAGCATGAAAAATGCAAACACAGTAAACAAGAGATATGAAAAGGAAAATGCTCGTGGGTTGAAGCGGGCATACACGTTTACCACTGAAAAGATTCATATCCTCTGTTTATCATTCATATCTGTGTTTATGCATAACACCGGCTCACATAATATGACTCAGTTTAATCAACAGGACATGAAGGAGACTCTCGCTCCGACAGAGCTGGTCTAATATGAGTGAAGCCACGGGGAGAGGTCGTCAGTCTTTGCCGGTGGGTTTGCTCACGGATGACACTGTGATGCACATTTTAATTTGCTTTATGCAGCCGATTTTAATTCACTAAACAAAAGCAACACTGCTGAAAATGTTCACAAAAAAGATGTCCAACGTGCAGAGCTTGTAAAGCTTCCAAACTATAAAATGCAGCTTCTAAATTATAAATTGTTTATTATCTGCAAACTGATATATGTACTTATACCTTCAATAATGCATTATTTCAAGAATAAATCCTGAGTGCTTGCTTGACTCTATGCATTTATGCATTTATACATTGACAAAAGGTCTGTAATTCATGCAGTTACTCTGCAAAGAGAAGAGTTTGAGTAAACAGCATGCTTCATTCCATCATAATTCTTTATTCCACTGGCATAACATGGAAATTTTAACAGTCATAGCAGATTAACCTTGTGTATGTTTTCCATGAGCCCCTCTTTGATACGTTTACATGCATCCTGATCAGAACTCTGTTTGGCGAATTATTGCATTTCCATCTTCTCTTTCACCATTTTGACCTTCTTCTTGGTAAAAATATAACGGTGATGTTGGAATATTTAGTCATAGTAATTATTAGAAGTAATGAATCCCTCGAGGTTGGAGTATTTTCAGTGGACCATGTTCAGAGAGCATGTCCGCCACCTGTCTAGTAACACACCGTATAGTCCAGACTTCTGAAGAAGAACCACAGCTGGAAGGTCATGTTAGGTAGCACTAAAGAAGAGGAACAGGGATCTCCATCCTGAAACGGCTCCCACTGTAATGGGACGTGAAATGTTTGTCGCAGTGCTGTGGTGTGAAAATGTCAGAACTTCACTCCTCGTGAAACTCACAATTTGAAATGGAAAATCTACCTTACAGCAGAAGTATTCTACGTTGTATAGTTACCAATAAGATTAATAACTGTAATGTCATAGAACTTACTTTTAGCGAGTGAGCTGAATAGCGAATAATCAATACTCTTATGATAATGTCACGTGCAGCACATCCTGAAGCTGCTCTGACAAAAAGTCAAAAGACGTAAAAATTGTATATATTGGATATTTGATATTCATTTGTACAACAAGTTATCATGAAGTCTGCCCCTCTTGACTCCAACATTACTTTTTCATATTAATTAATGCTGATAATCTTTTCCTGTACATAATTGTAAATAATTGCATCCTTATATATACCATGCTCATACTTGCTAATAATTATGAGATTCTAAGTTATAATTATGAGGTATAGGGGTCAAAATTATTCCCGAATATGTTTTTCTGATGTTTTTCTTCTTTGTATTAAAAAACTGAATAAATAAATGACATTTGATATTTCTCAGAACACTGAATCATGGCGGGCGGTGGTGGAGGTTCAAGTGTGCCGCAGATTCCGATAAAGATGTTTATTCCACAAATATCACATAAATATCGCATTAACAAAAGTGCTTCATTATAGTCTTTCAAAAGTTTGTTTTATATGAAGATCTGACTTCGATCGACTGCACACATCAGAACTGTTTTGTCTTCTGATTACCTGGAGTGGAGCTCTAATCGTTTTCATCGGAATCAAGATTGATTTGTGGGAAACACATAAAACCAATTCTTTTACTTGGACTCAGAAATGTTCAATGCACCACCTCCAAGTGTTTCCTGATAACTTCACTTAATAAGGAACATATGTATCAAGGTATCAAGGGAGGTATTAATTCACCCTTTTCTGCTTCCAATGATCATATCGACAGGATATTGATTCAATATTTTTTTGTCGGGCAAAGTAACTTCCGTATTTCTCCACCGATTAAATGGAAACTGGACTCGGCGAAGTTCCATAATAAAACCAAAAATGGGTTTTAACCAGTGTTCGAATTACGTGGGAGCCAGAGGGGGCTGAGCTCCCAGAGAGAGAGGACTAGCTCCCATGAAAGCAACAAAGTCAAAAATCTGAGGGGGTCTGTCATATCTGAAGTAGGGGTGCAACGATTAGTCAACGTCGTCTACAAAAATCGATGATAAAATAGTCTAATTTACTCGTCAATGAATCGTTGGTTACGTCATAGTGCGTGTTTCTCGTGCCGTGCAGCTGAACTAAAAGTCGTTTTACCGGATTGCTGATGGAAGTAGCTGAGGAGTGAGTCATCTCACTACCTTCCTATCTCTGAAAGCCGCGCATGTGCAATAGCCGCGCATGTGCAATAGCGACAGAACATGGTCCATCGCCTACCAGGAAGTCAAAAGTTCGGGAGAACTTCACTCTTAACAGCCCGAAAAAAAAACTACCTGCAGTATTTGTTGCGGCGGACCTGCTCTGCATGTAAGCAGGACACGCACATTTGAGGAGGAGTCACGTGTGACTTCGTAACGGAGACGATGCGGACTCGCCTCTGTCAGATGTTATATATACACGTATATACCTGTGCGCAGGATTCTAGAATCCATTGCAAAAATATGGTTTAAACTTTTTTTTAAGGAGTTTAAAAGCGAAATGTTATCCTATTGCCTGACAAACGTCTTTTTTTTATCACAATTATTTAGTCCGAAGAAGACTGTAGTTTGGTTTGTGGATGTTTATATTGCTGTTATTTTCCCTGTCATTTTTGTTAACAGGAATTGATTTTTTATTAATATTTTTTTATTAGCACTTTGCCTGTCCTTGGTTTTAAATGGAAAAAGGCTTGATTTTTCTTTTATTAAAGTTAATTAAAGTTTATTAAAAGACATTTTTTATTAATGAAGTATTGACCTTTATTGTCTTTATTTTCAGTCATCACATGCTTTGAACAACCTCAAGCAAAATTTAAAAGCTGTTTGCTAAATAAGAGCAATTGATAATTTGTGTCATTCATAATCCGATAAGTCGATTAATCGTTTCAATAATCGGTGACTAATCGACTATCAGAATAGTCGTTAGTTGCAGCCCTGATCTGAAGGTGTTTGCCATATATATGACATTGTAATTTAATGTTAAATAACGCTCATTATCCATCCCTGTGTGGTCTCTTACCATTAAGACGTTAAATTAAAATAGGATACCATACCACGGGACATAGCCAGACCGTAGCCTACCTGACGCCCATGAACGCAGCATGACTGCACTTCACCACCACACCACTAGGCTGGAGCAAATTGCATAGTAGATACGAACAACTTGACAGGTCATAAAGTCAGAAGAGGTTGTGTGCTTTTAGCTTAACATGCTTTTGAGATAAATACATCTACATCTAAAAGAAACATCACGGTCAGTTATGCCACTGAAAAAAAGGCCACCGGCGCCGAATTCATATTCGGCCCTGACAAGTTTCGGGTTTACAGCCAAAAAAAAACAAAAAATAGTAGAATATTTAGGATCAGAAAATATGGGTTTCCTCTCCGATTTGGCAGTAATGAAATGAAATATATATGGACTATTACAATCAATAATATATTGAAATTAATTAAAATAAATCAATTTCTGTACAAAAATGTCTCTGTCTGTTGTGTGCGTGCGTCAAGTTGTATACAGCCTATGCCTACCGTCCGCAAAAGCGCTGCTCGCGCCTAGGCTATTTAATTGTATAGCCTTGGTAGGCTATGTGTGCGGTGCGCCAACTTTTTTATGAGATAGAGACCCCCTTAGAGACAAAAAGATAATTCGAACCCTGGTTTTAACCGAATATCAACTCAAAAGGAACCAATATAATGTATTAGTGAAAGTTGATCTTGATAATTTCAGAAAGAACCAAGCTCAGTCTTTGCCTCATTTAAAGATTTATGCTAAGCTATGTGGCTGCTGGCTGTGGCTTCATATTCATTTTAAACAACTGAGAGCTTTATCAATCTTCCCATCACACTGGTTTCAAAGTTATAAAGAACTATATTTCCCATAGCGTTACACTTCATTAAAGTTTCAGCATGCACCTTTCCTTTAACTTTTAAATTGGAATTATTAAATTATTATCTGTGGAAAAAGCTACATCACCATTGGCCCCAGTGCAAAACAGCCCAGTGGACAAACACAAACATGTGTAGTTTATAACCTGAAAATTAAAGAGAAATTAATGTTTGTTGTGTCAAAAGATTAAAACATCACTGTAGGTGAGAAAACCTGCAATCAAAGGTACTGAGCCCTCACATGATCTTTTAGTTCTCTTTGTAATTACAGCTAAAAACACAAATCATGATGATGCAGTGAACCCTATGTAGTCCAACTACTGAGGTTTGAAAACTATTGTTTGATACCAGGTACCATTACTTCTCTCTTGCCTAGATTCAAAGAGAGCTGTGATGTCCTCTGTGCACCCCCGACAGTAACAAGTCGTACCTCTTCACGTGACAAGGTTTGTCCTCCAAAGCAAACTTGCTGACATTGTTGGGGCACGAGTGAACGCCGAACAGTGCCGTGCTTGTGATACGCTTCCCATTGGACTCTATTCACACCACTTAGACAAAATTAGTAATGGTATCCCCGGGTGCAGCACACAATATACAACTGTGTGATTACAATATCCATATGCACTGTGGGACCCAAGGTATGCAGAGGGAGATAGGAATCCTCCATACAAATATGAAAATCAACAGCGTCCTCCTATTCCATATATAATCAGTCAGCCCACCACGGGGAGAGATATCAGCCGAGCTTTCCATTTGCTGATAGCGGCATGCGGCGACATTAAGAAATCAGCCTGAATGTGCTGGTGCAGATAACTGAGCATGGTGGGTGTCTACAGGAGATATATTTACACAAAACAGGGAACAGACAGAGGAGATCTAATTGACTAGGTAGCAGTTTTCAGAGGTTGGTGCGGCAGGTCTCGGAGTGGAGTGGATGAGGGGCTTACAGAGAGGCCGTCAGAGAGCAAAAGATTAGTGCTGACGTCTCTGCCACATCAATTACAACCCGCTGCTTGGCCGTGGAGAAATCCCCACCACCGTCTCTTCAAGGCCACCAAGCGCAAACTGGGTGTGTCACAGGTCATCCAGGGGAGGAAGCGCCGGGGCCTGGCCCTCCCAGTGGGAGTCACTCCTGTGGGCTGGTGGTTCAGTGGCCCCCGTGGAGGGAGGTGCCACAGAGAGTTTCAGAGCAAACACCAGACCTGTCAGTCAGCGGAGCCACATGGTCCCGCACAGTGGGGGGGGAGTGGCCGGGGACGGGGGGATATACAGTCGTTCAGGCAGATTTTTATTTCTCTATTTTCATGTTGTGGTATAGACGTGTGACAATGTTCTCATATCATGTTACACAGACCTTTCATTTATTTCATTTTTATGTTTAAAATAAATTAAGTTACAAGAAATGTGGGACAAACACTATATGATTTGCTATTACTGCCATAAAGATGGTGCTATAAGAGGTGCATATATAGCAATCACACAATGTTTCAGTAAATGTTTTAACTTCTGCAAAAATGCTAACTTGAAACAGTATATTACAGCAACAACAAAAGTACAAAAAAAATCACATCAGTCACTGTCAACCAGGGTTATGAGAAAATAAAAACAGAAAATAGAAATATATAATATATCAATTTTGAAAAAAGAGAGAGCCAGGCTGGAATATCTGCTTTATAAATAACAGCTGCCACCTTCATGTGTGTACTGGTCCTTTTTGACCGTTACATTGTGTGCATCCAGCGATTGAATCCAGTACTTGTAGTTCAGGTTGTTGTTGTCATGTTGTTGTGTAGATGTGTAACAATGTTTTCATATCATGTTAAATGGAGTTTTCCTTCATTCATTTTTCTGCTATAGATCATGAAATTGTTGGGAAAACATATGATCTCACACAATCCAGATGAATAACTCCACCTGTGCACAGTGTATAGGTGATATGAATGTAATAATAAATGAATGAAAGTTCGGATAGGTCAATAAGCAAAAGATAATTTCATAACTGTGGTGCAGGATTATTCAGTAATGTGGATATCATACACTACTCAGCCTTGTACAATCTCTGTTAATGTGTCTGACTTTGTTAAACTGTGACCATATGAACACATTGAATCTACTTTGCTGTTAAACCCAAATAACCTCTACATCTGAACACTGCTGACTCCGAAAGATATTCCAGTTAGTTAATATGAGCACAATGTCTTGGTGCGCTGGCCACTGGGCCGGAGCGGCATGAAGCCATCACACAGAGTTAGCCTGCCCACTCTGCCTGCCTGTTGTTGTTGTTGCTGGACCAGTCAGAACCCCCCACCCCAATGCATCCAGATCTGCATCCCTGTCAGCGGGGGGCTGACACCAGGCATTAGCCAGTGGGGCCTATGATAGCAACCACAACTTCACCTTCGGCCTGAAGCCCCCCCCACTGACCTCCACCACCGGCCAGAGCAGCACATTTGGCCAAAAACGTCACAGAACCCCAAACTATTATTTCTTAAACTTTATAAAATTCGCTGTTGCTCGGACATTGAATTCTTTGGTATTACATCTATTTTATTCACTACAGTAATCAGTCTCTGAGTCAAGGGGGTTATATACTCAGAATCAGGGTTCTGCCAAGTAGGTTTACACATTCAAGGTATTAGCTGTGGTGTGTTTTGTGCAAGCATAATTATCAAAATGTAATAGAATAGCAAACAATATTAATATACAAATATAATAAGGAATAGAAAAGAAATTGTGCAAAATGTTGTAAAAACAAGGAGAGGAATGTGCAATGAATGATAAGACATTTGCAATTGAAGTGTGTAGAGTACGACCGTTACTGACCACAGAAAGTTCACTGTCACTATTATATGTGCAAATATTATTAATCAACTTCTTGTGCATTAAGAGGCAAAAACTGACAATCCTCATATACTCATAAATTGCATCATAAGCCCAATAAACTGTAATTAGATTTATTAGATATATATATAATGCTCACCTCTCTTTTCCGTGACAACAAATTAATGATGAGCCAAAGAGAATTAAAAGAGTGGTGTAAGTGAAAGACGTTTCTTCCCCCTCAGGCTCTCCACTGGGTCCCAGTTACACCTAAGAGCTCATGAGAATTTAGATCAAACCCCTCCTGCGTGGAGCCGAGTGAGACTGGCCATAAATTGCTAATAGACTAAATGAAACGAGGTAGGAGGCTCCTGCTCTGCGGCAATTACCCCTTTAGATGTAGTCATTCATATCCCTGCATGTCTCGTTTCATCACGGCAGCCCTGGCACTCTGTCAGGCTGTCTTTGTGCCGCGGCTCGGGGCTGGCTGGCGGAGAGGACTGACCAAGGCGCAGACGTGCCGGGGAGCATTTGAAACAACAAAGTGCCGTTTGACTGGCTGGCCGCTCACAAGAATGCCAGCTCTTCCTGCTCTTTCATGTAGCACAGGGTTTATATAATCAATTATTAATCAAAGTGGCGTTTTGAAACTCGCAGTCAAAAGACACGTCCGCCACACTTAAGTATCTCCCTGTGTTTTTTATTTGCTTGGCCGCCTTTTCATGGCTTTATTTACGATGCTCTTATGTGTTTCTGATGAGTTGCTATTAAGGTAGATCTTCATGCAGGGGTGGGTTCATTTTTTGGGGAGGTGATTTATGCCAGACAAAGGACACACATTATGACCATGAATTACTACAGCTTAAATGAATCTGTAGAGGACATCCAATTAGATCACAGGCCTTCCAATGAAAGGTTCTTCTAGTTAATAATGCTGTTAAGCCCTGTCTGCTTGAAACAGAACATGCTACTTCTGCAATTAAAGTAAACGCACGATCACTTAAGTTTCTATTAACTTTATATGTAATCATTGCAATTCTAGTTAAACATGTAGAAAAGCTAAGTTTGCTTTATCTCTAATTAATTTCTACTTTCCAGCCATTGAAATGGGATGTCTGCTATTACAGCTGGATGAATGCAAGAGAGGTTCCATTAGATGTTATATATTTTAATAAATTAAAAAATGTGACAAAAACTGCAGTAAAACTGTACAAAAAAACATATGAGTGATTGTTGAGAAAATTAAATATGAAAACCAAAATCAGTTGACAAATTCTGAAAGATAAGAGTTTGCCAAGCAAGGGCTGGAGTATCTGCTATAAAAAGAACAAATTAAAACCAAACTTAACAAAAACATGAACACTTGAGCAAACAGTAGTGTGATATGAACGACCTAAAATGACAGAAACCTTCTTTGAGGAAAAAATATTTATTGCGTACATTTACTTTTTAGTCATGCCCATCCATTAACATGGAGGAGGCGCGATTTATGACCTATACTGCAGCCAGACACCAGGGGGTGATTGAGACGCATTGGCTTTACTTTAGAGAAGCTGTCATGTTATCCATCTTTAGATCCACACAAAGTATGTATTGTTATATAAATTATAATCAGAAACAGATATGTACATCATAATCCGTTGATCATTTTGACTCACAGCTAGCACAGGATGAGGAAAACCTTCCCAATACAAACCTCTAGACTTGTTGTATCACTCACTCTTCAGCGGAAGACCTCTGAACAAACACCTATGAATAAATATCGTGCCACTTGCAACTCAATTCAACCATTTGATAAAAAATTCATCCATTGTTTGGGAAACTCCCAACTCTTCTGTCCACCTCTTATTATTAGACAAATTGAAGTGTGCACTGGGAGGGAGGCCAGCGGTAAACACAGAGAATCTATTTTGCCATCCCATTCCCGGGCCGAGGGGAGAGCTGGGCCCTTCAAAGGCAGAGGCAACAATGTGAGTGACATTGGGTCATTCTGCCTCCTCACACTCACCTGCCTGATAGAATTGTTCTGGGGGGGAGGAGAGAGGAGGGACCTGTGAAGAATAGCCTTTTTGTCATGGCTATATCTTATGATTGATGGCTCCATGGCCGCAGTGAATCTGCCCTTTTTAAATAATTTATGTTGCCCACCACTATGGACAAGTAGCTTATAACAGGGTTGTTATTTTTCCATTGACCGGAGAGATCAATACTTTAAAGACATGACACTAATGAACTACTTAGATGGCTCTCTGGAGTGCTAAACAATTGCTCTGTTTACTCAAAGCAAAGAGTGGAAACAGTTTTATTGCAATACGACCAGCATTTCTACCACTTTGATTGATTCACTGTAAGCAGAGACACACAAAAGGCGCAGACCAGTGCTGCAGTCTTTGAGTTCAGGAGAAACTGTCTGCTTTCAAACACGTATTGAACTCTGGACATTTTCCAGAGGGGTTGTATGTGAGAACACAAACATTTCAGTAAGTTGCTGCAGACGTTTTCCTGTCAGCTCCCTTGTCAAATATATTTAAAATGTCTGCCTGAGGCAATGTAAAAAAATACAGCTGTGTTATGTCCAGAAAACTCCCTGCTATAGAGAAAAAGGCAAAAAAGAATACAAATATTTCCCTGTTGGCGTGAAAGCGTCTGACCCGGACAATTTCCTGCTACATATGTGAAAGGCAAATACAAGTAAATGTCTTTCCTGTCTGAAAACTAAGCTACGGTAATTTTAAACAATATCATTGTAATGAAATAATAAAAGAAATATGGCTGTATGATAGGAAATCTATATTTTGACAAGTTACCTGACAGTAATTTGGTCCATACCCCTCTTAGGACCAAAGAGGATGAAGTTATTACAGGGCTGCTCTTGTCGATTAGAAATAGATTGTACAAGTGTGTCTAATAAGTCAGTGTGTCGTCTAGGATCCTAAAACAAGCCGTGCAAGTCACTAAAACGCTCCAGTAGAGTTATGTGCTGTAAATCAAGAGGCCCTTGTTCATTCCCCCTCTAACAAAGTGACAAATTAGCCGAACAATAGTGTTTGAATTCTTATTAAAGTTGATTAATTCATATCATTAGTTGATCACACAACAGCTCATAAAATATACTAAATTAATTTCTTTGCTGTGATTAATACACGAAACACTTGAATTAACATCGATAAATCAATTTGTGAATCAATTACATTATCGTGTTTAAATACAGAGCTAATAGTGTACATTAACTAGCGGAGGAGAAGCGATCATATATCATTTGGCAAAGCAACGAGGAAGAGCAGAGAAGCATCCTTAAATGATCAGCAATGGAAGAGATCCAACTCTGACCCTAATAGGTCCCGATACATGTTACATGTTGTTACTGCAGCAACAAGGATTAAAGTGATCTACCACCAGGATCCAATGTCTTTGAACCTAAGATTTATTATACGGGTGTGATTACACTGTTGCTATCCCATAAGTTACAATTAGCTGCTGAGAAGTGGTCGTGATAAGAACCATAACAACAAAGCATTGGCAAATAAGTCAAATGCAAATACTGTAAGAAGGTCTTTGTTAAAATAAGCGCTAATCAAAGGAAAATGTACAAATAACTGATGCTCCTGTTACTACGAGAAGAACAAGGGTCATGTTGAAGACTACACAAAACTATTTTTGAGAATTAAGTTACAATATTACACGAAAGAAAGTAATTCTGCGAGAATAAAGTTTAAATTTGCGAGAATACATTTTCAGCTTTGTTTCGTTTTAAGGGGGAATATCAGAAGATCAGCCCGTCACCTGCGTCAACATAAGGAATGTAGAGCATATTTTTAAGTTGAACTTTAGTATACGTTTTGCAAATAATGTAGATCTTAACATTTTGGCTTATCAGCACAACATTATTTTAAGTTATAGGACTTTAAAAAGACTGTGTGAGAAACTGTGTCTGCTCCAAAGAAAGAACCACAGAGATTTGAAGGAAGTTGCCTCCGTTGTAGAGAAAATAAATGTTTGATAGTTGTTGACGGTAGATTGTTTGAAACATCTGCTTGCTTTTCATAGGGGATTAATAGTTTCACAATAAAGTTTGTTAAAAAATGGAGTTAACAATTTGGTGAGCATGGGTTCTCCTTGAACCTTATTTCTTAAAAGATACATATATAATAAGTTCTTTATTCTGGTAAAATTGTGACTTTAATTTCATAAAATGTTCATATTCTGTCATAGCTTACTAAATTGCAAGTTTAACCATTTTTTTGTGCACAGTATATATTAAAACTATAGGTGAAGAGGAGACACGCATCATCCAATTTAGCACTTGGAAGTTGCCTTGTATAAGCGAGTGTCAGCTCCGGGATGAACAAGGCAGCGATGAAAAGCACGTCGAGGTTTCACCCAGGAGCTACAGACCCGCTGCCCCCCCCCCCACGGGGCTGGTGCACAGAGGTGTGAGACTCTCAGCCAGCTGTTGTGTGGATCAGTCAACAGAGTTAAACTTGACACACTTTCTGGAGAATTACACCTACCGCGGCGAGCGTTGGGCCTATATGGTCTCGCTAATAAACCTGGACCTTGTAATGGCTGTCTGATCACTCAAACGTAGGAGCCGCAGCTACAGGGAGGACAAGAAAATGTCATCCTACATGGATAGGAGATGTACCTCCACCTTTGTTTAAGGTTCATGTGGGCTGAGTTTGATTGGTTTCTGTGTTTGTGCCCGGGCTGGGCTTGTTAGATGGAGTATGGGCACAAGAGCAGAGTGTTTTTTTAACAACTCGGCCTGCTTAGGATCCAAGATAGACTGAGTTTATGAATGAGGCAGCTTTAAGGGGCCATACACGGCACCTGAGCTGAGCGGACGAACGCACTGAATTACTCATGTTTACCTGACAGCAACAGCCTGGAAAAGCCTTGTTGTCATGCAAAATAAATACAGAAAGGAATGGATCAATAAGCATAAGAGTGGCTATGCTCTGTATCTTTGTTACTGTCCGCAATTCTCTTAAAAAAAACAACAACCCTGATTGGTCTTTCTCTTACTACTTTCCGACCTCCATTCACATAAAGATCCATTCAGAAGATATGAATCTTTAAAAGGATGGATTACAAATCTATACCTCCATTCATGAAGGAGATTATATAGTCCCCTAAAACCACTGGGTGATTTTGGGAATTATTATAATGAATATTTTACGGCAGCAGGATCAGCACAAACTAAAATTGCCGTGTTTATTCTAATGAAGGAATGTGTCGTCCAGTACAACGATGAAAAATGTTTTTAATCGTGTTTGGACAACTAAAGTGTCTGACGCAGGAGAACAAGCTATTTCAGGCTTTGTATCACACGTGTTGTTGGTCGGATCAATATGTTGTTGGTTTTGGTCTTAATAGGATTTGATGGCAATAATAAAAATATTGAATATCGTGAGACTTATCTTATAAATGTCCTTCTGGTTATAGTCCGTGGTCATTCCTCTGTGGTATAAGATTATGTATACGTGATATGTATGTGACACTATAATGAAATATCATTAGTAGGCAACAAACTGTTATTTGCATATTTTAGATTTAATTTAATAAGCTGATACATTTTGAATTAAGCCGTCAATTTGTCTAAATGTTCTATTTTGCTGAGGTGGACATATTTTAGAATAAGTTAAATTCAAAACTAACGACTCTCTCTGCTTTAGATGTAACAGCCAATGGCATCGTGCGTCTTCTTCCAAACCTTTTCCCATTGGTTAAACTTGATTATATTGTTTCCACCTGTATTACTCTATTGTTAGTTGTATGTATACTGTACTTGGGCTGTAATACCCTAATTCCCACCATTATCTCATCTCATCTTTTTATCTTAACTTGCATGATATCATCACAGCCATACTTATACATTTATAATTGAATCAGAAATCCTGACCATCCATCACTGTAGAGGAGACTGAATTAATTCCTTTGCTTGGCACCAAGAATTTCTTGATGCCTCAGAAGATAATTTGCCATGTAATTATTTTCACCTACATACAAGCACTGACATACAAAACATTTTTATTCAACCCTGATAACAACCGTTAATTCATAAAGAGTAAATAAAATCTTTAGTTGGGGAAAGTACATTAATTATCACGTTCATGTGCTTGCTGGTTCCAAACTGGGCTATAATGAAATGTGCTGTAATAGAGATTGCTCTTGGGGAGGCGAGCCGTTTATGAATTGCTAGAGGTGCAGCAGCTGCCTTCCCCCTTGAGAGATAGAAATTTATGCCGTATACCCCGCTGATTGTTGAGAAGGTAAAGAACCAATGGCAGCATGTTCTGAGGTTTAATTTAAAGTGTGTTTCTCACTAGGCTGCTCACAACACTTAATTAAACTCTGCTGTTTTGGCAATGACAAATGCTGCGGTGCAGGAGGAAGCTGGGCTGCTGTGACTGAGAGGCTTTTGTAATTTCCTTCATGTGCAACGATGGCCAGATCCAGGTCAGAAACTGTAGAATTAAAGAACTAAACAAGATTTAGACATGGGGACTGGGAGCGCAAGGGAGTGGGCGGTTACAGTCGTTTCCTTCACGGGAATACATCTATTTTTCTCTCTCGTTCTTTTATGTCCTCTTTTCTCAATTTTGGGAAAGTTTTGTCAGAGATTTATGAGGGTTGAGCTCCTGTGCCTGGTTTTTTGCACTCATTGCCTCTCACACTGTCATTTCCTCAGGCAAGTATCTGCTTGATGGAGACAGCATTTTACTGAAAGGTATGATGAATAGAATGAATGGTAGGTTCCTGCACAGCATACCGCTCCTATTATTTTACAACGGCCTGATCTTTCTATTAAGTCGCTAAGCATGACTCTTGATTTGCCAAACCATATTTTTCACCAAAGGAAGCATTAAGTCTAAAATATGCAACTAAGTGTGAAATTCAACTTCAGAGGTGTAGCGCACCAGAACGTCAAACTCGGAGCAGTCAACAAACTGACAGGGAGTGACTAATAGCTTTTTCTTTTTCCTGGAGTAGAAATCCAATTCATGCCAAACAAAAATCTTATTTTGTTTCTGTAATGGTATGACTGTATTACTGTGCATTTCATGAGATCCGTTTAAAAGGTGGAGCCAGTCTAGCACATAGGGACTGCAGATCCCTGCCTTCTGCTGTGATATGTCACACAACTCTGGCTATACACTTCAAGGAAATAACCACAAAGATGCCTGCGAGGCACAAACATCAGCTGGAGCATTTCATTCAATAATGTGATCCATACTTTTAAGTAAAAGACCTCAATTCTTATGTCCTTTTTTATTACTTGAGTGAATGGTACCACACATTTTATTTTTCCATCACGTGCCAATCTTTTTTGTACAGAGGTTTATCACAACTGTATAAGTATGTAGTGGGTTTTACTGTGTAGCCAAGAAAATACACAGGTGCTATGTTTGAAAAGGAGCTTCAAGCTACATTTGAGCACATTTCAAAGGTTGCATTATATTTGATGTTATCGTTTATTACATTTCAATATTTCCTCCTGTGTATATATATATATAAGTTTCTTACATTCTGTCATAGAATTGTGGAATAATTTACATCTCAAATAAAATGAGACAAATCTATATTTACATTGAAATAAGCTAAATTTTAAAAAACACAAACACACCTTCTTTATTATCAGGTAAAAAAATCCACCTATGTATGTATATATTATCTATATAACTGGAATTGTATATTCTATCCATCTTATATCAAATTGAAATGTTATTCCAATAGAGGTGAAAAAAACCCTTTGACTAAACCAGATAATTGAATAATAAAAATAGGATCCTATGCGTATAGACAAGTAAAGGTATTTACCCTGTGTTATATAGGGGATGCAAACAGCTCCATATGTATTTTGGTGTTCTGTAAATGCCAGGGAAACACAGTAGCATCCGTTGGAGTTAACGGTGCAGCACTTTTGTGTTCAGTAGCACAAATCATTAATCATGAGGCCGGCCATATTCTTGTAGTGCCTGTGCTTTCATTACTGGGCCTAATTAAACAGTTCTGTGAACTGGAATCTCAGATTCCTCTGTTACAGATTATCATTAATTATGGTGAAAGTGCTCAGAGATGTTGGACTCAATTATATTCTGCTCAACCCTGGCAGCGGGGTGATTCATTGTTCCTAGCACTCCACAGCCGTACTGTCTCTGCTTATCACCAACCTCCACTTTTGTAAATTGGGCTCTGCCAGCCAACAAACTAAGAATTATGTGCTGCTTTTTCATTACAAACATGTTGGAGGAGCACAGACCAATTAAGGGTGGGATATTTTGTGTGGAGTGATGAGGCAGGCATTGGTGCAGGGAGATGGGGGGTTGGATGGAAGGGCGATGAGGGGTGGGGGCTGGGGGGTTGGGGGGTACTAGGAATGAGCTAACCATGCTGAAGTTGTGGCTTTTCTTACCATGTGTGGTGCAGCCCTCAAACCAGGTCTGTTGAGTGATTATTCTCAGCATATTCCCTCGATTTCTCAAAGCACTCTGTATTGTAATGGTATAGTTAGAATTATGACTAAATAACACTGATATCTCTCTGGCAGGACCGCACATACACACGCAGATCTCCATTGTCCTGGAGGGGGGTTTAAATGAAGATTTCTATTATACCGGGAGCTATAGCTTTGAGGGAAGCGTTCACTTTTCATAATGTTTGTGTATGACAACTTTTCATGCAGCTGAACAATGTCAATATTACTTCTGTGGTCTTATGTCGGGTACTCGGGGGTCTGCGATGCAAACAGTGTGTGAATGAGATTACTGGCCACCTTTTTCAGGGTCAAAGAATCAGGAGGAGAATCTGAATAAAAAGAGAAGCAGAAGTTTGAACGGTAAGCTTAGGCCTTAGCGGTTTGCACAATTTCATATGCCACAGTAGGTAGTGATTTTAATATATATGAAAATCAGCCAGAGCTGTGTGCAAGTATCTCTTATAATATCACCAGTGGGAGATTTCCACTGACTTACAAAGCAGGACTGTTTTTGTGTCTCCTCACTACAGTGTTTTCTCGGTACAGATATCTGTCTCAGCTGCATTGCTTTAAAGAATTAACGCCTTGCAGTAAAAGGGATACATGTGAGAGGAACACAATTTTACTTTACAATATATTTGTTTCTCTCATAATTCCTTAAACTGTGGTTGGGTCTAATCCCATAATTCCACTGGCAAAGGAGCAAGAAATGGGATTTTTTTCCCTTCTGGTGACATAGCGGCAGCTCATTGCAAATGTAATACACTACTTCCAAGTCACAGGTCAGCCGGCAATCTGAATTTTAAAAGGACTGTGAATAATATTCAGTTTTATTTTGAAAATGAACTTGGTGGCCCCCATCATGAATCCAATATATGTCTTAATCTTCTGGGCTCTTGAAGCCCACAGCTCTGGAAGAAGGCCTTTGACTCCTGAACCTAATAAGGAAATCACTTGTTTTCTCATCCATCTTCTCATATTTATAAGGCCGGACACAAAACAGTTCTTTATTCATGTTATATTATATTAAGACGTCTCGAGTTCTTTCCTAAAAATCTATGCGTTACAGAAGAGGCCTGAAGCAATGAAAGAACAGATTAATTAAAATTCATTATTGTGATTCATTATTATCACTGATGTTGTCATTATGCTTATACACACATTATACATACATTATATATACATATATGCATATATATCTATATACACACAAACATACATATTTACACATGCATTTAAACATAAGGATAATACAAGTATACCCTAACAGAAACTTATACAAAGATATATGTATATATACACATACATATCTATATGCATATACATCTATATGCATATACATCTATATGCATATATATATATAAACTGTATCTACAGAAGACAAGATGAGCATCTCAGCTGTTGTTACTTTGAACTGAACGTGGTTGTCAGTGGCAGTGAATTTAAGCGTTAATTACATACTAACCTTTTCAGAATGGATATTTAGACGAGCTGTGTCCTGCAACTGTGAATGTTCAGGAAATGAAAACATCCAAAGACCAATGAGTATCTACTGACATTAGCATAGTCTGTTAAAGCCCAGTGCCCCAAAACATGCCACGGAAATCCTCCCCTATTTATCTTAAAATAGCCACTTAACTTTGACTGACACTAATTCTTAGTACATGAAACTGTAGAAACCCCTTCATTTCCCCCTTCTGTCTCTGTCAGAAAATTACAAAAGACAGAGTTTGTGATGTCGCCAGCGTGCGAATCCCTTTATTCTGTCAGATTACAGCATTTGATATGACGTAGAGCGGCGTTCTGGCCTCACATGCCTGCCAGAGAGGGGAGACCTGTCAGCGGGGGGGGGGAGCGCAGTGCAGATCATCACTCTGACTGATCCACAGGCCCGGAGACTGTCATCTCCTCCGACTGTACAAGTCAACACAAATAAAAGTGAGGAAGCAAACGCCATAATGGCCGGGAGAGATCCGGGCACATTGTGGCCATTACTTTTATTCAAACCTTACAGATGACATGATGTGAAAAATGAGCCTGTGTCTAGTCGGGTGCCCATTAGTGAGTGAGCACATTATCTCCCCTTTTTCACATTGAATCTCCTCCGTGCATGCAGTGGCAGATGCTCCTGAGGAGTCACTCACTTTTATGGGCTTTTGACTGCCGCACTCTTTTAAATACAGGGGCCTGCACCAGGCAGAGATGACGTATGGCTGTCAGTGCTCTTTACCTCACTGACAGATGCCTTCAGTGGATCTCCTCTTTAAAACCCTCCGTTTCAAACTGAGGGGGGACAGCTAACCTCTTCCTTCATCCAGCAGACAAGCATGCATCAAACTGATTATTACAGCAAAGGGGGTGATTTCTAAAAATCTTTATTACCAGACAATTACAGTGCAATTTACTCAAGTATAGACTAAAGGCAGTCGTGAAATACAATTCCCCAAAACCCTTAAGAGTGATACTACACGGGGAAACTAAAAATTAATTAATATTGAGTCTATATTGAGGATTTTAGGGGAAGGTAAATTTGATTGGTGATAAATGATAGACTACACATACTAAGAACATTGTAAATTATTTTTATTTAGCTCAGATTTTATAACAACACTGATTCTTCTTACTTACACCCCCAATAGTCCTTAAATCAGCTTCCCCAGCTGATGAAGGAAAATCAATTACTTGGTCAAATCGCTGTGTTCCTGTCATGTTGCTGTGGTTGGAACTGACATGGCGACCGAATGCTTCCTCTGTGCTTTGTCAATCTTTGAGAATTTCACAGGGGTCTGCATCAAATTGTATCAACTCATAAATATCTGTCCCCCTTAACATGCCAGATTTTCCTTGTTGTCACATGGGAGAGTGTTATATGGATCTAAGGAATCTAATTACTGTTTATTGGGTTTAAAGTGCCATTCATTATTATCTGCAGATTGTCCTATCTGCCTTTTCATCCAGTTTCACCTCCATTGGTTGATTGACTGGTTGATTGACAACCTTTGTATATATATAATGGAATTAGATGATCCACTTGACTCTGAAACTGATAATGAACTAGAAAGGCACTCTCATACCTATGCCCAGGCCCAACAGGCCCCTAAGGAAGCCACAGTCAAAATAATTATTCAAAAGTTATTATAAATGAGAAATCCATGATGGTATTGAAAAACGCCTTTTTTCACAATGTTAAAGAAAATGAAAAAAATCCTGGATTGGCACAATAATTCCTTGGGTCATCTCATGGAAATAGGTACGGTCATTTTTGTCTAATCCTATTAAACAAATAGGCAGCGGTATAAAATTGACTTGCATGGAGACATTTTCACAAATATTTTAACTCTTATGCAAGATTCACTTCCTGATGAATTCTATATAATACATGAAGCAAAAACTAAATTTAAGTTAAGTTTGTCTAATTAGGTTCGTTGAAAAAATCGTCAGACATCCATTTAGTCCCTTGCCAACAATATTAATCTGACCTTTTCAGTGGCTGTTGGAACAGAAGTTAAGAATTACTCAGCAAACTAATTAGAAATGTACAAATATAGGAAATAAGAAAAGTGGGAAATTAACATTGACATCATAAAAATCTGAAAACTGAGAAATGTGTATGCAGTAGCCAGTAATGCATCAGTGTGGTACAGTTGACAAATATGCAGCAGCACGGAAACCACCGGGGCGGCTGGAGTCTATTTGAAAGTAACATGCACATTATTCTACAATAAGAAATGCAGCGCTACAGAGCAGAGCTCAGAGGTTGTGGTCACTGACAGAGAGTGTTGGCTTCTCTCAGGCATGAGAGTGAACCAGAGCCGCTTGGTTCAATCTAATCTCTGACAAGAAACAACAAGCCTCTGGGACACCCCGCGGTCCACCTCTACACCACACAACATCATAAGCAGCTGAACTCAAGGGGGTTAAATCTACTGTAGCTGTCAGGGGAGAAATAGGTTTCCATTTTACAACTTCAGTGGCAAGAGAGGACCATACCAGTGCTCCTCTATTTCCCCCCCGCTACTGCTCACTCGTTTGAATCTCTCTCGTCTCTCTTCTGCTGCTGTCAGTTTTCCCTCAGTTCCCACAGACACACACTGGAGGGGTTCCCCTGTGACTGCGTCCCATTACTACCCGGAGACGGCTGCACAACAGAGCACCGTAACCCCTAGTGATGCCACTCAGCTCCCTTCGTTTCACCGTCAAGCAGCGCCGAGACAAACAGGGTTCAGTGGTTGAAGCGCCAGCACAGGTTTAACTTGTCGGTTGGTTAAAACTGATAAAATTCAAAGAGAATCCAAAAAGTGCATGACTGTATTTTGGGTATTCATTTAAATAATAGTTATTCTAGGCCATAACCTATTTAGTCAAACTCGACCAGACCCATCATACAATATAAAAATACTGATTGGATCAGAAAACATTTAAAGATTATGTAATCGTACTAGTGACATAGAAGAAGTCAGCTTCACAGTTTTTATGTAGCGATCGTTTGAGATAAGTTTCATTTCAGCAGCAATTCCACAATGTTCTTGCAGAGCAAAGTTTACTTGGATTGCAAGTGAGGTTATTGTCCTACTCAATTTAAAAGTTACAGGTATATTAGGAATAAAATGATATATTTGACAGAGTTCCGTTGATCAAAAAATATTTTATTATAACCTAGTACTTTCCACTTTGAAATACTCTTTGAGTTTACGGCTAATTCTGGCTTCTCATAGATATTTCAATACTGCAGTAAAAAAAAACATGAAAGAGGTAAAACAGTCTCTTTACAAACTTGCTTGTTTTGCACAATTGTCTGTATTGGTATAAAAAAGAAGAGGTATGAGGTATTAGCCATTTGATAAATTTTGAGATTACAAGTTATCCTTTTTTAAATTACCTTTAACCTTGTGCTGGGCAATAAAATAAAACAAATTATAATTATTGCAATATAAATTCAATCAATAGCAATAAAACTATATCTATATATAGCTTCCACTACGCAATGCTGACAACATCAGGGCAATGCTTGGTAATGCTTAGTAAAGTATAAAGCTTGTAAGGTGTGTTTACAGAGACACTATTGTTCACAGCGTCTGTTCGGCTGTCAGCGTTTATCCAAATACACCAAGTTCCTGATGTGATTCCACATGGATCTCACGCACCATCGTGCTAATCACCTGACACACCTGATTTCCCCGCTCACTCTCTCCACTCATCGAAAGCAAATGTAGCGGCAGCTTGCGATCTGTTTGTTTTGAGTTGTCAAAAAGGAACCAAAGGCATGTATCATCGTGGAATAAACGTTACTGCAAGATGTCACCGGCTGCACATGATATGATGAATTACAATCATATGTTAATCAGTCAGAGTTGCAGTAATGGGTTGTTTACACGGCGCTCCATCACGAACCCTCTTGGACTGTTTTCTCATATAGAGATACGGATTCTTGAACAGACGCGACTACAATGAGAATACTAATGAACAGATTCAATTTTTTATTTGTTGCTTTTCTCCTCTTTATTTGGTTTATTTTTAACTTAAGATGCATCCAA
Source organism: Limanda limanda (assembly GCF_963576545.1). NCBI lineage: Eukaryota > Metazoa > Chordata > Actinopteri > Pleuronectiformes > Pleuronectidae > Limanda > Limanda limanda. The sequence continues at coordinate 20,215,443 of NC_083651.1, read as the reverse complement.
GGAAAGTACGAAATGAAATGTGTCTTCGGTGAGAAATTAACTGGGATTTTTCAAGCGATTATAATGACTTTGTTTAAGTCTGCCTGCATGTTATTGTTGTTATTACTGCTGAGACTTTTCATCATTACTCACTGTATTTTTCTCAGACATGGATGCAAAATCATATGTGTGCGTGTGTGTGTGTGTGTGTGTGTGTGTGTGTGTGTGTGTGTGTGTGTGTGTGTGTGTGTGTGTGTGTGTGTGTGTGTGTGTGTGTGTGTGTGTGTGTGTGTGTGTGTGTGTGTGTGTGTGTGTGTGTGTGTGTGCCTGTGTGTGTGCAAGGTTGGCCACAGAGCAAACAGCAGTAGGTCCAGCAACAAGGTCAATACCTGCGTAAGTACCTTTTTATTTCCCCAGCCACCCACAGTGTTGAATCCTGCAGTTTGTCCAGCAAACTAACTAATGACTGGAACAGCTCTCCTGCTTCGCTATTGTTTTCCTTTTCCATCGGTGGGTGAGTGTGGAGGATCTGGGAGGTATTTAAAGTAATTAGCCATCATATGAGAACACATAGATGAGCTATATCCTATATATCCATAGGGGGGTTTGGATAAAAAAATCAATACATAGGTTTTAAGAGATTTAAAAAGCTCTGATGGTTCCCCTTGGCAGCCCTGGTGTTTTTCAGAAAATTTACGAAATTGAATGATCTAGAGTTCAGAGAGCAACATTTATTATAGAGGGGAAAAAATCACTACCTAGTTGTAAAACCATATATTAACAATGTAACTGTTTCGCTACCAATTTAAGTATTATATAAGAAAATATCAATAAATGACTTAAATACAACTGACTGACTGAAATTCGTATTCAAAAGAATTCATAACGTTAAAATTAACAATTTTGTACACGCAAAATCATAATATGGACAAACTGGCATTCAATACAATCAGTGGTCTACAATTATGCCTTAAATCACGCACACGTCTTCAGATGGACACATCAGAACTGTCAGTAAGACTTTTTGACAACAGTTTTCTTAGAATCGTTTTGGAGAACAACATAATATGATCATGACTTCACAACACTATTTATGAAGTGTAGGGCAATGAATGAACAATACAATTTTTACATCTGCTCCAACATCCAACGAAATCCCAGAAAGCAGGTAAGGGGGGGGGGATTCAGACTGTGCCACTGAAGAAACATCACACCACCTGAGACCTTTGTTTTGCTGCTATCTTACCTGAATGTTGTCTGACTAGAAGTATATCGAACATTAAGCATAATGGAAAAAGCACATGAAGTTTTTCAGTCTTAACCGACTTGGGGACTTTGATGACTTGATAAATCCAGCTCACTGAAACCAGCCTTATCCTCAAAGGAGGATATTAAATAAGTGAAATTGCAAACAAGGTAATATTTTTAGAATATAACAAACGACAATATAACTAAAGTCATTATTACAGTATATGAAATATGCGACGGGAGGCGACTGTCTTTAAATAAATGAGAATCGAGAGTAAACAGAAACATGGGGCGCAGAGACACACTTATAAACTATGCTACAACTAAATTGCTTCCCCACTCCACATGGGCTCAATATGCGATTTAAAAGAGCCTGGTGGTGGCAATATTCCTCTGATATGGTGTTTAGTTTTAATAGGAACCGTCAGCTCAAATATGAGCTGACAAACACAGCAAGACAAACACAGCCTCTCTCCGGCAATGAAATATACACTATCAAATAGACCTGTACCTTTTTGAATCCGCTGTGTGGGTGAAACTAAAGCGCAGAACAAACAGCATTCTGATATGGCTTTGAGGGTGATAACGGCGTCTGACAGGGCGGAGAGAGCAGGCTCTGGGCTTGGTGCGAAAACACAAGCCGTGATTGACATGATTCCCTGGCCTCAGAGAAGTTTACCTTTTAATAATAGCTCAGAGAGACCCTCTCAACAACCTTGCCCAGACTTTCACCATCAGCAGGCACTGGCTCGGGAGGTGTATGTGTGTGTGTGTACTTATGAGTTTTAGGGTTTTAGGGTTGTGTGCGTGTGCGTGTGTGTGCGTGCGTGTGTCAGCCTGTGTGTGTGTGTGTGTGTGTGCTTGTGTGTGTCAGCCTGTGTGTGTGGTTGCACACGCGTGTCTGTGCCCACTTGTAGCAGATTTCAATCAAGGATTTCAGTCATGCCCAAATAGCCCTTCTCTTTTGGGCCGAGTTGTTTGAAGAAAATGAGTGGATTCAGGATCAAGAGCCTTTCTGGAGGAATTTAAGTCTGTTTGAGGATTACGACTTCTTCATCCTGTACAAAGCCTGCTGAGCGAGCTATACGCTAGCCCCTGGGTGGCCGGGATTACCAACGTATTCCAGGCAGTGATATAGCATTGATAAAACCTGGGGAAGACATCACAGACACAGACTTCAAAAAAAAAATAAGGAAGTTAAAAACTTTCCATTTTCACTCCAGACATATTCTGCTATTGTGATTCTAAAATTGTTTAGAAGTCGAATGTGTTTGCACTGAGACTCACGTAGGACCTTTTACTCTTAAGATGAATTAATATCAGGCCTGCATCCTGCCTTGGTGAAATCCTGCAAACAATTCTCTGTATTTCTGACTCATGCTTTTCTGTTCCTGCAATCCCTCGTTTCCCTGAACCCAACCAACCTCTGTGCAAAAGCCACACCTCCGCCCATCCGACTTATGAATTACAATTAGCACGGCGACATGGTCCCCTGCCAACTCCCATCAACATCTTCTGACTTCAACCGTACTTCCTGCAGCATCGACAACATGCCCGATCCGCTTCTGAGAGATGTCACCAACAGACCAAGCCTCCACAGAAAAAGCCGAAATGGCCACTCGACGGAATCTTCATTAGTCAAACAGCTGATGAGTGAACCGTGTCAGCGACGTGGCCAGCTCGGCGTGGATCATCTCCGAAGCTCAAATCTGTCACCATTTACCCTGTTTACAGCATAACCTCAGAGCAAAAACAAGAAATCAATAGAAAATGGGGACAAATCACTGTAAGTGCCAATATTTAAGACAGCTGAGATAAAGGGCTCGCAGCCCGTAATAGATTCTTTCCATTTACTTTAAGCTTATCGACCAGAGGTTTCATCAATTCCTGATAAGACCATTAGTTAGTTGTTGATAAAACTATTTAGTATCATTATAACTCTAAATAAAAACAAATGGAGGCTGTTCACACATACATATAGATACATTTCCAGCAGTTACTGGATTTTCTCAGAAGAGCTCATCACGGAGATTTAAGCATGTAACGTGTGTGCTTATCCATCTACCCTGCAGATCCTGATCTGTAATACACATGTAAGTGGATGTGTAAGCTTATTACGCACACACAAAATAATCTGTATTCAGATTCCATATTACATACAACTCCCGCCATAATGGACCAGGACTATTTAACCTTTTCTTAACTAATCTGAAATCTCAAGATTCATTCCTATCACCAATAACTTTATTGTTAAGCTCATGAAAGGATCATACAAATGACTAAATTCCTGGGAATAATCCGGGCTAAAGGCTTGTAAAGCAACGTGCTATTAAATCATTAAATTTGGCACTTTAAAAGAGATGCGGATACACTGATCTCAGCCACCTCCCACCAGCGTGGAGTCTCCAGAATGCCAGCTTTGTTTAGAAGGTTACGGGACCTTGTTTGACCCGAGAGCGGTGCTACTCTTGGAAGTGTGGCACTGCCGTACTTCACACTTGTACCTTTAGCTCCTGATCGAGTGCACCCGTCCCCATACAAGATGCAGCCAGACAGAGCAGAGCAGAGCCGGGTGAGGCGAGGCGAGGTGAGACGATCATCTCAGGCAGACGAAGCCACGGAACGGGCAGGAAAGAGGAAGTAGCATCTCCTACAGACAGTCACAGCAGGGGGCAGACTAACTATAGCCACATCAATGACTAACTCTCACAGCAAGGACACCTCCCTTCACTTTGAAAAGAAAATAAATTAAACAACAAAGGGGGACACTGACATTCACTGCCTTTCAGTTTATTGCACCAAATAACAGCTTGTTGTACGGCCAGCACCAGGATTACTGTGGAGTTCAGCGGCCAGCGAGACGCCGGTGAAATGAGGAAGTCTTTTTTTTTTTAGACCTGAAGTTCCCTTTCCAGCAGGAGTGATGATCGCTATATGGATTCAGAGATGAAGCAGGAAAAGTTGCCTTATATCTACTGGCCCTAATGTGGTCATTCTAACACAGGAGGAGACACATCTTTGTAGTTCTTCATGCATTACACACACAATCAATAATGGAAAAATATACACTGCGAAAGGCCTTAGTCGCACTGCCTACGAGCGGCATTGATAAATGATTTTGTGCCAGTTATGACAGCAAGGTGCATGCAGTGAAGAGAGTGGAAGGCCTTTTTAATAGTGCAAGGAGAGAATTAAATCAAACCCAGGAGGGCCTCCACTGGAAAGGAGAGATGCTGCATCTCCCTGCTCTAAATCACAGCTCTACTTAGGCACGGCCCTCTCTTTCCCCATTTCTCTACATTATCAGAGGAAACCTGTCACTGCTGTCTATGGCAAAGTTTACAAATCATGATTTATCAGAGAGAGGATCTCTAAACACCTGTGAGAGGAAATAAGCGTCCGCTGCATTATTATTTATGGGCCAAAAAGTTTTTTCAGTCTACCTTTAAGTTAAGAAAGTATCTAAAACATAGCACTTTTACATATTTTTTTTACAATGCAATTACATTTTTATCCCGTGAAAAAACATTTGAAAAAGCCTTAAAATTGGATGTGTATTTATAATAAAATGCTGATTGCATACACACTATTTTTTTTCACTATGGCCTGTTATTCATGTGCAAACAATGCGCCTGTTTCACATCCTCTTTGTAAAACCTGTGTAACCCACCAATTCCTTATTATCCCAGGGTGGGAAGAATAAAAAAAGGGGGGGATTAAAAAAGGAGTGAAAAGTTTCCAAAGGTCAAAAATGAATCAAGCTCATTACCTGCATGTGGAGGATCCAGGTTGCTGCTACCTCATTTAGCAGATTTTAAACCTCTATTTTCTTCCCAAACGGCTGGAGATTCCCAAAAGAGAGGACATCCATGGCTCCACACTTACATCTGGAAAAGCAAATCATTGTTCTGCTCCTTTGGGCCTCCTGGAAACACAAAGCACCACGGTTCGGTCAAACAGACACAACAAACTGTGCACAGTCTCATATTTGGGGACAAACATCATCATACATACTGCTTAATTATTTTGAAACCTGAGACTTCAGTTGCATCATCAACCCAGTTTCAAACCACTTTGTGCAGTTCAAACGGCCAAAGCCAAGCCGGCTGGGGAGAGAGAAAATCCTTCTTGCTGGCCTCCGAGGCCAGTAGCCACCACTTCATCCAGTAAACACTGCAGAAAAAAGCCACAGCGCGAAAGCCATGTGAGGGGAAGAAGTGAACCCGGAACAACAGGCACTCAGGCCACTGTCTTGTGTTCAATCCGGACAACGACTTTCTCCAAGCAGGAGCTTCTCATGTAGGAGACACAGGCAGAAGCAGACTGTCAGACACACATAGGGCTGAATAAACAGAGCTTTTTACGTATTGAAAATATATATCAGACATTTATTACTGGAAATTTCTTAAAATGATTTGCATGTCAATAAGGAGCAATGTGCAAATGCAAATGCTGAAATAGGTAGCTAAGATTAAGATATTCTAAAATCCAGATCAGTGTGACTGTGTGACAGTGTTTTTTTCTCAGGGAAAGAGATACAGGACAGAGTGAAGGGGGATTTATCATGCATAAATAGCTGAGAAGCTAATTTGAGCTGATTTAGGTTGTTGGGTTTATGGCCTAAACATTCTGCTGTGTTTGACTGTACAGTTTGGAGCGTGCACAGAGAAGTAAAGAGAGCACTACGATTGGTGAGAGCCTCCACATGGCGACAGTAAAACTGGTCAATTAGTCTGAGAAAACTGACATAATTAACACTCAGTTACTCAATACCATTTTTATGCTTCTACAATAATCTTAATGTTTTTATTTGACCATTAAAATCTGAGCAAAATAAAAAAAATGTGAATACAAGAACATGCAATTTAACATTTAACACATTTCATTCATTAAAAAAAAAAAAAAAAAAAAAAAGGTGCTAATCTTAAGTTGTATTTTCCACACAAGATGGAAAAAATAAAACTAAAACAAACAAAAAAATACATTAATGCTCTAAGGGAAGTCCGGGCTGTAAATGCACAATATTCCACATTATATACATGTCATCTCAGAGTGCACTCCAAGTGACGCAGTGTCAAATCTGTGTGACAGATTTAGGTGAACGCTGGTGAAGGGAGCCCTGCGTGGGGAGAGCGGTTTAGGGCTGACTCAAGCAGCTAGTACAAGATCTCCAGCAGGCAGGAAGGAGCCCTGCTCACCGCCGAGCCGCTGCCCGGCCAGACCACCGACGCCGACAGCTGAGCAATAACCTGACACCATTGCCATCTTCTGACTGCATTCACACACGACTCTGAGTGTGAGCTTCTGGGGCCCAGTCCAGTTTACAGGGCTTTGCATTGGCCAGAGAGATTGACAAGAACATAAAGCAAAGGCACAATTTCATATTGCTGATAGCACCAGAGTCAAGGGAACTATATTTAAGGAAAAAAGAGGATATGCAACCATGTAAAAAAAAAAGAAGAAGATATATGTTATTCATGTAAAATAATCTGAACACCATTTGGGTTTATAAACTTGTGGCGTATAGATCTAAAGGGATGTGAACAGTGAGCTCGTATGAGACATGTATGTGGAGGGTTCACATTTGGAACAAATATTTTTTCTTTATTTTTAATGTAATGTCTCCCTCTTTTGGTCGATGTTGTAGATTGAATGAATTTATAAAGTCAAGGCACTTTTGCATCAGAAGTCCATAACAAGGGCAGACCTTTATTTCTTTTATATTTTTAACCATCTCTGAAATTTTGTAGTTGTCAAGATGGCCTGTGTTTTACTTAATGTTATAAAACAGAATTTAGGATTTTGAGGTCGAAACTAAAATCACTTGGATATTTATTTTTTTGTTAAAATACAATTTAACATATTTTAACATACGTCTTTATTGTTTTGGGTTCTGTTATGTTTGGTAAACTAAAGTCATAAATATGATTTCACTGAGAGCTGGACGCTGCCATGTTCATCCTGAAATCTGGGCGCTCTCTGACATCTAGTGGACAAACTGTAGACTGCTTTCAGAGGAGAGCTTGCCTGGCCCTCTAACTTTTGCATATCATCTTCTTCACTTTCATGGTCTTCACATCAAATATTGATTTCACCCTCTCCTCAGTCTGTAAGGCAGCTGGAATTTGGACACTGTGTGTTACAGGGGCTGGATCTCCCACTCGGAACTGGGTGATGCATACAAAAACGTATCAAAACAGACTATTTTCATATAAGGTGATGTGGATAAATTGTTCAAAAGAAATCATTATTTTTTTTAAGTTTAAAGATTCACTTTTGCTCCTTCCTTGTACAAGCATTATTTGATTTTTGATATGCTGCTATTGATGAAAAATATATATTTCATATTGTTTTAATGATATTGTTTTATGTTCTAATCCCATAAACCTGAGACTGAAGCAGAACTATTTTCCTGACGGTATATTTTGCTTTTCATCTGTCCACTGACAAAGTAATTTATTACAATGCCAGAAAGTCCAAACTTTTTCAATCTGTACCATAATATACTAAAGCCGGAGACATTGAAAACAGCACCAGAAGTGAAACAGAGCCAGAATCAATATTTAAATCAATATAAGAACAGACTCAAGTATTGGAGGAGCACATTTAAAACTGTTAATTGTGAAAATAGTTGATGAGAAGCAGAAGTTGCTGAGTAGAATGAGCTTTATACAGTATGGAGCAATAACTGGTAATTACTGAGCCATTCAGGTTATAGGCTTAATAAATGGGATTTCGCAGCTTGTAGAAAAGTAGCTGGGAGGAGAGAGCAGAACTGACAAGTACAGTAAATAACACAGTGTTTTAAAAAAGCTCAAAGGCACAAAGGCAGAGCGGCTGAAGACATTTGGTACATTTCTATCAGCTTGTAGACAGTGGAACCAAAGCATTTCTATTCATGATAGTACACATAAATAATAAACTTAATTTGTATTACCCCTTTCAAAGCAGAGTTCCGATGTGCTTTACGAGTTCAAATGTAAAATTGAAGGCCAACAAACCGGGAAAAGTTAAAGCAAGTAACAATAAGAACTATTTAAAAGCCATTCAAAGAACCCACAAACAATGATCACAAGGGGGCAAATCTCCAGTTAAAGTAATATATATATAACTTATTTAGCTTTAGTCTCCATTTTGAACACAGGTGGTCTGAACAGGTGAGTTACAGGCCTCTCGGTTTGGTTCATGGCGACATAGATAAGAGAAAGATAACACTTAATCAATTTAAATAATACTTAACTGACTAATTAACTAACTAACGTTGCCAGGTAACCGTTCCTTTGACACCTCTGGATCTGGACCTATGCTCTGGACGCGGTCACTTGTCAAACACAAACAAACTTAGAACATCTCAGCGGGTCGTTTTCATCACTTACCCGAAGTGTTTAATTCATCTCCGGGTCGCAGCGGGTTTTATACACGTTTGATAAATGTTTTCCAAGAAACATGTTGACGTCAAACTTTACATGAAACTAAAGAAAACCTGTCGTCACATCCACTCTGATACGCTGCTGACCGGGGTTGTCCCTGACAGGCGGCCGGAAGTGACATACTTCCTTAATGAGCCTCACTGTCTGTCAGTGCCTGTCAGTGCTCGGGCCCTAAATATATATATTATATATTATTTCTTTGTTTAGTTGTGTATCTGCTTTGGTTTGGTCATAAGGAGATTTTGTGTTAGTTTGCATCTTTATTTATCTCTATCTTTCTCTTTATTCATCCATCACTTCTTCATACTTAATTAGTTGGACAATTATTTCATTGACACAAACAAATAAAACATGTGGGTTCAAACAATATGAAAGGTATCCGTGTATACAACAAAACAGTAGTAGAAAGAAAGTTATTAAAGATATTAAAAGTTATTTTCATTAAAAGTTAATGTTGCAAGACAAGTACGTAACATTACGAACGTTATTTATCTACAAAGAGTGAAGTCAGTTACTCACAGGGACTCCACCCACACATAAAGCATTTACAACTTACTACACTTCAACAATCTGGTGTGAATCACTGGTGTGAAGAGTATACATGTCTGTCTCGGTACGTTGGCCCGGTGAGACGTGTCCAGAGTGGACTCCACCTCTCCATTAATGTAAGGGATCGGCTACAGCTCCCGTGTGAGTCACATTGGATCAGTGGTGCAGTCTGATAATGGACAAGTGAACTGACACATCAGCCGATTGATACGCTTCAACTGACAGTTTAACTCGTCTCCTCCCAGCTCTGAACTGTCAATTCCACTGCTGTCAACGTGCACTTCCACACTTTACGTATCCCCGGCACTTTTCGTTTATCAGAAATGTCATGTGCTTTCACTCCAACTCTTTAACGGATCATTCTTCTGCTTTTTTCTCACCTTTCAACTGAGAGTTCATTGGTTTTCAGTACTCGCACTTCAATTATTTTCAGCATCTTCATAACAACTTATGCAACGGCTGATTTTCTCTTTTAAACTCACACTTCAATTACTTTACTTAAGTGTTTCTTACAAGTTTAATTGCTGCTTGTGCTGACAGAGCCACTTTTATTTATTCCTCTTCAAATAAAAACTTCGCTGCTTTCTAGTTAATTCATTAGGCCTATTTGGTTTTAAAAAAAGTTGATTTAAATTCAGATGTTTTTAATGAACATTGTGATACATTGTCTAAACTTGATTTTCATATTTTACTCAATAATTAAATACTTTCTGTTTCTGTGATAGTTACATTGCAAATATTAAAGGGGACATATTATGCCCATTTTACCACAAGTTGACATGGTTCCTTGGGGTCTTAATGGAATGTCTGTAATATTTTTTGGTCAAAATACCACAAGGATCATTTAAAACAGCAGCCTTTTTACCCTGTCTAAAACAGCCCTCCTCAGATTGACCTGTTTTGAGTGCCCCGCCCCCCCTTTCTCTCACCCCCCGCCCCCCTGTCACCGCCCCGCCCCCCCTGTCACTCACACACACACATCCACTTTCACGTCTTACATCTCCCCTTAGCATATTTAAGGTTGTTAAAATAATTTTAAGTCACTGTCCTACACATATATTTCTGTATTTGTTTGTTGTGTTTCTTCTTTGAAACTACAATTGTTAAACTACTACACCTTCTGATAAAGATGTACATTTATTTAAATACATGCATTAGATATGTGTGTATACAGCATATAATTGTATGTGTATATTTATTCATACAGGGCATATATTCTGAGCGCGCGCGCACACACACACACACACACACACACACACACACACACACACACACACACACATAGCATATTTAAGGTTGTTAAAATAATTTTAAGTCACTGTCCTACACATATATTTCTGTATTTGTTTGTTGTGTTTCTTCATTGAAACTACAATTTTTAAACTACTACACCTTCTGATAAAGATGTACATTTATTTAAATACATGCATTAGATATGTGTGTATACAGCATATAATTGTATGTGTATATTTATTCATACAGGGCATATATTCTGAGCGCGCGCATTTTTGTCACGTTGTCTCAATCGACTGGACAGAACTAGTGAAGCTGACGATAAATAAGGTGGTGATACACACGTTTGTACAGTTAGTTGTTATGTAAACAAGAAAGAGTTGAATAAAGTCTGATCTCTTCTGTGTCTGTTTGTATTGATAACACACATATTAGAACTGAATGAGAACTTGAAAACCATCAAGAAAAGAAAAACTAGACACAGAAAGTTGCACTCCACAAGAGAGATGGAGAAACAATTATTTAGTGTTGAAGTAAAGGAGAAAAAGAAAGTAAAAAAAAAAGTAAAAGGTCAGTGTGCCGTAGGGACACAATAATCATTACAGCTGGAAACAAGCACGTAAACTGACTGAGTTGTGAGGACAATTGCTCCTGGATGAAGTTACCACACGAGTTTAGTTGCCTCAAAAGCAGCTTTAACAGGACCATGTTCTGACAGAGACAACATCAGGTATATACGTCATAAGATAAGGGAAAAAACTATTTCCAGTTTTTCTCTCGGATTCACAATGAAACCACAGACATAACAAATATCACCCTACAAGTCCTTCTAGTGCTTGAGAGTAATGCTGGTAAGAATAACACATGGAAAATTGAGGAATGTTTTGTCTTTGAACTGAAGAAAACCAATGAACTTGTTAATTTAGAATGTTTTAAAAATTATTTTTTCAAAAAATCTACTATACAGCAAAAAGAAAACACAGCTTCAAAGTGCTTTACATGGTGGAAAAGAGATACAATGATCCACATGTTGGTAACAAAAATGGAGAACCAGAATAAATGAAAGTATATCTTTCCAAAGATATGTTTAACTAAAGAGTACATTTTATAAAGTCTGTAAAGTTTGCTGATACAAGCTGTGGCTGGTGATCATCACATGTGGCAATCAGTCAAGTTTATTTTTGCCAAATCTGACCTGAAGCTAGCTCCACAGTAAAGGTCCAGAGGTCTTTCACAGCAAATCATTAGTTATTTAAATCCCAGCTGAAGCTTGGTGTATCAGGCATCACACAGCAGGACTGATGTAAAGAAAGAAAACTGAAAAAAAGTGAATATTTGATGAAACTGAAAGTCTCCTCAGGTCAACCTTAACTCTAATTCAGCTCAAAAAGACAGACAGAAAATGAATGACAACAACTGATTGTGCAGGGTCTTTACTGGCAACCTGCTCATCTTCGTGCCAATGGGACCGTGCTGTCAGTCTCACCACTACCTGTCTGGCCAAAAAAAGTAATGAACAGTGAGTTTCTGCGGACTGCGTCAGCTCCACTTCATCTTCCTCCTGAGAGCAGCAGGAGAGAGAGTGAGATTTGAGGTTTGACTCTGGAGGACAGCAGGGAACATCAGGGAACATCAGGAAACATCAGGGAACATCACACTGAGGTCACCAACTGAGTGTCTCCAGCTGAAACGCTTCGAGCCCAGTGGGAGATGCGAACAAGCAGACCAGATGCAAAAGGTGCAGAAGATGAACTATCTATCTATCTGTCTGTCCGTCCGTCCGTCCGTCCGTCCGTCCGTCCGTCCGTCCGTCCGTCCGTCCGTCCGTCCGTCCGTCCGTCCGTCCGTCCGTCCGTCTGTCTGTCTGTCTGTCTGTCTGTCTGTCTGTCTGTCTGTCTGTCTGTCTGTCTGTCTGTCTGTCTGTCTGTCTGTCTGTCTGTCTGTCTGTCTGTCTGTCTGTCTGTCTGTCTGTCTGTCTGTCTGTCTGTCTGTCTGTCTGTCTGTCTAGCTACCTGTCTATCTATCTATCTATCTATCTATCTATCTATCTATCTATCTATCTATCTATCTATCTATCTATCTATCTATCTATCTATCTATCTATCTATCTATCTATCTATCTATCTATCTATCTATCTATCTATCTATCTATCTATCTATCTATCTATCTATCTATCTATCTATCTATCTATCTATCTATCTATCTATCTATCTATCTATCTATCTATCTATCTATCTATCTATCTATCTATCTATCTATCTATCTATCTATCTATCTATCTATCTATCTATCTATCTATCTATCTATCTATCTATCTATCTATCTATCTATCTATCTATCTATCTATCTATCTATCTATCTATCTATCTATCTATCTTTCTATCTATCTATCTATCTATCTATCTATCTATCTGTCTATCTATCTATCTGTCTTAACTGGCAACATGCTCATCTTCGTGCCAATAGGACTGTGCTGTCAGTCTCACCACTACCTGTCTGGCCGAAAAAAGTAATGAACAGTGAGATTCTGCGGACTGCGTCGGGTCCACTTCATCTTCCTCCTGAGAGCAGCAGGAGAGAGAGTGAGATTTGAGGTTTGACTCTATCTAGCTAGCTAGCTATCTATCCATCTATCTATCTATCTATCTATCTATCTATCTATCTATCTATCTATCTATCTATCTATCTATCTATCTATCTATCTATCTATCTATCTATCTATCTATCTATCTATCTATCTATCTATCTATCTATCTATCTATCTATCTATCTATCTATCTATCTATCTATCTATCTATCTATCTATCTATCTATCTATCTATCTATCTATCTATCTATCTATCTATCTATCTATCTATCTATCTATCTATCTATCTATCTATCTATCTATCTATCTATCTATCTATCTATCTATCTATCTATCTATCTATCTATCTATCTATCTAACCAGCTCTTTTTACTGTTCACAGACTTGTGTAGCATGAAAATCACATCCCATAATTCCTGACTTCTTCATTAAAACAACAAAAGTTTGTTGCTGTATTAAACTAAATTTCCTGTCACTACCAATAACTACAACTGAAAAGAAAAATTCTTCTCCGCAGTCCCTCAGTCTGAAATGTGAAATGATGCTTACAGTTTCTCTTCTGTGCACTAGATGGCACTGTTGTTCTAGTAATGTAATGCCGGAACCTGTGGTCAGATCCGGATGTTCTCAGCTCAGCATGAGACCAACACTCATCAGAACTGCTATCAACAAGTTGAAGCTGGTTTCTATTTTCTCTTAGGACGTGTTGCTTGTTGTGCATTGGTCGTATAATTGAGTTCCAGTGATTGGGCTGAATGTACGTTTCATGTGTAAAATATAAATCAACTGCAACAGCCAATCAGTTCAGGAGGCACTGCATGATTCTGCAGTGATAGAATCGGACACGTGTCAGAGCATCTCTTTCCATCTGATATCGTCTGACTCCTTTCAGGTTGACTGCTTTTCTTCCTGTACCTGGAGTTAATATTGCATAAGCTTGTGTTGTCATTTTAAATGAAGATGCATGATGCTAACACGCTCACATCCTGCAGCCTTCATGTGTTCCCACGCAACTGAAGGATTATCTTGCATTCCCCTCCTTATTACACACGCTATAGGTTCCCGGTATTATGTTTTATGACGAGCGGCGGCTGTAAACACGCAGAGTCTCGACGGTGCCAGTGGATTATTTGTTGTTATTATTATTCAGACAGGAACAGACAGAACCAGACATATTGTGTTTAGAAATATCTATGATGACGAATGAAAGCGTCAACAAAACCTCGTTATAGACGATTCAGGAAGATGAAAAGTATTATTGCGCTGAGTGTTATATGAATATGGTGAACGAAGCATTAACACCTGCTGAATGTAAGTTAGAGACGAAACATAGAAATGCATACAAATCTATTTGATGTCCCTAAAGACCTGAAAATAATCCATCTGTCCAGAGAGGAACAATTATGAAGCAGAGCGACTGTAGAAACTCAGACTTCATTACTGGAAGTCATCTTTTGTTTAGTTGCTTTTGAACATTTGTTGAGATCAGAACAATGGATGTTTTCTCTTTTTGTTCATTGATTTAAAGTAGATTTAATTATTCGGTGCATGAGCTTTTCCAACCAAGGTCTTGTGATTTTTACACCCAACACTCTGCATTCGATTTTGACAGGGACTTTTTGATTTTGATTGATTTTTCATTATTGAATATGAAAAACCTTTAAAGAATTGGAATACGTTACATAATGATGTTTTATGTTTTGTGCTAGGAGTCGCCCTCCTGTCTCTGGCATTGAAATAAGATGTCTTCGTTCTTAATAAAAGAATAACAATCTTGACAGGACATCAAGTAACCTGACATGTTATCTGATCCCTCCCATATGGTTTAATACTACAATGGTTGACAATCCACGTGTATTTTAAACTAAGTATTTGCTCTGTCAACAGATATATGTTGTAATAAACTCATATATTTAAGTGAGCAGGGGCACATCCAAGGGTGTGGCTATGGGGGCAATGGCCCCAGATAAAAACTAATTGGCCTGTGTAGTGCCCCGATCCTGTCAGCAGTCTTAAAAAAATGTGTCACTACTAACAATACTAGTGTACACAATGTGCTTTAACAAGGAACAACTTTTCTACAACATAGTCGATGATGTGTGGCTTTGCTCAAAGCTATAAATCAAACGTTAAACAAGTTATGACATAAATGTGCATCTAATTAAACAAGGCATTCTGTAAGGATGTTGGATGTACAGTATAATTGGCCCCTCTGTGTAAACTGTGGCCCCTTTATGGCCTCTGATTTAGGAAAATCCCAGATCCGCCACTGCAAGTGAGGACAACTGAGGCTTATCAAGTACATCATTTCATTCACCACTGGGAACCACTGGGAACATTTCAAATTCATCCATTTTTCATCAAGCACCTGCGCAAACGATTTAGCTCCATCGCGTGTTAAATAACAGAAACATGTGTTTTTAATATGTGTTAGTCCAGGCGTGCAAATGCAAGTTCTGTATTACAACCAGCCTGACATCCTCCTGCTGCTTTGTTCTGTGAATGATTTCCCCACAAATCTGAATTCGGTTCCAGGTGTACAGTGTGAATAGCATGAGGTATTTTGCAGGAGCGAGCAAAACACTTCCCTCCCAACCCCTGCAGAGCGAGGTGGCCCGCGCGCCACATCAAAATGGAAAATCTTCTGCACCTGACAGAGCTCGACTGACAAGAGAACTGGGTCTCATTATAGGCGACTCATTATCTCCTCTCTGTGTGTGCATTTGGTGTGTGTGTGTGTGTGTGTGTGTGTGTGTGATATGACATTTTCCCGTTGAGCCTATACAAGAACAGCTATGAAGGCATCATGTTTTCAACCAAACACACTGTGACCACCGGGGGGGGGGAGGGGAGAGAGCAAGTTTTATAAATTGCCTGTAAAGTGACAGCCGTGAGGACGGAGGTCAGCGTTTCACCCAACGTGACGATCCCCTGACCTTTGCTGCGTGTCCACTAATATAACACATTTTCACATTCTCCCTGATAATGTGACAACCTCTCCCTTTCCTCTCCTCTTTCTGAACTTCCCCTCCTCTGTGTGTTCACTGGTGTGTTACCCTATCAAGCTCTCGCTGTGCACTGACTTGCCGGAGAAAACATGTTCTCAAACCTCAGTTTTCTGTTTTAAAAAGGCGGCGTGGGTATGTGAGCAAAACACCACGTTCTCTATTGTTGTCTGTGAGGATGATATTAATTAGCATAATTGCAGTGACCATGTGGACTGAGATTATTGTGTGGCTGCCGGGCTGTCTGTTCTATTGTATCTCCTCATAGAGCCTGTGGATTGCTCATTGACTCACCCAGCAGTAGTGTTTCCTAGCAACGCCTCTTGAATGTACTGTACAGTACTTCCCCATCGCATGGGCGCCTTTAATAATCTGCTCTGCTATTTCCATGTAAGCTTTGTTAAAAGATTTATGGTGCATTTGAAACTGTGCTTTCCACTCGTCCCGTTCTTTCAGTGCATGGCGGTAAACAGGGGCCGATCCAAAGGATGGTTTACAGCACGGCTTTCCCATGCATGCTTCCCTGTGTGTGTCAGGAGAATCAACACGATGCAGGAATGTGAGGACTCTGGTTCATTCAGTGGAGGGAGAGAAAAGGCTGATCGGCGGTGATTGCTCTGAATAGAAGAAATGCTCTACTGGAAGAACTGCTTTGACCTCAGCTATTTCATTAACCGTGCCACGCTCCTGATAGACATTTTTAATAAGTGAGGCTAATTTCACTGAGGGACCTCGTCTGTCATGACGAGGCTGGTGAATGCATGCATCACGGTGTTACACAACACGTCCCCACCACGGCCCCTGTCAGGTGTATTGTGGCTGTGCACTGCTGCGCAATTAAACAAACAATGAAACGCAACGGCAAAGGATATATGAAGAAAAAAGGAGTGCAATAGAAAGCTGTGAGCTAGGGGCAGTAGGGATTGAGACAGGGAGAGAGGTTATCTGTTTGCAGGTGATGAATCCCGGCATTCCATGTACTGCTCTTGCCTGAGTCCGGCTGTGAAATTTATGGCCCGTATAAAGACTCCTCATCATGGGGCTGACAGACAGTATATATTCTGCAGGACAGGAGATCATGACTCCTGCTGCCTTGTGAAATTGCGACTGAGATCCCTCTGAATCACCGTGCAGGGATCCGTCTGCGTGTGGGTTGGTATGCAGACCTCAAAGCTTTGGTCTTGGCAAGGAGTGGAGTTTTTATATTTTTATTTTTCATTTGTCCAACCCCCCTCACCTCACCGTTATCCCCGGGTGATATATTGGCAGCCCTACCACGGTTATTGCCCTGAGTCATCTGTCCGTGCACAAATACATTCTTCAGCAGCATCAGCGACTACATCGTCTCTTACTGAACCCCGGGGTCTGCTGCCCCTGTGCACACAGCTGGAGGCCCCTGAACATCTGCCGGCACTGTGTTCACCTGTGCTGCTCGTCCACTGGTTTTTGTTTTATTCATCTCTCATATTAATCCTCCCACTCCCATCATCACGAGCTAACCTAGACCCATGATTGCCGCGTTTAACATCATCGTGTCAGACCTGTAGTTATGTCTTCTTATTCTGTTCCTATTCTATCTCTCTCTCTCTCTCTCTCTCTCTCTCTCTCTCTCTCTCTCTCTCTCTCTCTCTCTCTCTCTCTCTCTCTCTCTCTCTCTCTCTCTCTCTCTCTCTCTCTCTCCCTCTCCTTCACCTTCTCGCCCTCTCCTTTACCTGTTTCTGTCCAGCGCTTTTCCCTGAGGTGAAGGAGATGTTGTCTCCCATCTGGCTGACTTCACTGCAGACTGACAGTCTGTTGTAGTTGTCTTGTGACTCGCTGCTGCACAGTGTTCCACCTACTGTCCAAATCTGCACTGAAATAATTCAGGGATAGTTCTTCTTCATGTAACCAGTGTAAAACCTGAAAATAAAATCGACTTTGTTATAGTAGAGGCAGAGGCGGATCCAGGGGCGGATCTAGGAAGGTTCTAAATAAGCAATTTTCACATGAACTCTGGAAAATGTGCACGGAATCGGGTATGGACTGTCTCTGCAGTTTGCCTTTCACACATGAACAATACAGCAGGAGATTTCTCTGCTCAGACATGTTCACAACAACACTGAAATCTCCACAGCTTTCAGGTGAGAGGTGGCACAGCAGGCGGAGGCATGACGTAATGTGTTAATTCTGCAGCGGAGAGCACACGTTTTTGTTTATGGCACATCGGCATATTGGCACTAATCACCAAAACATCTCTTGACATCCTTATTGGATTCTTCTACTTGTCTGGCACAGATTTTTCATCCTGAGATATTTGTTTTCTTTTGGTGCTTTTTTCTAATTTTTTTATGGAAATGTTGTCCACACACCCACTCGCTTGTGGTGAATCCTGCTGAGGATCCTCTGCTGTGTTCTCACATCGGCTCCTTCGTACATTCTGCGCAGTTTTTAGTCGGGAGGCTCGCACTTAGACCTTCTCACAAACAGCCGCTCCGGAGAACGTTCGGTGCATGTCTGGGAGCAGCTTAATAAGCCCTGTCCTTTCAGTAGTCTTGAAAAAAACAAAGCTAGCTACCTACTAACAATACTAGCAATAAATATGACCATTTAAGAAGAATATTATATCCGCCACTTGCTGGAGGCAGAAAAAAACCCTTCTAATGTACAGTATAGGTAACACAGACAGGATTACTCACCGGCTGCGTCTGAACTGGCCACTTTATTAAGTTATTAAGAGATGTTAAGTGAGTGTGCATTGCAGCTTCTTCCCCCTATGAATCGACAGTCATCTTACAAGCTTAATCGCTATTTAGCGTCAGTAACTGCAGGGTGGAAATGTGACACTGATATTACCATATTATCCCACTGAGATAAGATTCTCTTCAAATCTGTGTCTATATTTAAACACACATACACACGCACACAACACACACACACACACACACACACACACACACACACACACACACTGGAACCCCTGTGAGTAATGGCTAAACATGTGGCTCTAAGCAGGAGTAAAATGTTTTCCGTCTATTCTCTGAATGTATATTTCTTTCAATGCAACAACTAGAATTAGGTTTTTTGTATTTGTCCCGTGACTTTAATTAACACAGTGATAATATATCTTTTGTTCGAGGGTAGATTGAAATTTCAGGTCAGAAAATGGCAGGAGATGTCCGGCACTATTTGCAAAGCAACCCGTCAGTGATTCTTAATTAAGCCATTAGGAGGCACATTTCCTGGACCTGGCCTTGTCTGGTGTTAATGAGGCACCTCGGCGGTCCGCTGTGGTTACTTTCAAGGCCGTGCAGTTCTCTTTGGGGCGAGGATAAAATGAGATGAGGAAGCGTGAGTCAGCAGTAAGAATTTGAAGCGAGGTGATTAAAGGTAGTATTGAAGACCCTTTCTGGGAGCAAAAGATTAAGCCGATGCTACTCTCTCATCTTCCTCAAAGCCGGAGCCATTTGATGTGGTCCCGATGGGTTGCTCATCCAGAGCCAACACTGCGCAGCAGCAGATCACAAAAATGAAATTGCACATATTCAAAACTGTTTTGATGAGAGTGGCTATCATTAGGCGATCGGAAGATTGGCTTAGCACATCACGGATGCGTTTTGAAATTCCTCCTGCTGAGGATTTGGCAACACAGAGGATTTTATGTGTCCCGAGCCATTTGCAAAAGTAAAAGAATGTACTGTAGTTATTTTGACGTGGATGAAACAGAGATTAAACATTTGGCCGACCAAGGAAATTAACTGCCAACTGGATGTCATTATTTATAATTATTTAAGTCCTTTAACAAAATAACAATTATTTTCTTGGTTCCAGCGTCTTATTTTTTTCTTTCTTATATTATGCAAACTAGATTTAACCCTCAGTAGAGAGCATTCCTCCTCCAAGGCCAAGTAGTCCCTTTAAGCTGCTTCGAGTTACATAATCTTAATCCCCTTCTTCCACAGATCCAAAAACCCACTAAAACCTGCTCACATCTGGCTTATGGATAAAATCAGTCTTCACTCCCAGGTCAAATGAATATATGTTTTTAATTGGCTCTGGCTGATCGGCAGTGATGGAAACATGAAGCCCGGGTGAACAGGATAATTTGTCGAGACAGCGATGTGAGAGAGCTTGTCGGTCTTTGGGGCATCGAACATGAATCCCTCTAATTTTGCTGTAAAATAGGTCAAATATATATCAAAATCTATAGATGTCATGATTGGCAATCGATGAAAATGTCAGTAAAATGTCTAAGACTGTTTAATAAAGTGAAAAAAGCATACTTGCCTCACCATCTTAATTTAATAAGTTCTTTCCTGACAATCCTTCAAGTTTTGTAGTAATCCGTTTTTGAATAATACTGCTAATTAACATACAACCAAACACAAAAAATCACAGCATTCGTTGAGGGTATAGATAAATACATACAAGTGACCAACATGTGCCTCCTGACACCCTGTGCCTCTTTTCTACTTCTCCAATATGATGCTTCTAGGATAGTATCCTTTAATTTCATTCTGCTGATTGGAAAAAAACAAGCTATTAGAAGAAGTCTGCTTGGAAGTCGTGCTGAGGTGGCAAGTAAAATAATTCCTGACCTCACCAAGTCTGCTCCAGCGTTCTGTTGATGCAACTTATCTTTAATATGCAGACCTCCACGTGTGACAGGCTTTAAAGACGTCCAAAAAAAATCTCCTTCTTCTGTAGAAAGCCTTCAGCGTGCATAGCCACAGTTCATACCTTATCACATTCTGCTCAGGGACATACACACAAGCAACTTATGGAGACAGCTTGTTTGTGAAATTGTGTTCACTGTTTGATTTGTGACCATCAAATGTGTAGTGAGCCTCCACATTGTGCAGTGTAGTACAGTGCAGTATGTGTGTGGGAGGACAGTATGTGTTGATGTGCATGTTTTATATTTTATGGTTGTATGTATGAGCGAATGTGCCTGAAAGGACCATCGCACATTCCACTTCCATATGTCCCTCATATATAACTCAGGGGGATAATCATATTAGAGTGAGTCACACTTGACCTGCCTCACAGAGGACTTAAATAGATCATAAATACAGACGCAGTGTTGGGAAATTACTGACATGTTACCAACATGTCACATCTGATAATGTGCCGTTTGCACCGCACTGTGCTGCAGATTGTAATGGCCTATAATTTATGTAATGTATTTTAGAAGGACGATTATTCATAGTCATTGTCAACTCTGAGGGCGATGGAGCAAATGATACGAGGGTGTTTTTGAAGGCTCTCATTCAGCCAAGGTTTCCCTCCTTTAATGCTCTCGCTGGTTTTACTGATGTCGAGCCGGGGCATTGTGCGATACGTAGATGAAGCCATTAGCACAGATACATTAAACATGAGCCATGAGCTGGGCACTGGAATAAGAGGGAACAGATGGTAAGCATATTTTGAGCTGAGCCAGAATGAATAATTCGCCCAACTGATGACACAGCAACGGCAGCAACAGCTTTTTGGAAACGTCCAGCTTTTTGTGAGTGAAGTTTGGATTCGTACATCTTTTTCTGTCTCCGTGTCACAAACCTTGGATCAACACATTTAGAGAGATTTTTTTTTCGAATATTGAAAAACACAAAACCATGTAAAACATGTGAGAATGGTATGAGAGACCAGTGCAAGAATCCCAACACCCACAAGCCCGTCTTTTGATGTATTCCCTCTGGTTTTGCGGTCCCCTCACTGTGTTGGTCTTTGCCTCACCTTTGTAAACAAGCTGTTGCTGTGTGTGTGACATTCTGCCTTTACAGCAGCTTAGCTCTCCAGGTTCAGACGGTGGATGTTTGTCCTTCAGGGGACAGTTGCCCTCAAACCTGCCTGTCAGTTTAAATAAGAGGTGGCAGAGCAGTCTGCAGTAGTTCTCCTGAAGGCGCTCAGGGTTTAATCCATTTCAAAAAGAGTAATGTGCCTTAATAGATTTTCTTCTGCCAAGTGAGGTAAATCATTTAATCGTTTAAAAAACCCTTATACATTTTTAACCAGTGCTTGTACGATTCATTTCTTCATGGAGTTGAAGAGTCGGTGACTTGGTCAAGCTTTCAAAACCTATTACGTCAGATTGTTTCCCCATCAGCTCACATGTCGAGAGAAGGTCCTGGTTTTTGTCAGTCCACTGCTCACAGCCTGTGAACCAGGTTTCACTGTTATTGGTTAATCGAATTGGTGTTTTTAACACATATCTGTCCTATATACAGGGGTGAATCCAGGGGTGGGGCAGGGGGGACTGGAATCTGAAATCTGATTGGGGTATTTTTTCAATAAAATAATCACTAACTGTCAAACATTTTTTTGGAGATGTGTTAAGTACACAATGTGCTTGAACGATAAATCCATTTTAAGGTATTTTATATAAATTTGCACCTGAATTAGATATCTTAGTAAATTGTGGCTCCTTGATGGCCCCTAATTTAGAGAAAACCCGGATCTGTCCCTGCCCACACATATAACCTAACAAGTAGGTTCAGTAGTCTGTTATCACCCATTTATTTAATTTGTCCGGTAGGTGCAGGAGGTCTGTTATTAGGCATGATAGCTATTTATCCATCCCATAGATATGGGCTACTAAACCCACCAGAAGGTTCGGGACTTGTAATATCTATAAAAAGATTCTTCATATAAATGTACATAATCTGTAAGACTTCATAGCCGGACGACTTCCGGTTTCTGTTTCTAATTTGACCAATCACGTTGGAGCAGGCTTCGGTTGCTGTTAATAGAGATTAGCCAAAATGTCGTCTGGAGCTGAAGCGCTGAAACGGCTAGAAAAGTGTTTTACTGTTTGTGTGCTGTGTGGATAAAACGTTCCACTCCTGTGATAAAAGAAACTAGTCGGACTGTAAACAGTGTTTTGCGGACAAAAGACTTGGCCCTGATATCCGCTGTGTACATCACACGCCCCCAAGTATTGGCTGTTATAAGTAGAGGCGAATTTGTCGATAGTCGATGGGCTCCGAGATGGAGGGGGCAGTTATCACCCATTTGTTTCAGTGAGCCAAAATTGTTGGACACCAGTTTGCTCATGTGAATGCCACCAACAAAAAAAGTTGTGGTTATTTACGGTGCTTTTTGGCAAGGACACAAAGTAAGTGTGGTGTTAGCTATTTGATTTGTGTTTATTAGCTTTTAGAGTTGTGAAGTTGCATTACACGTGGAAACTTTTTATTTATTGGCCACGGCAAACCCCAACTCCTTCTCACAGCTCAGGTCCTATTGTGCAGTATAATGTTTGTTTTTTTCTCCCTCTCAATGATGATGTGTTTTGACACTTGATGATACGGCAGCCCCACCAAACCACCATGGTCATTACTCCTGCAGCGTGGGAATATTTCTTTTTTCGCAGTAAAGTTTTGTTTGACTGCATTATGCATTACCGTTGCTGAATGATTTATTCCGTCTGACAAGTAGCCCATAATTGAATATACCCTTCAAACGCAATGCTGTGAAAGCTAACACACTCGCCCACATTCGGCTTCATTGCCTCCAGGAAGCCTAGTTCCCATTCTACCCCAATTAAGATTATTTCTCTGCAATACATATCTCTCAGTCTAGCTCTCTAATAACGGTGAGGATGGAGAGAAAGGAAAGAGGGGTCAAGTGTCAGTTTGAGCAAACCAATTATCGGGTGTTTTTTTTAATGCAGCAACACTTCTCATAACAGTTTTTGTTTTTTAATAGATGAGCCGGTACAGCGAGCTCTCTGCAAAGTGTGCTTTAACACATCTGTCTGCATGGAGATCTCCAGCTCCTCTGACTCAACAACAATGAGGGTGATTTTAATCAGGGATCTGTTTCACGAATACAGCAGCGTTAAAGTTAAATGAAAACACGATCCCACCTCTGATTAGCCGGTGTTCTGAGGACACTCCTCACACCAGTCGGGACCTGGTGTCAAGGGTCACATTACCTTTCTCAGCATGTCTTTATCTTCATCATCCCATCCCCTGTCACCTATCGATCTCTCACCAGACCTTCAAAAACCAACAGCAGGGAAAGAAAATTGAGCTCCTTTGTGCTCGCATGACCCCGACGAGCGAGGGAAGACAGAGAGAGGAAAGAAAACACAGCGCTTCATTCTGCAACATTTAGTCCAATCAGCTCCCTGAGGCTGAACGCCGATGGGAGGCTCGGCTCCCGTCGTGAAGCAAAGTGGAGGCTGTGAGCGTGCTCTATTTCTCTATAGCATCAAAAATGCATGTGATGTGGGTGAAGTGCATTATGAATTACATGCAGGGGAACGTTCTTACATATCCATATAGGATGTAAGCACATGGATGTTCTACCGACGGATTGGCATCTGAATCATGAGCCGTCCAGATGTTTTGAAATTCAACTGAGGAAACATGAAATCAGATTTTAATGTCAGATATGTTCTTGGTAATTGCAGAACAGATTCTTGTGTTTTTCCGAGAGCAACATTTTGTAGCACAGTGAGACCTGACAGCATGTGAGCTCATGGTGTATTTAATTATGCAATAACTAAGTAGGTGAGAGAATTAGAGGTATTCTTTGGTTTAGTTTAAACACCTGACCACCAGGGGAAGAGCCCAGCGCTGTTTACAACCAGGCTAACAAATGGAACACAGTGTAGACCTCTGAAATATTCATCTCTCTGCAGACAGAGCAGACACGGACATGGCAGCGAAAAGACAATGATCGAGCGAATGACCAACAGCAGGACGGAGGCTTTGCTCGGCCGAGTGGAACCACCCTGAAATCTCCCGTGGATTTTTTTCCGCCTGCTGCTGAAAATATAGAGCGAAACCTACCGACTCCTTCTTATAGAAAGAGAACACATGCAGTTAAATGTAAATCTACATCTAAATGAAAACCTGTTAAGTGCTGGCAACATGCGGTTGCACAGCATTCTGGTTGCAGTTGCTAGGAAACAAGTGCTGAAGGGGAAACCCTTGTTATGAAGTATTTAAAACATGTAATTAATTGCTATTTTACAGATAGAAGTATTTTAACACTTATCTTAAATAGTGATCACATCAGCAACTGTTAGTGTGTATTGGAGCTTTTTTCATCACATAGTTTGGATAAAAGGGATAAAAGCATCACTCACAAATTACCTTAATGGATTATTTGTCTCTCTATTCACAGTAGATCTGTCCAAATCATTGTATGAGACAATACAAAGGTTGGGTGCGAAATCCAAAAGCCTTTGTGTACTGTATGTCATGCTGTCAGAGGAACAGAGTGCGGTTCTGTCTCCCCAGCCGCGGAGCCGAGGTTGCAGCCGAGCATCCGCCACCCTCGTCTGAACAGGCCTATTCTTAGCAGGCACGGATTGGGCGAGAGCACTTGTTTTATTTCAGTCCTACTGGCTCTGCCTGAAGCACCACAATTATTTGGTGCCCTTCGAGTTTGAAGAGTCATTTTGCTCAACATCCACCACATGGATGAACAAAAGGTGGTGGGATTTATGAAGGTTCACTGCAGCTTGCAGAAACATTCCTCGTGGCCATGCACCAGCCTGGTGTGTTTTCTTTTTTTGCTCTTGCTGCAATATCACTTCAATGACTTAATGACGGGGTAATTTGTCAAGACTACAAATTTTGTGTTTCATACATTTTCACACGTCAAAATCTTGCTTGTTTGAAGACACAAAGCAGTAATAACGCACCACACGCACAAGGATTTAAATTAAACCATTTATCATTCTTCAGTGCCAAATTACTATACTAATGACTTTCAGATCATGTTCTGCTGAGGCTCGCATCAACTGAATGACAGGCGTTGGCTTCCCATGGCTGGAAAAATGAAGACGTGCTCTCAAAGCAGTTTCTTTTCTGGCAGAGGAGGTGAACAGCCGCTGCCTGATCTCGAAGCAAACGTGAAATAGGGAGCAGATAAAGAGTCGGCCAGAGGTTTGCTACACAGAAATGTGATGTGTCCTCCTCAGCCTCTTTTTCCTCTGCACTGTCGGTGACTGAAGCAGAGATGGATTTTGACTCAGGTGCAAACTGAGGTTTTTTGTGGACGCCCACACCGGCCTGCTATCTTACAAATACAATACACCAGAGACAAGGCATCTGTTGTGGCCGTGTGTGTGTGTGTGTGTGTGTGTGCGTGCGTGTGTGCGTGCGTGCGTGTGTGTGTGTGTTTTTTGTGTGTGTGTGTGTGTGTGTGTGTCCATGCAAAAATATGCAGGGCTGTGTTTGTGTCGATGGATGGATTTTTAGCGTAATTTGTCCTTTCCACCTTTTCTTTTCCCGTATAAGAAGCAAACTTCAATCAATACACTGAAGAGAATATAAATACACCAGGCAGGGGGGGGGGGGTCTGATTTCCAATGCAAACTTTAGAGTGCAGAACACAGTGCGGCGTGCCGTCTCGACAGCGGCAAAGCAATAGGCTGTTGCAGCTGTTTCCACCCTGAATCATCAAACCTCGTTGCATTGCCAGGATAAGAGCTCAGGGATGAAGAGGGAAAGTGTAAATGTAAAACAAGTCCTGACAGAATCTGACAAGAGACAGAAATATCCTCTCTCCCCCCGCTGGTGTTCTCTTTTACACTTCTCCCAACCATTTTAATCTCCCCCTTAATACCAACCCTTCCAGACTCAACTTTGATCACTGTCATTTCGCAAACTTACAGGATTGGAAGGATTGAGATAAATACATTATTCATCCCACTCACCAATTTGGCTCTCCTCTGCCGCCTGTAATGCACTTCTCTCATCTCCCTGTCAGTTTTGTCTTTTGTTCACTCTGCTCTGTCGGAGGGCGGCGCAGATCTTCGGGGATCTGAAATGGACTAGGGAGTTTAAAAGGAAAATGTCACAAGTTCACTTGAATTTGCTTCATACAAACCTAAATAAATAATATTGCTATAATTTGCGATCTGAATATGTTCAAATTGACCAGGTTCATATATTTCTCTTCAACATGTCGTGGGTACGTTTGCGTGTTCTCTCCACGTCTGCTTGGGTTTTCTGACGCATTTTAAAAACATGCAACTTGGGATTAATTGGAGACTCTAAATTGTGTATACTTGTTAATGTGAGTGTAAATGGTTGTTTTACAGGTTAAGCAAGGACCACGCCCTCACTATGTGTGATTTAAAGGTTTGAATGTAATTATGTTGTTGAGGAGAAATGAATGGATGTTCAGTGAAGGGGTTGAAGTGAAGATGCGTCTCATAGGCTGATCTGAGAGGGTTTACTGGTGACCAGGCAGAGGGAGAGTCAGTGTCAGGGAAGGGAAATGGTTTGGGATGAGATAAGTAGGATGGATGGATGGATGGATGAGACTCATGGGCAAGTGCTTAATTTAGGTACATCAATGTATACTTAGAATGCCGTTCGTTTCCTTCTCCCTTGCAGTGACCGTCCCTGCTCAGCATCAGAAGGCATGTCGAACAACAGGCAGTGATACCACCCGCTTATTTGAGAATGATCAAATCACGACCGCCTTGAGCTACAGTGAACACTCAGCTTCCCAGCACGACCTGCACCTCGGTAAATCAAACCCAGGGCTCATGACACAGGAGCCTCTGCAGCGGTATTGAATTGGAAAATCCCGACAGAGGCCCTGAAATCTGATTTACTCTATGGTCAACTGGACTAGAGAGTAATCTGAAGATTTCAGGAGACCACACCCAGTGACACACTCTTGACTGTCGGTCCAGCATGGTGATGTCTATAAATGCAACCTGTGCTGTCATAAAAAATGCTGCTGGTTTTTGAAAGGTGATGAAGACAGTGATATGAGGATGTGTCTGAGGGAAGGGGAATAAATCGATACTTATAGGTAAGTAACATGAAGAACTGTAATCCATATATCCTTGGATTTTTAAATGTCCTTTATATGGACTTTTACATCCCATCCTCATCTTCTCTTTTAAATTCAAACTTGTGTTCATTTAATTCATTATTTTGTGATTTTAATTGGGGGTTTGAATATTAATAGTGAACCTTCTATTATATAATATTTAAAAAAAAAATGTCTTCAATATTCAGTCAAAACAAGTCTCTGTAATCTCCTTTGTCAAACAGAACTGCCCTTGTACCTGATGCGACCACAAGAATGATGTCACAGTGAAGCTGACCTTTGACCCTTTAGTTATGAGACGTCATCACTTCATCTTTTCACTTTATATAGACATTTGTAACAGTTAGTGTATGAGTTCTTGAGCTAAGGCCAGACCACAATAATGTAACCAGTTCCACCTGGAGTCCGAGATCCCTCAAGGCGTTGCTGATATATCACGTTCCCAAAAAAAGGACGAACAAACAAAAAGACATACGACCTACAAACAATTCCAAAGGTGTCGATGAACTCGAAGAAAATACTTCTCTCACATTCTAACTGTATCACTTCGTATCAAATGATGGTGCAGGCACTGTTCTCTGTAACTTTCTGAAACTGACAGTCTGATATATGCAGCCACTTCATGCCAAGATTGACCGACGGTGCCACAGTGAGAAAGCAAGCGTGTCCTGAATTTATTTTTACGGCCTTGCTCTCTTGCTCTTTGCATTCCTCACACAACCTCCTCTGCCACCTTTCATGTCTCAAACCAAGAGTAACAATACAAAGGCCTTCGAGGAGAGACTGTCTTAAAGTGGGCACTGTTATCTCCGTGTATAAACTATTATGGCTGCTCACCCACCTCTCTGAGGTCTCACTTTACAGCCTGCAGTCCAGTGGGGCTGCTTATGAAATGCTTTGTCTTTTTAACGTAGTGGGATGACAGGTTGTACAAACTAGTTTTTCCAGGATAACTCAACCTTATAGCTGCATATCAGGGGCAAAAAAAGACCAGAGGAAATACATGTACTGTCCGAATCAGTTGCTTCCTGTGAACCCATTAGTGAGCAAACATGAGAATACAGCTTAAAAATGTCTGGACAATTCAAAGCAAGCCAGTGGGAATGATGATGGCTCCTAACATGTGATGGAAGCGAAAAAAGAGGTTTCATATATGTCAAAGATGCGATTGGAGACGTCAACGTGGAAAGACAAGAGATAAGAGGTTTTTAACGATAAGGGCTACACTAATGTGCTGTGAACAAGAAGACGTGATTTCCACAGCATGGTTTATATGTCCTGTCTCTGGTGTGCTATACCCTGGCACCACTCCTCGTCTGACTATCTCTGCTATGTTCTTCATATGAGAAAGTAAAATCCTAGAATATGTACTG
The DNA here is from genome assembly GCF_963576545.1 of Limanda limanda. Lineage (NCBI taxonomy): Eukaryota > Metazoa > Chordata > Actinopteri > Pleuronectiformes > Pleuronectidae > Limanda > Limanda limanda. The sequence goes on along the minus strand of NC_083651.1, from coordinate 20,186,254 downwards.
ACCCAAGTTCATGTCTGAAAACAAAGAAATATTATTTGTGCTTGCAGTATTAAACCCGTTGTGTTACGAGTACCGAGTAATAAGACTCCCTTATTTCATTTTAACTCGATTCCTCTTGGGAGCCAGATATTGAGTTTTTCAGGCCAAACCCTAGCCCATGGAAGTAAGCATGATATTACTTTTATTAAACTACATGATGAGACATGTTCATACGTAGCAGAGGAAATGGCAGACCAGGCAAAACTCAGAAAACCATTGTGTTAGTGTGAAGATGTGTCTTGTCTCTCAGGGTGTCAGGCCAACAGCTCGCTCTCTGTCCTGTCCAATCCTGACACAGGTTCAATGAAATACAAAGTGCGGTGACACGGGAAACCATTTCTCTGATTTCTTTGTGTTGTTGAGTACTTACGGGAACCATTAGGATTTAACAGAGAGAGTGAGAAGAAACAGAAACTGCTGCCATTTCAGGCTTTAATTTGTCCTGTAATAAGCAAGCAGCTGTTTTCTTTGCCACGGGCTGAGTCTGTGTCAGATACTCTTTGTCGAGAAACCTTACAATGGAAATGATCACATGTTACATTTTCGTGGAATGCTAACAAGATTGTGAACTCTGAGTAACGATTTTCCTGCCTCCTACTATAATCCTCTCACATCTCCCAAATTACACTTGAGTCAATTATTTTAGTATTGACATGCTGTCTGTGTGAGGAGGCACTGATGGCTCCAGCGCTAGAGAAACTCATTTCCCTGTGACAAAAGCTAAAAGAGAAAAAAGGTGACATTTAAAGCAAAGATCTCATTTGTCATAAAGTAGAATCGTTTTGTGGTAAAGCGAGAGCTGTTAAAACGTGGCCCGAGGGGATTTGCACCCCCTCCCCGAGGAGTCAGAGGAGGATGCCTTCAGCAGTTCTGGATATTCTGATCCATCCCATGGGTTTATATCAGAGATTCAGAGTGAAACAAACTGCCTGTGACGACGACAGTCATGGCACTGAGTTTATCTCCACAATTCCGTTAAGGTATCTCCTAAGGTACAGTTGTTATTTACACAGCATATTTGACAGCAGCAGAGAGTAGAGCGTGAAATGTGAACAGCAGCAGTGATTACACAGGGTTTGATCAAAACAAGAAAGTGCCAGAAGAAAAGATTTCTCGCAGGGACACTGGCTCCGTGTTGAAGTGGGATCCTTTTTCTGGCACAGTGTTGGTCCAGATTTAGAATTAGATCGCATCAATTCTCAGCCCTGCATGTGTTGTCAATAAGGCAAGATAACTGTACAGGAATAGCACGAGCGAGCCGTGGTGGGTGCTGTATCTTTTGTGTTTGCGGGAGAAGAACTGCAGACTGACTCTGAGAAGATACAATCATCTACATCTGTGCTCCTGGGATTTTTGAGAGGGTTTTGGTTGAGTTATCTTCTACAGCACATGTTCAGTATCTGACGATGTAGAAATAAGGAGTGATCGACCGGTGTCGCATGATTACCAGGGCTTTGTCTGTGCTTTTGAAAGGCTTACATTAGGTAGAGGCATAAGATTGCTATAAGAGAGGATCTTATAGATTTTGGCATTGAAGGAATAGTTTGAGAATCTATCGTTTCTTGCCAAGAATTATACAAGAATATTAATACCACTCTCATGTCTGTGCATATTTATGCATGGAGTCCAACTGATTTCTCGGTTGGCCAATACAAATTGGCTGATATGAGCCTTCCACAGACATAATGGTGTTGGTTGAAATTATTTTTATTTATTCAAGTTATATAAATATATATACATACAGTATATGCTTATTTCTGTCTCAGTCAAGAGAAGCTATATCATGCAGCACTTCCTCCATCCTTTCTACACATGAAAACCTCCCTTCATGTTAACACTGTTATAAACATTTCACTGTAACAAGGTTAGTTGCTTTATTTATAAGCTTGCTTAAGGAGTAAAGTTCTGAAGCTGCCTCTCCAAAAATCTATCATGGTCAGGCTCTTAGGATGTGTTTAAAGATGGATTCATGACTGCTCCCAAAAGTGAAGCCAAAGCATCTTGATCACCACCTGGTGGGTGGCTACAGTATATGTTATATATCCTTCCTCCTCCATTACAATGGATGGGACATGGACCAAACTAAAAAGTCATAAAAAATTGGTTAAAGATGGTTTTTGGAATGTTGCGTAGTTCTTATCACACTGATGTTTGTTCAAGTGCACATTTTTCCGGTAGGTTTGGTTTTCATTATTTGTTTGGAACCTTGCAACCGCTGCTCCATCCCCCTATCACTACGGCACAGACTCTGGCTCCAAATGCACAAGATGGTGGCGTCCGTATATCCGGGATTTTTTGGCTTCAGTTCTGGATATTAGGTACAAGTGGAGACTTGTCGTCCATCTTTATATACAGTCTATTGCCAGGTTCTATGCAGTATGTGGCTACGGCTAACACCCTGTGAGCTTAGCTTAGCACACAGACTTGAATATGTCTGGTCTGTTTCCGATCAACGGTAACGGAATCTACCTTTTACTATTTAGCATGCTACATCTTGTTTGTTAACTTGTTAATAAAATGTGTTATAACAACAATTTGCCATTTATAAAAGTGTGTTGTTATTACACTTTGGCTTTTAAAACTGACAGAAGACACAGATTAAAGAAATGAAATATAGCATGAACAGAGCCAGGTTAGGTAATCCTCATGTTTCCCGTCTTAATGCTCTAATCTAACTGGCTGCTGGCTCTTAAGCTTCATAGTAACTGTACAGATGTGGGAGTGGTATCAATCTAACTCTTGGCAAGAAGGCAAATAATCATATTTCCCAGAGTGGCCCTATTCCTTTAAGGTGAAAAGTGATTTGAATGTGCTTTGCCTTGGGTAATGATTAGACTTGTATGGTGGTAGATGCAGCTGCAAAGGCTCTTTACAGTGAGTTAAGAGTGTTGTTGCTCTTCCTTCATTATGACCACACCCCCTGTCATATACGCTTATTTAAAACAATGTATTTGATTAGAACTGGATACGCATGCATTGCATCTGGTCAAAGTAGCGAGATGCGTAACAGTTAGTTAGATCTTTATTCCTGAAGAGATTGGGTATCATACAATGTATTTTATGCATTTAGAGAAAACCAGATTTGATGGCATGGATTCAGTAAACAGGATGGATATCGGGCTGTGGTTGACCCTGTGGCTATATCAAGATTATAGTCATTATAATATTATTGCTTTCATCACAGAGGAGAGAGGATGTGGACCGTTTACAGGCCCACCTCTGAATCTAGTAACACCTAAGTTGAAATTCTAATGGCGTGTCTGATATGACTACACAGGCTTACTGCAGATTACTACACTGACTTTGTAGTGAGAGTGACTGCACAGTACTGAACTGTAGCCCCGGAGCAGTTAATTCATAACAAAATGCCCATAAATGCTTTCTAATATCAGCGGGTATAGTATAGAATGATTGCTTTGTGCTTATCAAGTACAAATATGGACTCTTTCAACTTAAGTGTTACTTTAATAAGCAAGTGAAGTTGTCTCGCATTCTGCCCAGTTCAGACTGGTCACATGATGCAGATAATGCATTTTCCAACGTAAAACACATCATCTGGCAACAAATTCGGAATTTGATCAACTAATAAAATCATAAAATCGCACATGGTAAAATAGTCTATATATGAAATACCAAAAATACAGCTGTGAACAAACATGAAAATGGAAACAAGGTAATATAGTTAAGGCTAAACATCTTTGTCTATTACCTTTGTATAGCTAAGTCAATAAGAGGAGCATGCAATCAACATAACATTGCCACAACTTTACGTTTAAACAACAAAAGCAATCAACTGAAAACAAACGTCATGTGCCTTTCGCCGTCACAAACCAGAGCCGTGTGATGAGAAGTTTCCCACGTAGTAAATCATATGGCTTTGTGCAATTCTTCACCGTCAGTCAATTTACCAATGAAATCGTTCATGTAAAGTAATATATCCATAAATGACATGCCAGAAGTTATTGAGATTCGGTTCTACATGCGCTGTTTCTTACATGCCAGATTGTGCTAATTGTACATCGTCCTAAAAAAAAAGAGTCAGAGACCTTTCATCATAGCATGTACACTTACACCCAGGGACAAATGTGCTCAATTCCATCACCCTACTTTATATAAGGTATTTGTGCACAAATTCTACATTTCTTTTAATATAAGAATATTGTTCGTTAATAAATTAGGAATAGTACAAGGACTTCGGGTAGGGGGGGGATAAAGGTGGATGGCAGAAGTTTAAATATGTCGCCTGCTTTATGTAAAGCGATCTGAATTCATCTTTCTGAGTTTGGGCGGTAGGTGTCCGTCCATCCTGCCCCCCACTCCCCCAGACATTCGCTGCAGCTTGGGAGGTAAGTCCGCCACCGACTTGCTCATGGGCTCTGTGCACATCCTGGAGGCCTTACCGCCATGCTTATCATCAGAGACCCCGGGTACAGAACTGATTCGCTGCAGCTTCATGGGCAGGTCTCCGAAGTTGTAAGTCATTTCTGAGGTGGTGGAGCTCATCCTCAGAAGCTTCTTGGGCAGGCCTTCCCGTCCCGACATCTTCTGGAGCTTGGTGGGCAGCTTGGTGGTGCTGTCATTGTCCTCCAGCGTCTCCAGGCAGTCCAGGGAGCTGTTCTTCTCCCCGCTGTTGCACAGGGACGGAGCCATGAGGGGCGAGGAGAGGAGCAAAGCCTCCTCCTGCTCCTTCACGCTGTGCGGAGTGGTGGGCACCTCGAATGTGGCGTGGAACTGGGAGTAGTCCACCTTGAAGAAGCCTTCCTCCAAGGAGATGACTGGGAAGAAGCGGTGTCCCCACAGGACCTCGTCCTCGGTGTAAGACGTCCTCGCTTGGCAGGTCATCCCTGTCAGGGAAGAAATAAAACACACAATTAACTCTGAGGCGCCACAAATTATGACAAATTATGTGTCACAGCCCAACACAGCAGAGTCTAATGGTTTAATACGAAACACTTCATGACTCTGGTATTTAACAGCAGAACCCTGATTTCATTATATGCTTGGCACTGCTCCATTAGAATCAACAATATTCGCCGGGATTCCTGCATCACAAAGCAAACAATACTGCAAACACAACTGATTCATTTAATAAGCTCTTAATGTCTTATGGAGCCAGCTGCCTAAATAAAAAGCTTAATTGATTTTCCCTTTTCAAACATGATGAGCAATTCTCAGCCTAACTTGAAAAATAATTAAAAGTATATCTGAGTATTTGCTCTATGGTTTGTTTATTTATATAATAGAAGTGGTTATTATATAATCATAAAGGCCCAGCTCATTCTAAATTGACTACTAATGCCAAACTGTCAGTGCAGTGTTTACCTGTGGCTCCGCATTACACTAAAAAAGGAACATTTTAAATTACCAATGCACCAATTAAAAAAATTAATTGGGGAGAAACTAAATTAAATTTGTTCAGATTGAGATTAACAAGTTATATTAAAACGAATGATCCCTTTAATTTGAGAAAATAAATAAATTCATTTGATTTGTCTTAACTTAAGCTGGTGAAGATTCTTTTTTTATTAAAAAATAGGTTAAAGGTGACACATAAATAATATAGAAAACAACCTATAGAATTTAATGTATTTTTTTAGGGAAAAATGTAAATCAGCTCTTATACTACTTAACAGCTCACTCCACAGTTTAATCTTGACTAGTAGCTACAAAAGATAAAGGATTAAGATAATCAACCTCCGGAGAGACGAGCCCAGACAAGAAACTTCTGCAGGCAAAAGCCTAAAGTCTAAATTACTCCAATATTTATTTCTATCTGAGGCGATTTCTTACCCAATAAAAATAATACGGTTACATAAAGTACAAGCTTCAGCTACCATTGTTTGTCTTGACAAAATCCAAAATGAATTTGGAAATTTGCTTAAAAGCCCTAAATTCTGTCATTTGAAGATTTGCAATTTAAAAGAAAAAATCCTTTTAGCATGTTCAGGGTTTGTTCATGTGCTCTGCAAATCTTGCATCAGATAGTAGATTATGATACCCTTTAAATAAATTATCCTTCACAGGGGACTGAATTAAACCCCTGCTTAAAACCTCCCCCTCGTATCCTCAGAAACAAATGAATGTAATTAGAAGAATCATGAAGTTTGCATTAATGATAAACCTTTTTTTTTTACATCCAAAGTTATTGGAAGCGCATAAATGATTACTCAGCACCATCATATCTGGCTGTGCATTATATCACACGGCACTGCCTACAGCAAAGCCCTATCCATCTTAGCATATTTAACATTCTGCTGGAAATAAAACCTTTAATTTCATACAGAAAGTGAGCATAGAAAATCTATAATTACTTCTACATTCTAGAACGCCCCCACCCCCCAAGTAAATTGGTTATATCAGTCCAAACAGCCATTCTTTTAGCAGAGAGGAATGGCTGGGGGTGCTCATGTTCAGGCTTGTTAAAATCCATTAGGAAATCAGCGACTGCAGTTGGTTATTATCACGTGTTTTAATTACCAGCTTAATATTGTTCTGGCAGTGACAGTTGGGTCCAAAGTGCTCGCTCACAACTAGACGCCGCCGCTGATGGCGAGGATCGTGGAAAACTACAGGGGCATCTGTGGTTTTTACCCCGATTCCCAAGGTCATAAAAATAATCCACTGATTACGGCGCTGTACACAAGCGCAGATGTGCGAGAGACTGAACATCAAGTGCGTTTGGGGTATTCAAAGTATTATTTCTGCACTATCGAGTCAGAGTCCCGGAGCCTGTGGGCACATGGAAGTGTGCAGCGGTGGATAAAGCGGGATAAACTAATGAGAACTTTAGGGCCAAAGCGATCGAGAGTTAAGTGTCAATGGAAATCGTATGTTATTGTGAGCGTGTCAGCCGCCTTTGGGCAAAACACTGTCGCCATGTGATCCTCAACAGGCTTCTGAGAGCTGTGATGTATGAAACGCTCTGTTTTTTTTGTTTTCTAACAGCTATCGGACATCCACACCGGATATATATATACAGGACTAAAACATCGATAGCACGATGCATGATGAGAAAACACGTTTAAACAAGTGAAGTGAAGCCTCAGGTGACGTTGCTGCAGGGAAGAGCTAAACAGCTTCATCTATCAGCTAATAATAGTGCTCTACTGTTCGTGCAGATGGTGTGGGAGTTACTGTAAGACCTCTGTCCTGTGAATCCTGCAGGCCCGGGGGGTGAATCCCTCCTCATTCTTTCCCCAAAAAAAAGACCACTCTCTGATGTAGATGATCTAATAAACTGTAGCTTTCTTCAAAACCTAACAACGGCACTAGACTTAATCGTGGCCATTAATATCCAGTTAATTTCTGAACATTATTCAAAGGTTGATGCCTGAGCAGTTCAATAATTATAAACCTGGGCTGCCTCATATAAATCTAATTGTGTTTCTAAACACCAGCTGTTATGCAACACCCACGTTCATATGGCACACGGTATAACACACTCGGCAATGCTAATGAAGTGTGTCAAACAACAGTTCATTTTGAGAAGGAATCTGACACATGCAGAGGAATATGTTCGGCAACGACTCGTACAATCGAACATCCAAATATAGCACCAGCATGAAAAATAAAACCCGTATTTGATATGTTCTGCAGTAGCCGTGTATTAATACTTAAAATAGAAATCCAGTCAAATGAGAATACTCATATCCGCGTGTATTTCATTCTGGTAAATCCTTATGTAACTCTAAAATAAACGCCTGCCGAGGACTCTGTTTCTATGGAAACAAAACTGTAGGAATGTGCGCATGCAACAGCCATAAACCTTTCACTGCTGAGTTTGAGCAAAAAGTCACAGAGACAACACAAAACAAAAGTCTCTTTCTTATATCACAGAAGCAGAAAAAAATGAGGGAAAAAAGCATAATCCAAACTGCTGTGAAAGGATTTTTCATTCAGGGTCAAATCACCCATCCACACAAAACCTCCTCTGAAAGAGCCTTTGTTTTGGTGCAGCGGCTAAATCATACTTTAGTGGCTTCTCATCAGTGAAGGCCAGGCCCTTATTAGAAATGTCATCGTTAATAAAGCACAGAGCAGCTGCCTCTTCCTCTGTCATCCGTCACTCTCACTGCATATTGCTGTGATTTGTCTGCGGTGTCTATAGCACACGTGTTGTGTCGTGTCAAAGCACATACACCGACACAGTCCTCTCTGCTGGGAACATGCAACTGTGCGACATCCCAGCTGTGACAGAAACACCTCTGAGGAGGGGTGTAAGAGGCTGTAAGAGGTGTCTGTAACAACAGTTCACATATATCACAGAGTGAAACAAGACAAGCTCAGTCACAGAGTCAGATTAAGTTAGGACTGTTTTTTTGACTATATTCTGGGTTCCATAGGTCCACCTGACTTTATCTTTATATAAAAGATAATTTCTTAGAGTTCAAGAATACCATGAAAATAAATACTTTTCTGGTATTTTTGCCCGTTTGACACAAACGTTGCAGAGCTGTACCAGAAACTTTGTAACGACACATAGTTTAGATCGCCAACTTGACCATGAAGATGTCATACTACGGAGCTATATATATATATATATATATATATATATATATATATATATATATATATATATATATATATATAAAACCTTCCACTATAGCAGGAAACACATCACATGAGATATGGAAAATGTAAACATTTAACAATGTGCTTTGCTTTTTTGTGATCGAGAAACTTTTCCAGTAGCATAAGGTCCCATCTTCTGAAGCCTCAGAAGCCTCAATGAGGAAAAATAATAAAAGCGAATTAACCCATGAAAAGATTTATTCATTCTTTAACTCATTAACAAAAGGAAATAGACAATGTAAACAAAATGAACATAATTAATAATACTGTCAAACCCCTGTAGAAGAACGAGTGGAGAGAAGGAAGCAGAAGAAACCATGAGAGAGAAACATCACAACGATTGGTGGAGAGGCAATTCTTCATTCAGCTCATTAGGAGAGAAATGTGTAACTCTGTGGATCCATTACACTTCTAATTTCAGTGAATGGTTATCTTCTCCCCTCTGTGACTCAGTCTGAGCCAATACTGATCCATTTCAAATCCATAGCAGAGCGGCCGTTCAACAATAAAGTGCCGTACAGTGACAGATTTAGCTACACTGCTGTAAGAGAATCAATGTTGGAGGAATCAACAGCGTTCTGGTTGATTTGGCAGGACCACATGTGTGTCGTGGGCAGGTAAATGAACTGCTTTGTGTTACTTATCGATTAGCACACATCATTTATGGGTAAACGTCTGCCCCAGCTCAAGGTTAGGGTTTAGCCATGGAGCCAGAAACACATCTTAGAATGAGTTTTCTGAATTTATGTCTGCTAGTGATTTATCTAGGTGCCTCTTTGCAATGTTCATCAAATCAACCGTATAAGGTGCACTGTGTTGCTATAGCGCCTTTTTTCATCTGACTGAATTCTGGCATCAGAGGCATTTAAGGGTTCAGTGTCTTGCCCAAGGACAATTTAAAAGCATGCAGACTGCAGGAGCCGGGGTTTGGAACCAACAATTAGTGTACAACACCAGAGCTATTGTCAATGTGCAGAGATTTTGCCTCCTTTGCCTTGTGCAACATTTGCTTTAATAATGATAATTAAAGGCTTGTTGCCACTCAAAGACTAAAGAGCCGGTACATCAACAAAACTAAATTTAACGGGGACTTAAATGCATCACTATCCATCGTTTATCCATCATCCAAGACAAGATTAAACCTATGGACAATTTAAAGTCTCCAGTTACCCTTACCCCAATCTACATGTGTTTGGACAGTGGCAGGAAGTAGAAGTTGTGTGAAGTACTGTAGAATCACACACAGACCGAGAGAACATGCAAACTCCAAGCAGGGATTTGAACAGGGAACCTTCTTTCTGTGAGGCAAAGACCTTGAGGCTAAACACTGTACCACCGTGGCGCCCTAAAACACATCATCTGAAAATTAAGACACAAAAAAAAATCAACTTTGTAAGAGCTGTTTCGTGCCATTTACATCTAATTTGTATATAACTATGTCGACAGTTTATAAGCTAAGGGATATATATTTCCTGACTAGCTAATTTATATCTTAATCGCACAAAAGGGTGAAATCCTGAAGTCCTTCATTGCTGAAGTTCGCCGAGCGGTTAACGGCTCGTAATATCTATAACATGTGACAACAGGAACGGCATTAGAGTAATCCTCTGCTGAATCCACACATTCCGAGGGGATGTGAAAATGCATTTCATTAAAGGTGAATTTCAGAGGAGGAGGATGAGCATAGAAAACCAGAGGGGAAAAATAAATGTCAGGGGTCTGTGGATTTGTGTTGAGGTTTTTTCAGCCATCAAAGCAAAAACCACACCACTAAAAATAATCCCAACTAAGTGGCTATATAACAGGTGCTCTCCCTGCGCTGAACAGTGTTTCACCGGTTCCATTAGGGACTGGGAAGAAGGCAGGAAGTTGTGTGTCAAGAATAAACTTTGAGATTTAGATGCCCAAAAGCCATCTCAGCTTGGAACTCTTAAGTAAATGCACTTTTCCCCTGTGACAGAGAGCTAGCTGCTCCTATGGTCTCACAAAGTGAAGCAGCCGCAGTCAGCAGGGTGACAGCCAAGATAAAATGGGTTCTTTGGTGGCTGGAATAGAAAAGCACTGTAAACTCCGAGGCAGGCTGCCAGTGTTTCTTGATAGCAGCTGAAAAAAAACACACGAAAATAAGCTAAGTGGTATTCACAGTCCCAGTCATCTGAAAGAAGCTTATCCAGGTTGTGGAAGCCGGAGGATCATATCCGTTTGGGCCCCTGCGTGGCTCGGTTGTGTCCTCAGCCACAGAGCTGCACTTGACACAACGAGGACAGAGGAAAGTCAAGGGGCCGACCCGAGAGCACAGATCTATTTATTGCCCCTCGGTCAAATCATCCAGGCAGAGGCTTATTCGAGATTTTAAAATCAAACACATCACTGCTTTTTTTCATGATCCGACAAACCCACAGGCGCCAGGCAGATGACACTGGAAATTGACAGCCATGTGAAACTGAAGGTTCTTGTGACTTCTCGCACAATGCAAGGCGCTGAAAAAAAGTCAGGTGGGTGTTAGAAGAGTTCCTCTCAACCTCACATTTAATGACAAAATCTCAAATAACCTTCCCATCCCTCTGTCTCTCCCTCTCTGGCTTTCCTTTTCATGCAGTCACTCAAAGAGTCACACACACACAAACATACACACACACAACTCACTCAACAGTGCAGTGCTGGCAGCAAAGTCCCCTGACAGTCTATCACGGATGTGGAAGCAGCTCCAGTGTTATGTGTGAGCAAAAATTAGAGCGAAAACAAGCATTAGAATCTGGACGCTGCAGACGCGGAGCGCCACCACACAACAACGTCCAATACTCATATCCCATTGTTGGATGATCGCTGTTGCCAAGGCTGTGCACCGCTGGATTGTGAGGAAAAACAATTAATTTAACAATTATCTGTTTTTCATTTGAATTCCAGGGATCTTTGTTAGAACATGTGCAGCTCCTGTGCTGAATAAGGTAACTCATGGAAAGATAAGAGGCAGAGAATAGGGAGATGCTGAGCTTTGTATCTAAACCATCGACTGTAAATAAAGATGGACGTCATCGCCACTTCCTCAAACTATCAGGGGATGGGTTGGTTGGCCAGGCAAAACTTTCCACTGGCTGGCAAAAAGGATGCAGTGTGATGCAGCTACTTGTCGAGCTTAACAAGCGCATTACAGGAACTAGCCTTGTAGCGACATCCTGGGCTCGGAGCTAGCTAAGCAGCAGATGGACACTTTGCTTATCCTTCAAACCAGGTTTTGTGATGAGACTGTGCAGTGTATCTTACATCCCATATAAAGGGTGGGGGTCCTACAGTGTCAATGGCCCAGCAGGCGTGTTGAAAAAACTCTCCAGGTTGGTCTTGCAAGGACGTGATCCCCCATACTGATGTGTTCTAAAATAAGAGAAACCACTTTTCACTAAATTTTAGTTACATCTACAAGTGACATTTTAGTCTATGTCCCCATCCACTAACACGGTGGAGGCAGGGGTTGTGACATGTACCGCAGCCAGCCAGCCACAAAGGATCGATAGAGAAGGTTTGGCTTCACTTTTAGGGAGCTGTCATGTCGTACATCTTTATATTCAGTCTTTGTGTCTTCCTGAAGAGAGGAAAGTTCAATTCTCAAGTCCCAGTAATATATTTCTGAGTAGTTTGGCTTTTCAGAACTGACTTATTTTTCTTTTCAAACATTTTTTACGAAGGATAGAGGAATTTGTACCTATAATAGGTTTTTTTAAATCCCATTTGGATACAGACACTGTTATTGTGGCCATGAGTCCTGGTTCATTATTTCGTTTCTATGGTGACCACCATCAAGTGGTATAAATGTAGAGAAGGAATTCAGAAGCAGCCAGTGACCTGTTTTTCACAGTTTGACTTCTCCAAGATTGAAATGAGTCCCCTCGGTTAAATAACGTTTTGGTGTGTGATCCATTAGTGAAGGTGGCTTCTGGATGTTTGCAGCTCTGAGGTTTTAATCCAGCCGCACAGCACTGACTGAGTGATGAGAACAAGTGGGAAGCCGGTGGAGGGGAGCAGGCAGGGGAAGTGCACTGGGTGGGGGAGGGGAGCGCCTGGATACGGAGGAGATTGCCTGAGTGTGTGGAGGCTGCTGGAGAGGGAAGGAAGGGAAGGGAATCAGAGCAGGGGGCTGCCAAACATCTCCCCTCAAGGTGGGGTGTCGGGCCGGCTGCGAGAACATATGGCTGCGGGCCATTAACACAGTCAGGAGAGTGCACATAACCAAGTGAAGGCAGTGCTGATTATTGCTGTTAAGGGAACCAGGTGAGCAAAACAGCAATCGATGGATTTCCTTTAGGCTAGACCATCACTAATGGTCGAATAGGGAAAATCACACTGGGGATATGCTCACACCACCTGAGGCTATAAGTATTAAGTGCAGAAATGATCAGAAAACCATTTTTAGACAATGAGTGAAAGCCATTTAATTTCATGTTGATTTCAGATAGTGAGGTTGCTTGGTTTATAAGTTACAGCTGGACAATAGGGGGGGGGGGGCAAAATGTGCGATTTCTGAGCCTTAAGAGATCTTAACAAGGAGAGACTCGCTGTTCAGATCGAGACTCCTTTGCTTTGTTTTTCCCTGAGTTTGTCACTCGAGTTAGAGAGCAGATTATCCCAGTAAACTCAAGCATGTCTGAGTGACAAAAATAGAAAGAGACATCCCAGGAGGAGGGTCCGGCTCGAAGACAAGCTTCAAGAACAACATGTCCGCACGGCTCCTCGCTCAGACGGCACGATTGTATGGCAAGCCGAATTGTCATTTATCAACTACGTTTGACTATCCGGAATTAACATTGTAGATATCAACAACTTCTTTCTGACTAGTCGTAATTACATTTTGAATAGTTGGAATTTTCATTCAAGATATCTGTAATGTAATTGTGACTAGTCGAAACGACAGATAAAGATATCTGTAATTCAGTTTTGACTAGGCGAAACTGAATTACAGATATCTGCAATGACGTCACAGAAAACGACATTCAACTCGTCACACATCTTAAATGACAATTGCAGATATCTGTAATTCAGTTTTGACTAGGCAGAATTAAAGTTAAAGATATCTCAAACGTCATTTGAGTGCGAATTATTGGGCATGACGTTTTAGATATCCAGAAATACGTAATTTCCAATTGCCGCCATAATCAAAGAAGAAGTGGGAATAAGAAAGGAGCAGTCATGGCGTTGGCTGTAATCGAAAAAATCACCAGAAAATGCCATGAAATTGAACGAGCCCTCACACAGGGGATTTGTGGAGAGAGAGAACGTCGTTCGATTGAAAGCTGTGAAAGAAATCTCGGAAGAATTGAAGATTTGCTATCACCAGAGACCAACAACGAACTCAAAAGCAGTTTGGCTGAACTGAAAAATCTAGTAGGCACACATTTCCAGGCTGGGGAAGACCGAAGTTTCTCTGTCGGGCGCATTCGTTCAGGTGTGTCCGTTTATCACTGCATTCATATATTAGGCTATAATATGCATTAGTTCGCTACGTAAAATAGTTGTGGCGACATAGTGGCGATAGTGTTTCCTACGGACATGCAGGTGCACGGTTCAGACCACGTCTGATTGTTTGTGAAAATACAAAAACAAGTTGCATGGGTCAGAGTCATGGAGTTTGCTCTATCGCTCCTGCATGGGTGACCCGATAACCGAGTGGTTATGGATTTTGTACATTGGTCAATAAAAAATAAACAAACAAAAAAACGAGTGGCATAGCCTACCACATGGAGTGTGCGAAATACGGGGGGGTCGGGGGGGCTGGGCACCCCCCGACTATCCCCTATCCCATGAGACCCCCTGAAAGCCTCAAAAGCAAAATTTGAGAGGGGTCTCAAATTTCGTATATATATATATATATATATGTATATTATTGTCACTAATGGTAATTTCAATGTGTTTAAGCTCACCATGTCCAGTATTCAGAATTTTAAACATTTATTCACAAATATGTTCTATTTTTTGCCAAGCAGCCAGCCAGTCCTGTGCGCGTATGCAAATTAGCCATGTGCGCCAAACAGAAGACGTAATGTTGAGAAGTCACACTAAAGAAATAAAAAACAATTGCTACTGGACAAAAATAACTATCAAAATGAAAAAGAGTGGAAAGTCCGCACACTTGCTCCCGTTCAGTGTTTTTAATGATTTTTCACCGTTGTAAAAGGAAGTTTTGTCAAATGTTTATTTCAGTTTGCAAAATTGTTAAGTGTGTGCATGTGTTTGTCATGTAGCCTATTAGACTGATTATCTTGGCTTGCATCCATGAAATATTGTAATGTAATAGGCCTACTGCATGAGAAAATTTAGATCGATATGGCGCAACAATCGGGGGAGATGGGGACCCCCCGAATATTGATGGGTATTTCGCACACTGATCCATGTGCTTATTTCAGCAATCATTAAATGTATTGGTCTTACTGTTATGTCCACTGACTGGTCACAGCAATAAATACAGTATTTTTGCAAATCCTCAAGCCTCTCCACACCCAGGGTAGCCTATTGGCCTATTCATTAACAATATGCAATTTCAATGCATGTTTGAGAATTGGTATGCTGATATATTGGCCTACTTTAAATTATAATTAATAAACAGTCCAATGCTGCCTCAACACTTAAACCTTGTTGACTTTTTCTTTTTGTAGGGAGAACAGGCCGACCAGCTATTGATGTTACCAGAGAACAGATAGAATTTCTGCTGGCGCAAGGCAATACAATTGCAAAAACTGCTGAAATACTTGGGTGTTCCTCATCATTTCTGTACAAGAAGTCAAAGTTGATGGGTATACCTGTCAGAAGTATGCGGCCTGCAATAGATGATGGTGGACTAGAACAACATGTGAGGCAACTTCAGGGCCAATATCCTAATTCTGGAAATGAGGTAATTGGTGGTCTTTATTTTTAGCCTGTATTTAATTCACATTTGTGTGCCATTGTTTTTTGAATATCAAGAAAATGTAGATCTTTTCTTAAATGTGTTTCAGATTATTCGAGCCCTGTTGCGCACACGGGGTGTCTTTGTTACACAGTCCAGAGTGCGTGAGATGTTGACACGGGTGAATCCAACTGCTGCTGCAAGGAGATGGAGCCGGACAGTTGCAAGACGTGTTTATCATGTACCTTACCCCAACAGTTTGTGGCACATTGATGGGAACATGCGTCTGATAAGGTTATTATTACCAGACTTGTCATACTTACTACCAGACTTGTCAATATATTCTTTTATATTTTGAAGAGAACTTCAGCAAGTGAAAAACTGGAGTTCACAGCTATATTGTTTCAAGACTACTGTCAATAGTATTATAATTTCAAGTAATCATTTTATTTGTTTTTCAACCTTTCTAGATGGGGCTTTGTCACTCATGGTGCAATTGATGGATACTCCCGTCTGATTACTTACCTCAGCTGCAGCACAGACAATCGTTCCACAACAGTGCTTTCTCAGTTTTTGAAAGCAACCTGCCTCTACGCCCTACCATCAAGAGTTAGATCTGACCATGGTGGTGAAAACATCCTTGTGGCTTTATTCATGCATCTAGTTCAAGGACTTGAACACAGAGGTTTCATAACCGGACGATCAGTTCACAATCAGAGAATTGAACGCCTTTGGCGTGATGTATTTTTGCATGTGTTGCAGCACTTTTACCATATGTTCTACTCCTTAGAGGATTCAGAGGTTCTAAACCCAGATAATGATGTCCACAGACTATCACTGCATATTGTTTATCTTCCGGAGATCCAGAAAAGACTGGAGCAGTTTAGACAGGCCTGGAACCTCCATCCGTTGAGAACAGAAAATAATCGCACACCAACTCAACTCTGGACAGAGGGCATGCTCAGAAATATTGCCACAGACAGCACAGCTGTCAACAATGTGTTTGGGGAAAATCCCTACAGCGACCAAAACATTGAGGCCATCCTAGCGCAGTACGGAATTCAAACACTGCCTACACTTGACGAGGAAGAGTTCCCAGCTGTAAGGGTAGAGCCACCTCAACTCATCCTCACTCGGCAACAACAGACATCTGTGCACAATGCAATCCAACACTTTTCTGATCTGAAGATTAAATATCAGGCTTGCTGTACTGCAATTGTCAGTATTTTGCAAACTGATCAGGTATAGTCCAATTCCAAGCCCAGAGACATTTTATTGGTTGCATACATTATCCAGGATGTAGCTAATGCCGGGTGTGCCAGTCAAGACATTGGAAGTAGCAACAAGTGTTGTCATATGTCATATTGTAGGCCTATTGTTGGTTGACAAGCGCCGACACGCCCTGCCTGACTCTGTTTAGGCTACTCTGTGTAGGGGGATGGGCTGTATAGTTGCGTTACTGCTCCCATTGTGCTTGGTCAACATTGTACAATAAATAAATATACATTTGATGTCTAACTAATTTGCATGTCCTGCCCACAGGTGCCCAAGAGGCTGGCATCATGCATGGTCATACGTCTTCAAAACAAACGGAACAAATGTGTATTATTGCAAACGCTTGATCTAAAGTGATAAAGTCTTGTTAGTCCGAGTATTGATCAAAAGTCCATGTTTGTGTGAGAATGTTTCCATTCTGCCTAGAAGCCATTTATTCTTATGTCTATTAGGCCTTCTGCTATTGGGATGCTGATTTAAAGGATTTGTTAAATTATAGGCCCTGCATATAAATACACTCAACAATGCATCATTGTAGCACTGACCACTTTATTGAGAGTGCAGCAAGTGGGGATGACCACAGTAAAGAGAACAACAAGTGCCACAGAGGCAAGGAGCACTTGTAAGATTTGGACATAGAAAATATTTAAAAGTGCATGAAATTGGACATAACATTAACAGAGTACCACATCATTAAAAGTGAAGGTGCAAGTGCACTTGGCACTTGATGGCAGCTGTGGTTGATGCCCAACTAACAGGCATTGTGGCCTGTGTCGTGGGCCCAGCATTGGCAGAGTGGCAGAGGGTGGGCACAAATCTGGTGATGGGGTTGTGATTAGAACAACAAGTGCCAAGTTAAAGAGCACTTGTAAAACTAGAATGTAGAAAACAATTGGGAACAATAGAGGCATGCCCTCTAACAACCTGCACTGAACAATTTTAAAAACAAACACGGTAACATTATGCAAGACCAAAGGTCGGCGCTTGCAAAATTCCCTCCATCATATGTTTTTTAAACCATTCATAAGAAGAGTGCAGCGGCAGGCGTAGTGTAACAATACACGTGTTTGCTTCAGGGAAGATTCGGTTCTCTTCATGAATGAACTGTATTTGAGGAGGGTGTGGAAATCCCAGTGGAGGGACTACAGAGGCTCCAGACGAAAATTCCAAAACCCTCTCAAGGGTGACTGGACTGCATTCTCCTTCTGTAACACAAGAAAGTGGTGTGAAACGGTGATTAAGTGATGCCTTTCACACCTTGATAGAATTGGAGAAAAGTTAATTTAAAATAAATCAAATGTTTTCACATACAATATTGTTACTGGTAGAATAATTAGTATACCTTCTATGTCAATCAACCAGTCACGCCAGAAGCAGATTGTCATATTTTCTCGGTTTCTCCGGTTGCTGCCCTGCGCTGAGAAGTCTGGAACAAATAACTTGCACAGGTCCTTCGCCTGAAGGGGAATTTCCTCATTGACAAAGAAGTTGAAGAACACGGCCGGATTCTCCCTCATCTCTTTGAGTAATCCAAGGGTTTTTAACCCATCAGCAAACCTATGAAAACATGTGACAGTGTGAGTTGTCCTGGGCTAGTGAGTTTAATTTCTCGGACAGACAAGACAGGTGAGGCAATTACTTACTGGTCCAGGGCAGTCGCCAATCTGCCGTTGACAAAGAAGTCAGCAGCTGACTGGACAAGGGAGTCCTTCTCTTCCAGGCTGGACACATGTCTCAAGGCACCTATAATACTGAGACTATCTGCTGCCTCTGTTATTGCATTGTTTGCCTCTCTGACTGTTGTTGCATCCTGTATCTAAAAAGAAAAGACAAATCGACAGAAAGAAAGACAAAAAGAAAGAAAAGACAGAATGAAAGATAGTGAGTGGCACATAAAGACAAGGATAATTAAAATGTGCAGGAGTCTACAATCCAAACTCTGCCTACAAGGACACCTATCCTATATAAATTACATGTCAATAGTTGTACACTATGAAAGGAAGCATTTCATAAATAGAAAGTTAATAGAAAGCAACTGGAGGGCTGTGTCACAGTAGACTGTACATTCAATGTATAACACCTTTCTCCTTCTTACTTTCATCAACTGCTCCCTAAAAGTATGGTCGCCAACTTCATCGACCGTGGCCGGGGTCGTTTCTATTCCACAGATTTGCCGGAAAAGCCTTTCCGAGAAGAAATGCGGACCAACTCCTTCATGAATGATGCACACAGCTATCATTTTCCCCACCCAGGTGTACAGTTTACTCTGTAAAGCTAAAACGAACACGTAAAAAAACCACAATAAATCAAGACAGGAGAAATAAGGGAGTGCAATAATTTAAATAGGTTTCCGTGTATGCATTTCTAGAATTATGCCAGTTGAATGAAGACAGCCCCAAGAATTTGGGCTTCCTTACCTTGCGTATCAAGACGCAACTGCCGGTCTTTCTCATGTCCATCGAAGATGTTTGATTGGTGGACGGCCCTCATCAACAGCCTTAGGTACTCTCTGGTCGGGCCGCCTTCGTCAACTGCCCCTTCACCATTGTCATCTTCATCCACAAAGACAACATCCAGTCTTGCTTCAGGGTCGAAGGACTTCCGTTTAAACGCCCGCAGGCTACATGGTAAAACATTGTCCCTGCACACATTTATTTGGTTGCTTGTTGGAGAGAAGCAGTCATCTACTTTGCTGACCAGTTTTTTCAATATGGTCTGTAGATCAATCCTGCAACCAAAGAAGTTCATACATTTTATTCATATGCCAAATACGTACCATGTTTTCTAAGTTTTAACCACCTGCTTAAATGTTACAGGATATAGGCATCACACTGACTTTGGTTTAGTGCTAGTCCTTTTTATGGTATAGAAAATGTAATATTTACATACACCAAAAACATCAATGTCAAGTTAATGACAAACACATACTCATCCACAGGTCCTCTAAGGTGATGTGTTGATACAGGAGACTGAGTTTGTGAAACCGTCTCCTCTTGTTCATCAAGATCAATGATTGGTTCCTGGACAGGTGAAGGAGGGAGTGATGGTTCTTCATCAGTCAGGATTTCTTGCGGTTGTGAGATCAGAGTGAGCGATGGCTGGATAGAGTTCTCAGATGGCAGAGGCTGGAGAGAGGGCTCAAACAGCAGTGAGTGGGTGGAGGTCACAGAGAGACTTGGCTGGGTTGAGGGCTCAGACTGGAGAGAGGGCACAGAGAGACTTTGCGGGGTTGAGGGCTCAGACTGGAGAGAGGGCACAGAGAGACTTTGCGGGGTTGAGGGCTCAGACTGGAGAGAGGGCACAGAGAGACTTTGCGGGGTTGAGAGCTCAGACAGCGACGACTGACCAGGAGATGTATGGTTTAGGGCATGAGCTCCATCATTTTGTTGACCTGAGAGAATTTCCTGAAGACAAACATACACAATACATGAGCTTGCACAAAACAAAACAATTTTCATTTGAGACAGGAAATACAATGCAATATACATTTACCTGTACATGGTGATTTGAAAACCAAAGTACGTAAAGAGTTGAGGATGGTTTTATGCCATGATCCATTATTGACCCGGCGGAACTGCTCTCAATTGATCTTGATGATGTGGCTTCTTGTACCACAAAGATTTCACTGGCACCATCATCTTGTCCCACAAAGTCAAACAAGGTCTAAAAATATGTGAAAGTGTTACAGCAGTGACGTTTGACAACCCACTGTGACGACACTTGATATTTTCTCAAGCTGAACACACATCACCTGAATTGGCTCACACAAGCTGAATTTCCTCATGTTGAGGTGTCCATCTGGATATTTAAATTTGATCAACACCCCATCAGAGGGTACCTCACATGCAGATAGACGCTGATGTCTTGCTTCAATAGCCTGAAATGTTATTGGTCTCATTAAAAAGAAAATTCAAATTAATCTTCGGCTAGTTTATTCAAACGAATATTACAAACAAACCTTTTGACGCCTTTCCTCACAGGCCTGATAGGCTAGTTTCTTCCTCTCCTATTAAAAGACCACATTAAAATTATTTAGGCATTCTGTAATATCATGTAAAACATACAAAATAACAACTTGGAAATTTTACCTTCTCCTGATCCACCAACAAATTGTCATTATATTCCTGGTCTTGCTGGGCACGTATTGCTTGCCATTCTTGAAGAGCCTAAAGTAAAACATCAAAAATGGCATTTCTCACCAATCACCATCAAATAGGCCTACACATACTTAAAATAATAGATTCTTTAATGTCAAAATTTGTTACCCGATTTGCAACCACACTTTGAGCTTGGGTACTCTCAGCCAAAGGGGCGGTCTCATCTTGTACTGGAGCAATTGAGAGTGGTGGGAATGAAACCATGGATATGGCAGAGGATGTGGATGCCACCTGGCAGTACACAGAAAATCAAAACGTACAAAAACTGTTGGCCTGGGGAATGTAACTGCTCAGACATCACAGTATAATAAATACATATTAGAAAAAGACAAAAACACCGTTTATATCTTCCACTCATCAAGTGCATACTGATCTTAGATGTGCAATCATTTCAATATGGACCTGATCTGAAACCACATTTTCCTTAGCCACCTGTGAGGTCTCATCTGCTGCTGGAGCTGCAGAGAGTGGTGGGAATGAATTCTGGGAAATGGCTGAGGGTGGTGAGGTTTCCTGAGGTCAGAGAGGGTAACTTCAGTTACAGGCAGACATTACAGTTAACACATTTGATTGTAGTACATTATTATTATTATTATAACTGTCAAGGTAAAAAAACATAAACAGCCTATTTCTAAGAACCTCAAAATAGGTTACAAAGGTGAAACTAACTTCAGCACTGTAGTATGATATAAATCCCTGTGTATATAATTCCATACCTGCAAGACAGTGGCTCGTGGCACGATGTAAAGTCTGCTTTTGCCAACAGCTGTTTTTAGTTCCCTCACAGAACGAACATTCAATATCTGGATTTTGCGTCCTTTGCCTGTTCTTGCCAATTCAAACCCAACCAAATTTAAGCTTATGTGAGGGTAGCTGTGACAAACAAAGCTGTTTAATTCCGCTAGACTCCAGTTCAACCCAATCTTCGAGTTTGTGCGGCTGTCTGCTGAATCTTGCACAGGTTTTCCTAAAAATGGAAATGTAAACATCAGTAAAATTGCTTCTAGTGGCAAAGTAACTCAGCCATTAGTTGCTAATACTATATTCCCGATATTTCAGGAATCCTCGCAAACTGTCCTTAGAGATCTTGCCCAGACTCCTACAATGTTCGCGAAGACAGTTTCAAAGACGATAAATTCCACAAATCAAGGCTTCCAAACTGTTGTCATATTTTCAGAGATAATCAGTGTTGCCAACCATTAAAGTAGACCTGTATGACTGTCACAGCTAACCTATGATAAGTTGTGCTTCTACAAAGTTTAAAGCTAAACAAAATTTGTATATGACTGAGATGAGGGAGCCTGGTTTCACTCCCAAGGGCATCACACAGTTGAGCCTCTGAGCATAATATGTGAAAGAACATTAACATATGATATATGGTGTAGCTGAGCCTCCGAATGCACCACCTAGAACCCACACTAACCATAACCACCATTGACTAACTTTAGATAGCTGATGCAAAATGATTCATTGGGAGATATTCCTCAACACTTTCAAAATGATGCCTTGGCATGAGAAAGTGTTGGAAGGGCATAGGTGTATTTATTAAAATGGCTACATGGAAACTTTTATGAAAATGCATTAAAGAGTAAACAGCTCTACAATATTTCTTTAAAACAAATGCTAAATGTATTTTAACATAATTAAATGTCTCCCAATACACAGTTTTACAAATGGGACCAGACAGGCTCAAGTTAGAATTAAAAAAGCTTGTTCCATAGTTTTCTTGGCAAGAAGGTTGGATAATAAGGTGTAAAAGTAAATAACACTCAATTCTTATGTGCTTCAATCTCACATTACCTAATCCAAGTTTAGCAAGTTCATCAAGTGTTTTTGTTGGGGGCAGAAAATCACTATCTGGCCCAGGAAGGAGGAAAAGCTTTGCTTGCCAAATAAGGTTTTCCCTGCGGCCACCAGATCCTCCTGTTAACACAAATACATAACTGTCAGTCACTCTTCGCTAAAATCTATATGAATAATATGGACAATAAGATACTAAATAAAACAAATAAAAAGTTCACATGAATGTACTGAGGGGTGTATGGCATGCAGGCAGAGAGGGACTGACCCTGTGATTCAGTGGGTGGTAAGGTGCTCTATTATAAAGGGCGTCATGGTTAGGCCTGTTTATACATAGCAGCAGGGTATTCTGAAAAACGGCGATATATAACCAGATTGGGAATCCCTGAGGTAGCAGCTGAATTAACGTTACACTTAAATACGTATGAGGCTGTGAATTATGCTGCAAATAACTTTATAGTAACGATAACGAAGCACGATAGTCAGTCCGGAAAAACAAGATAGGTTAACATATTAAACAGCTAACGTTACCTCGAACTTCTGCTAGCACATTCTGCTAGCTAGCAAATGGCCAAACTTACCCCGAACTCGTGGAACTTCCCGGCGAAATAGTCTTCTCGTTGAAGAAAGTAATCGGGAATCCTCATTGCTCGTTGCCAGCTCCTGCCTGGCACGGGCTGCAGCGTTAAAAAGACGGTTAAAAACCCTGACCCCCTCGACTGCCGGCTGCTGTGACATGGTACTAAACTGATCCGTGGACCGATGTAATCAGTGAACACAGGTGTATTGTGTGAATGATGATGAACGACAACGACCTGCTCCGCTCCCGTCTAAAGTGGGAGGCGGTCCTATAATTTGTCATTACAGATATCTGAAACGTAATTTCGCCTAGTCAAATCTCTAATTTAAGATATCTGTAATTCAATTTTGACTAGGCGGAATGAAAGTTACAGATATCTACAGCTTTAGATATCTCTAATCAAAATTAATTTCAAGATATCTATAACCTGATAATAGATATCTACAATTAAATTATGACTATCCCTAACTCCAGTTTGAGATATCTACAACGTCGTTTTGACTAGTCTTAACTCCAGTTAGAGATATCTACAATGTAATTTCGCCTAGTCAAAACTTAATTTAAGATATCTGAAAAGGGACATGTAGATATCTTGAATTGAGGTGAATTAAAGATATCTTGAACTGGAATTATGACTAGTCAGAATCAAATTGTAGATATCTCCAACTGGAATTACAGATATCTACAATTCAGTTGCAGATATCCGTAATTCACATAGTGGATATCCGCAATTGAATTGTAGATATCTGTAATGAGAAACCCCATAGACATGAATGGGAAAAATGACGTCATTTCTCCTAGGAGGAATGTCTTTGTGGATATCTGAAATGACAGTTGTGGATAGGAGGAATGTAGTTGCGGATATCCAAAATGTTCTCTTTGACTAGGCGAAACTGAATTGCAGATATCTGCAACACATATCCAGTCTAGCGAATTTATGTCAAATCGGCTTGCCATACGATTGATTCACCTGCACTTCAGGGACGGTCGCGTCTCCACCGATCAATCCACTGACCAACACTGCGACTGCAACAACAACCGTCCTCATGACCTCAAACGAGCGGAGCCACAATATCATCTCAATTATGGCCATTTAGCATTTGCCTCCATCCTTGGAGTAGACGAGGGTTAATGTTGAGGTCTCCTGTTTGTGTTGCTATAATCATCAGAGAAAGTGTCACAACTTCACGGCGTGCACTCCTTCTGAGACAATAACAACGGAGACATAGTCAATTATGTCCGACTCTTCGCGCCGGTGACAAGGAGATTGCGGCGCATTGTCGGCGAATGCATTCTCTCTGTTTGCTTTCGTCACGGAGCAACTTCATCCCGGCTCTGACACCACACCTCGTCTACCAGTGATTTATTGCCATCCAACAGGGACTTGACAAATCCCTCAAGACACAATTACCGTTCTCTCCCCTTGGGAAAGCTCGCACAGTTCATCTAAAAAGGGATAATGAATCCGGGATGTCATAGCTGGTTCACTGCACTGCCCATTATGTGGAGTTCATCCCCAGTGCAATTATTGTATGTACAGAAGACATAGGAGGTAAATCTCACAATGCCTTCCTGGAATATCCTTGTTTGCTTAGGAAAAACTAGTCTCGCAGACTTCAGTGTTCTTTGATAACAGTCAGGCTGCGTTTCAGCAGAGCTTAATGAGTCATTGTGAAGT
This sequence comes from Limanda limanda, assembly GCF_963576545.1. Classification (NCBI taxonomy): domain Eukaryota; kingdom Metazoa; phylum Chordata; class Actinopteri; order Pleuronectiformes; family Pleuronectidae; genus Limanda; species Limanda limanda. Next base: position 20,161,280 of record NC_083651.1, on the reverse strand, counting down.
CACTGCAGATACACAGATAGAGTTTACGATTCCAACAGTGTTGCAACAAATGCATGTGCAGGTTATAAACTAGACAGATTCTTGGAATGACTAGATAGTTGTATTTTTTTCTATAGTTGTGTTGAAATAAATATTAATTATATTGTCACCCTGTGCACAGTGTAGGTAGAAGGCAGAATGCTACAACCCATTACTCAGTAGAGAACAGCAGCGGGAGGAAGACGACTGATTGAGAATGTTTTCACTAATTGGACCTCGTGGAATTTTTAATTGGACACCGCTGGTCTAAAGTCTTAAATATAGTTAATAATCAGACTATAATAAGAGTGCATAATAATTGCTATTAATAAATGTATCAACATGACTCCAGTCATTCACGTTGAGTTACTTTTATGCCAATTTATGAGGTGCATGCACAGGCCAGAATGAGCAATAGGATGCTGACTGCAGTTCAGTCAATGGCCACTGGTATCACTAAAAAACAATAATAACATTTTTGAAGAAAGATACAGACGTAACATCATAAAAAGCTCCTTAAAACAGAGAAAAGTTTAACCTATTTTAAAGTTTCAGTGTGTAGAATTTAGGGACATCTAGTGATGAAGTTGCATGTTGCAGCTGAATACCCCTCCCCTCACCCTCCCCTTCCAAACATGAAAGAGAACCTGTGGTATCCTTCAGTTGTTATAAAAACTCAAAAGGAGTAAAGGTTTTCGAGTTTGGATTAGTCAATATGGCAGCCTCCGTAGAGAGGTAAGTATTGATTATTTAAATATAAAGGGTTCAATTTTTAGTCGTGGCAAATAACTCAAACGCAATCGACTCAGTACTGAATCTGCTCATCTCAAAATTACAAATGATTTATTGATGTCTGCCGAAGCTGGAGATTGCTCCGTATTACTGCTCCTTGACCTTAGTGCCGCATTTGACACCATTGACCATAACATTCTCATCAATAGACTAACAGTGCGTCGGCATATTCGATGGTTCAAGTCTTATCTCTTAGATAAAACATTTCTGTTTACATTGGAAAAAACATCTCATCCTTGGCTCAACTGATGTGCGGGGTGCCACAAGGTTCTATTCTTGGTCCAATCCTATTTTCACTGTACATGCTCCCGTCAGGAAACGTCACCAGCAATTTTAATGGTAGATCAAATCATTCCTTTGCCGATGACACCCAAATCTACTTTTTAGCCAGACAGCATGTCCTTATAGAGAGCCTAACTGCCATCGAGGATTGGATGTCACTTCTAGATAATGAGGGATTTCTTTCTCCCACAGTCGACACAGTGCTTGCTCATTGTGGGAACTGTTGGGTCTCTCTATAAATGTTAAGGTCTTGACCTTTTTATGTTATGATTTAGCCTTTAAAATTGAACTGAACTGAATAGCTTTTATTATAATTCATTTTTCTTTTTGCAATGAATTTTTTGTTAAGTAAAAAATAGGGTAAAGAAAACAGATTTGTACAATTTAGACGATTACACAAAAGAAAAAACATCAACAGGATTATTTTATATTCAATTTCTGCCAATAATTGATCCCTTTCACTTAAATCTGACACACTGAACCATTAACTTGTTTATTTATTTTGTTTGGGTTGATTTGTTCTGTAACAATTCCTTATGTCCAATAATATGTCAAAGTATGGTTTTATATGTAAACTATTAATGAGGGTGATTGTGGCAATAAGAATGCGTGTGTTTGTGTGTGTGTGTGTGTTTGTGTATGTGTGTGTGTGTGTGTGTGTGTGTGTGTGTGTGTGTGTGTGTGTGTGTGTGTGTGTGTGTGTGTGTGTTTGTGTGTGTGTGAATGGGTAAATGGTGAAAGTGCTGTACAAATACAGTCCATTTACTATATTAATCTGGAAAGTAACTAGTTACTTAAGCTACTCAACGGAATTGGACTTGCAGTAAACAGTATATCTACCTCAAATCAGATATAAAGTACTTGTTCACGCTACAGAATATTTCAGATTAAAATAATAAATAATATAACCCACTGTAAATAAAGAGTGTACAAATGTACATTATTGCTTTATCATATTCAGGTCCAGGGTTTATGTATCACTACAGCTTTCCATGCACATTATAAATCATATTAAACAAGATAAACATGTCTGTGCGGAAATATTCAAAGCAGGTAGCCGTAAAAATGTATCGTTAATAAAGACAAATGAACCCAAAGCTTGAAATCCATTTAAACAGCTGGGAGCTGTAGGTATCCAACACGTGGTTCCTCTCAATCACCTCTGCTGCACAGGTGGAGCTCAGCAGGGGAAGACACTTCTCTCCGGAGCCCTCACCCGGAGCATATTAGATTTAATTGGAAACTCTGCTCTCACCTGATCTGCGGCACTAACTTCAGCGCTGAACCCACTTTAAACCTTTGACCCACGGGGGCTTCAGCGGGGAACACGACACTCAGAAGAGAGGCGCTCGCTTTCGGTGTAATGACTCCGAATGAATTATGGTCATTTCCCGCGGAGGACGGAATGGCCTGTAGCAGCACGCTCGTATCCGGGGTTCGCCTGTGTCAGTGTTTACCTGAGCTCCGGAGCTGCCGACTTCAGGCGACCCCAGACCTCCGGGGCTACAGCCTCTCACTCCTATGATTAAAACTATCAGGCCTGCAGCAGCACAGAAAGCTCTCCATTTTTATTTCAATTACTGCTGCGGATGATAAAACACAGATCAAGCCATGACATCGGCTGCTCGGCTAATCACTGGCAATAGATGTTTCCAATTAATTATGCTGGCTGGCTTTACTACTAAATATAATCTGAATCAAAGCAATTATTACTCTAATTTTCATTTTCTAAACATATGATACATGTGTATTTTGTTGCACAACAATGACTTAATTGGAGCTATTCTGAGTGTATTGTATAACAAAATCATTTTTTCCACTGCACAGGTCTGGTAATTACTCTTATTGACCTTAAATGAGAAGCAATAGTCTATTTAGTGCCTTTTTATCGAGAATGAATATATCTGGTCATAAATCTATGTGCATGATTCACAATATTCTTTCTTATTGATCAGGTCCAAACACAGTTCAAGACAGTTCCATGCACCGGTAGAAATAATGAGCATATACTGTAGGTACTTCATTATACAGAGCTATTCTCACCACTAACACACTGCATTCATGCAGATCGAAAACATATGAATAAACATTACCAGTTGATCCAGTCTATATGCAGCCAACCCCTAACCACCCACACTCGTTTCAAAACGAGCAGATAACTGGGATATACAATTTTTTTTTCATTCTGTAACAGTGAAGCATAGGAAAGTCCTGCAGCGATAGAAATAGCGAGGGGGGGTCGAAAAAGAAATCTTTGAAAACAATCAAGATCAATGCACAACTTAATTGAATATGAGGAGGGAGCGTTTGTTGATATTTTTGCAATAATTTGCCTCGTAATTCAAATCAAGGGATGAGATGCGACGCAGCATTTCATGTAAAACACACATTCAATAGATGATATATACAAATATGGAGTCAATGTAGAATGTGTTTTCTGGGAGGTCAAATTTGAAGCGTCACCACACAAATGAAATAAAGTGAATCTCACTGGGCAAACAAATACAATAAATACTTAGATAGTTTACACAGTTTATCTCGGAGTAAACTTTATGCCTATGCATTTTAATGAAAAACTTGGGTAACTTTCCAGCAGTTTTAAATGTGACAGACACATTTGCGGTGTTTTAGGAGTTTCAGGGCGAGTTTAACGATCGCACTCATTTGCATTAAAGTCACGTCAATCTGAGAGGGAAAAAGGTTTATGCTGATGATACAGTTTGCGCTCATGAATCACTGCTCTTCACAGCTGATGAGTGAATTTAAAAACACTTTGCCGAGCTGGTGGAGATCAGTGTGTTTTGCCACCGTGTTAGAACTAAGACATTATACAAAATTTCAGGCTTGACTAATGTGCTGACAGCACGTCATTCTGTCCCATAATGAAAACGAGTTCTCTAGGAAATAAATCAGCAGCTTGTTTACCTTTGTTGCTTTTTACGTCTCCGATCTGAAAACTGCACAGATGCACGTCTTCAGCATATGTGAGCTACGGCGTTTAAACAGGAGCATTGCAGTGTTCTACGTCTTGTGCAAGTAAAACGGGGAAAATCATAAAATTAATTTAGTTGTGCAAAACCCACTGATTAGTTTCATGGTTGGAGGAACATAAACGATTGTTACTGGCAGCTACAGTTTATTTCGGGTTCTCAAGAATCAGCGCCGCAAATGAACAGATTGCCTCTGGCCTGGGATTTAAGCCTTTGTAGTGCTGAACAGCATTACTGGTGTTAATGGGACACTTATCTCAACTCCTGACGTATTTTAAGGCTCCATGTAGATTCAACTCGGGGAGTCAAAGTCAGGTCACCGTCGGCTCTGACGTGGAACAGAGGAAATGTCCCTGCAGTGTCATTAAAATGTCATTAAAGCACAATTTGTTTTCATATTATTTTGTATTATTTCAACACATAAACACTGTGTTTTTAATATCTAGTATAATTTGAGTGGAGTTGTGAAATAAATGAAAGGCCCTGCACATACACACACTAGCGCACGCATGCACTCACACACTCACACACACACACACACACACACACACACACACCAAATAGCTCTTTTCAGTTGAAGCCCGGTGGAGCTGCAACATGACAGCTACCAAAAGTAAAAACAGCTCGCTCTCCCCTGGTGGCTGGCTGCGGTATAGGTAATAAGCCCTGCCTCCTCCATGTTAGCCGATGGGACATGGACTATACTAAAAAGTCAAAGAACACATTGAATAACATTATGATTGACAGCTGAGACTGACTCATGATTGGTCAACTAAAACTAAAAATCATATCTAATTTTAACCAAAGTACTTTTGTTGCTGAAACCTGACAAACAGATGTGACTCAGAATGTGACGCCTTGGCTCAGGAGCTGAAATGCTTTGTTCACTCCCCCCCCCCTGACCACCTGTGAGGTGTATAAAACTAACAAGTCCAAACCAACCTTAACGTCCATGTAGGTCATTTGTCTCTAAACCCTCCGATATGACTCACGAAGGCGTCTCCTGAAATAGCTAACATTCGAAGGCGAACTAGACTTTGGTCACCATGGCTACAAATAATAAACATGCATTGTTTTGTGGAAGATAAGGGGAAGGAGTCAAGCTGCATCAGGCAACTAAGGCTCAAACCGGAGCCTCATCAGACAGGACGACTGAGTGTTGTGAGTGCCTGTACGTAACCACGATGAACTCTTATCAGGCTTTAGTTTCTATGAACAGAGCAGACACTGCAGAGGAATGAAATAAAAATGTATTGTGAGTGAGCAACTTGGCAAATGTAGTAATTTCCTCACTATATGACAGATACAATAGTGTGTCTGTTATTTTTAAGCAAAAATGCCAAACATTCATTAATTCCTCCTCTTCGATTGGGAGGTTTTACTGCTTTTCTCTGTTTTACACCACTGATTATCTTCGGCTTTTGAACTGTCAGAATAAAAAGCTATTTGAAGACATTGTCTTAGGCTCTGAGGAATTGGTGATGGGTAATTTTTATGAAATAAAGTATTCATCAATAATATAAACTGCACACTAAACAATAATACATTTGTCAAGAATAAGCTACATCCCTCCATCCAGCTATTATTTATACCGCTATGGGGGTCACAGGGGTCAATCCCAGCCGACATTGCAAGAGAAGCAGGATACACCCTGGATAAATCGTATCACATGGCCAACGTACTGAGACAAACTCGCAGAGACTCACATTCACACCTTCACTTTATATTTAGAGTCTCCAGTTAACATTACCCCAATCTGCATGTCTTTAGAAGCCGGAGTACATGAGGCAACTGACGCAGACATGAGAAGAACATGCAAACTCCACAAAGGAGATCTCTCCGGCCAACCCGGGATTCGAACCAGGAACCTTGTTGCCCTGACCTGACAGTAATAACCATAGCTCAAAGAGATATATCATAATAACTGTGATGACTTTGTCGAGCAGACTCAAGCGTACAGTATCACAGCTGAGCAGACGCTGCTGCACTGCAGAGTCTGTGAGAATTAAGAAGCTCATTGTCCGAAAACATTATTTGCTGATCCCTACAATGAAAAACCTCTGAATATATAAGAAGGTATTGGTATTTATTGGACCTAAAACTGCACACGCACAGTCAACAGTCAGCTGGGCTGCAGTAATGACGCATTTTTCACTTATGCTGAATTATTTTTGCTTTTGTTACCCAAGCACCTGTCACGTAGTGCACGAGAAACGCAGAAGTGACTCAGGCTTGGTGTTGTTGTGAGCAGATTCACATCAAGCAAGTGACGGGGGGATGGAGCGCTCACACACACACACACACACACACACACACACACACACTGACCTCACTGTAAAGCTATTTGCTGTGAAGTGATGTGGTCGGTGTTGTTTGTATTGATTGTAATCGTGTCAGAAATGGTCCGTGTTACTGCTGTTAACGCATCCAAAACTTGTTACTATGAGCTTTTTGTTTCTGCTGGATTTTTTCCTTCCTTACAGAAAGACTCTTTTTTTCCTCCAGGCCATGCAGTGAGTTACATGTACAGTGCATTAACTGCAATGTGGCGTTAAAGGCATCCTCAGCCTCAGCAGCGAGACAACTCCCTGCGGCGCAGTTCAAAAACCAACTCGACACCACAAAGCCACAACTGGCATCGCTCCAGAAGAAAATGAGCTGCTGCGAGACGTCCTCCCGGTCTCATTTGAAAGGAGCATCATACTGAGGTGTTGATCAAAAATCTGATTGGGCTCCTGTTCAAACAGGAGCGAGGACCAGCTCTCGCCTCTGCAATGTAGAGGTTGTCCGAGGTTAGGTCGAAATCAGCCCAGATTATTTTTGTGTCGTGTCAGGGGAGCTAATCGTCACAAAGCCAAAACGAGTATAATGTTGTGTCTGTTGTTATTTAGCAGGAAGATGAGAGATGAGCTGATTGTGAGGCTGAATCTGCAGGGAGGGGGTGTTTTAAGTTGTGTTGCAGACACTGGTTTTACCACATAACAAAAAGACAAAGACAGACCTGGGGAGCTGGGCAGCGTCTTCACTAGTAAACACTGAGATTCATAAATATTTTATCTTTTTCTTCCTCTGCTGTATCACTTGTTCTAGCGAGTGCTGCGCGGTAACGTTACACCTCTGTGGGCTTTTCATATTTCAGAAGAGAGATCCTCCTCAGCACCAGGAGATTTAATCGGCAGAGCAAATTCATCTCATGTTCGACAACGCATGTTTGCCCACTTTATTGCCGGAAAATTGTGTTGTGATTCCCTTACCATAGGAATAATAATAATAATAATAACGAAAAAAAAGCCTAAGTTTAGGTGCAGTGCTGCAATCCTGAATGCTCAAGGAGAGGTTGCCATGGAAACAGAGTTACATTGGCCAGAAATGAAAGCGTCTGAGGATTTAGACTTTCACTGTACATCAATTTTTAACCATAGATTGTTTCTACATCAGCCTTTCCACCAACTTCACTCGAGCACATCCGCTCCTTGATGCAGGAAGGAGCAAACCACAGGACCACAGACTGAGGCCAAATCAGTTTAATTAAGACTGAGATGGTGACTCTTATAAATGAGAACAATATGATGACACATACTGGATACTGACGACTATAAATATCTACCGATGCATCACGGATAATAATCTAAGCTATTCATATTTAAATTAGTATTACAATTACTCTCGTAAAAGAAAACAATGTCAATTGTATTTTCAAACCACACACACGTTAAGTGGTTATAAACTGATATAGTCAATAATCAAGATAGAGAAGTTGTCACTGAGAGAAACAAGAAGTTCAGACACTGGGCATATCTGATGCCACTAAGTCCAATGTATTTACTGTCGTACATTAGGATTTATTATAAACCTTTTCTCTGACTTAAATCCGGCGTGTCTGGAATCGACGGATCATATGTCAGACACATCTCAGAGACTTTTATGAGAAAAAATGAGAAATGAGAAAAAAGTATGTCTCTCCATACTATTAGGAGCCGAATATCTTTGCTAATTGCCGTCTGCAGTGTCAGCCTGCAAGCCTCCCTGTCACATCTCCATATGCTGCTTCCTCTGAACCAACATATTACAACTGCTCCTCTGTTCACTCTACACCAGTGAGGGAGCTTTTCCAGCACTACAATATCAGCCGTGTCGAATAAATGGCTGAATTTGAAATGACCTCGGTGGAGGGATTTTTCTCCGGGCGTTACTCATCTTGTGTTGAAATGGAATTCCCTAATTCCCGAGGGACCTAAGAAAGCAAATTATTATCCCCTCTGAGAAGAGCCGCTGTGAGGGACGAGTGCCGTCCGGGCACAGACGAGGAGGAATGGAATTTGTCTCGAATGAGAAAAGAAGAAAATGCACGTTGCCTGACACGGACCTGACAGAGTCTCTAAGTGCTCAGTGGCTCTGCTCCCTCAAACCCATGAGGTCTTTTAATGCATAGATTAAAATGACTGCACTTAAAACCTGCTACAAAAAAAATCAATAATCTATGGTTTATGAATACTAAGCACTGTTATTATTAACAACTGTATATGGCTGCCACAGAAATAAAAATCAATGAAAAGCAATCATGAGGTCAATAGTAAGTCCATTTGGAAGGCAGCTTTTAACACCTCTGAAATCCCTCACTATTATTCATGGGGTTTAAAAGTAGAGGACAAACACGTCCAAAGACCAAGCAACATCTTCAGCTCCTGTATTCACGACACCTGCACCCACATCATGCAGGAAAACAGACTCCTGTTTCCACCGGAGCAGGCCTTTGAAGACGCACATCATTATTTGGGCACTCACCGGTCGTCTCCACGATCCCTTCTAGTATCACCACGATTTCAAACTGCTCCGTTTGCATGGACCTCTGGGAGAGCTCGTAGAAGGGGCTTTTGGGGTCGATCACGTGGCAGATCGTGAGCGGGGAGACGAGAAAGAGCTGGTCGGCCCCTGTGCTGAATCCCACGTCCAACTCCAACTGATCCAGCGGAAGAAACTCGCCTTCGGGCGTCTGGCGAGACTGAGGAAGCGTACAGAGAGAGACAGAGATGTTTGGTGGAGGGGGGAAGGAAAGGGGGAAGACACACTTAACCATCTCTAGCTTCACACAGGCCTGTGTGCCGTCAGAAACTCAACTGACTGCGTTTTTCCTACGTTCTTTTTAAAGCTGGAAGAATATCCCTCTCAGCTTGTGACGTGATGTGCTACTGAGTCTGTAAATAGGTTAGTTTCAAACCAGTGAGCCAAGTCAGTCGGTTCAAATGTCTAGATACTCAGTTTATTAATCTATATGAAGAGACGAATGTCACCAAGATGGGTGTGGTTGCAGTTTGTCTTACTGAGTTTATATTTACCTTATTAATATTTTATGGGAGCCCACATGTAATCTCCTAATCTAGCACTGTATCTGTCAGGATGCTAGGTCATCCAGGGGATTGTACAAGAAAGGCCAGTGGTTGTCGGACTTTTGCCCTTCAAGGCACCGTAACTCACACAAACTAAAGACCACACTCCACCTTTTATGAAGGTTTCTGCTTTTAGATTTGTTATAACAGTAAGTGTATGAAAATCCAGGACCAAAATAGTCATTCATAATATTCTGTCAGTGTGTTGCCTATGGATTTACATGTATTTCTTCAAGGAACACACGGTGGGCCAGTCACCATTCTTCACTTGTATAACTCCAGAATATACGTCTACTAGATTCCTATATGTTACAACTGGAGGACGTGCATTTGCATTGTAGAATGTTGTATTGGTTTATTACAGACAGTCTCCTAAATGATCGACAGAAGCCTCACAGAAATAAGAATATAAACTAAATGTGACATGTGGGACCTTATGATCAGGTCTTGAGTAATTTGCAAGGGTTAAAGAAGCACAAGTCTGTGCTATAGACTGGTTTTGGATTATTAGTGATTTTTGGGGGAATGGAAGTGCAGTTTAGTCTTCTGAGTAGCTCATCTCTTTGTGCACAGATGGTGTAGGCTTAAATGAAGTGTGTAGGCCTTCCTGTTTCTTTTTATTTTTCATGAAGTGGGCCATAAACAAACCATTGGAATGAGCCATGCATTCACAAAGTAGCTCCACTTACTTTCAGCAGCTTGCAGCGGATCTGTGCAGACACCATATGGCTGTTCCGCAGGTTCCCGACCCTGAACATGAGAGTTAGTCTCCCGTCCCGCATGGAGATCACCGCATGCTCACTGAACATCAGCGTCTCGGCCCGTTTCTTGGGCTGAGACATCTTGATGAACATGCAGCCGATCAGAAAGGCATCGACGATCGACCCGAGGATCGACTGGAACAGAAAGAGGATGATCCCCTCCGGGCACTTGTCCGTGATGTATCTGTAGCCGTAGCCTATGGTGGCCTCGGTCTCGATGAAGAAGAGGAAGGCTGAGGGGAAGTTGTACACGTTGGCCACGCACGGAGTGTACTTGTCGTTGTGCGCCCGGTTGAGGTCCCCTCGGATGTAGGCGATGCACCACCACAGGAAGGCCATGAAGAGCCACGCCACCGTGTAGGTGAGGATGAAGATGAACAGATTCCATCGCCATTTCAGGTCGACCAGTGTGGTGAACAAGTCTGAGAGGTATCTGCTGGTCTCGCCACCCAGGTTCCCATGCTGGACGTTACATCTCCCGTTCTTATCCACGAACCGCTGCCTCTTCCTCTTCTTCTCCGGGGGATGCTGGTTGAATCCAGACCCGCTGGATGAGGTGGTCACTACCTGGTAATCGTCCCCAAATTTCTTTCGAAGTGCAGACATACTACGATGACAGCAGAAGAGGGAATAACAAAGGATTCAGTGAAATGAGAAAAGAAAAAGAAAGAAAAAGAAAGTCCGGGGCTGTAGTCGCTGCAGCCTGTGCGCAATGCCTCGGCGTGCGTAAAAGGAGAGAGAGAGAAGGCGATGGAAGTGGCTGTGCTCGCCCCCAGTCAGTGTTGCATCGTCCTCTCACTACTGCTGCTGCTGTCCACAGCCATGACACGTCAACAAGGTGCGAGTGGTTGTCAAACACCGAGCACAGGAGCCATGTGAATCCATATAAGCGACGCACGGCAGAGGAGGAGGCAGCCTATCCAAAACGCGTCCTCCAGGTCTTCACAGGTGGATCAGTGGATTACTCACCGCCAGTGGAAAGCTGAGGCTCAGAAAGTGAACACACGCACGCAGCAAGTTCTCATGCGAAACTTCGAAACCCCTCAGTGCTCCGTCACACGCCAGAATCTGTGCGTAATGATTTGGCTTCGGATGCCAGGATGAGACGTCTCCGCGCGCACTTGCGACCGTGTTGGAGACCAGTCGGTTTCCAGTCCTGCCTCCGAGGTGATGTGTGCACACAGGAGGCGAGTGGCTGCAGAAGATGAGGAGCAGCTGGAGGAGGAAGATCACTGTCCCACCGTCGTCATTTTGGGCTGCGCGCATCGACGCCGATTCTCGGGGCTCCTTCTCGGGCAGCTTCCCCCCCTTTGCTTCTAGGAAACCGTCGACAGGGTTGTCATGGTCCGGCGGTGCAGAGAGATCCACCAAAAGCTTTCTTTGGGCTCGATCGGATGATGATGGTGATGCTTCTGTGCCCTCGGTTCCTCTGTGCGGCTCCTGCGCATTTCCACGGTTCCAGTAATGCACTCACTGTTGCCTAGTGGTTCTACAAAGACAGACAATTTGGAGGAGGAGGAGGAGGAGGAGGAGGAGGAGGAGGAGGAGGAGGAGGAGGAGGAGGAGGAGGAGGAGGAGGAGGAGGAGGAGGAGGAGAGAGAGATAGTTCGCCTGGTTTGACAGTTTTTTTTCTCTCCGAGTGATCACATAGGCTGTGTGAAACTGCAGCCAAGATGTCATGATGGCTACAAACACAGCTATTTATAATAAATCACTGCATCCAAAATGATTAATACACTAAAACACCTCAGATATGATTTAAAAAATACACATTTCTGTGTTGCACATACACTGCCAGAAAGTATATCCTCACAATGCTGAGTAAACATGTATATATATATATATACATAAATATATTTCTAGTAACCACTTTATTTTGCTTCTTGTTCTTCCGGGTCACCTGTGCTAACAGTCACATGATAACTCCTAAATGTCATCCCATGGGTGAGTGCACCGGCCCCACTCTGTGCACGACATCCTTAACCTTGCAAGGAAAGCTGCTGACACTCACAGCAAACTGTATGAGATCTCAGGAGGGGGGGGGGGGGGGGCAATCAGGTTGCACTACCCTGAATTCACTTATCATATCAATGCCACATGGAATACACCCACACCATAGTTACCAGGGCTGGTGTCTCTCAAACACACATGGATGACACAACGCAGCACCGTCTCTCTCTCTCATGTTGTGTTGCTAAAATCATGAGGATTTTTCTCCCTGATGAAAGCGGGATTATCAATGAATCAGAAAATTGCTGATGGCTGCAGCTTTGGCCTGAGACACGCGTGGATCAGGCAGAAAGTAGCTCGGGGATCAATTTAATTTGGAGGATTCTCACCAGGGAAAGAGCAGATGCCTCACTTGACCTTCCTGAATCAAGCTCGATGTGGTAACTTGCAAACTTCATGTGAAAATTAAACATAAATCTTTGGTACAAACTGCTGAAATGTCAAGAAGCGTGTTTGATCTCTTATATCTGTCAATATATTATAAAAATCTTGCTTTATGTTCTTATTTTTTTAATCATTTTTTTATTTTTCTGAACCAACAGGGATCAATATGCTGTGGAGTCAGTTCCAGTCTAAATCCTCCTCTCCTGTTATCCTGCAGCCCCCTGTGGTTTACCGCATCATATTCCATGTCCAGTCAGAAGCCCAGTCTGCCCCCCCCCCCCCTACAAACGGTGGCTTCTAAAAACAGCACAAAGGCCTGACATAAATGTTTCCAAATGAACGACTGCGTGGCAGCACAGTGGAACGCTGATATGCCTCCAAGTGTTGTCTGGGAGGCTCGGTGATTCAGACTTCTCGAGGAGGACACGCCGGGAAAAAGATTTCCCCCCCTATCAGTCACCGGGCCCTCATAATTGCCAGGTGAACATTAGCCCCAGACTCTGCAGGACTCTGTGCTTTTATAATGAGTGCATGGGGACATGGGTCATCCGCCATGCATTCTGGCCCTCATTAGGAGGAAAAGGCCATTCACATATTTGCAGAGTAAAAATAAGGCTATTAGTTTGGACTGGCCAACAGCCGGCCAGCTGGCACCGTGAGCCAGAGAATTTTAATTGCTGTATTTCACTGGTATACTCATTGTAACTAAAGTTTTTTTTCACAACTCTTGTCAAAGTGTCTGCTCCGTATGTGCATTCAGAAAAAAAAAGCAATTAACTGATTCTGCTGTCCAGATTCCTTGAGCTTTAGAGCCGCAGAAAACCTGGTTTCATATCAAAGTAAAGTTTTCTGTTCCAAATGACCTTCATTTATATTCAGTCAAAGCAAAATAACATCATCACAACAAGATGTTTTGGTATTCTGCTTTAGTAGAAGTTGGATTGATATGGTTCGGTTTGGTTTGTCAAAGCATGGTATGGTTAAATTAGTATAGTTGAGTATGGTATCCTACGGTTTGTTTGGTTTGACATGGTTTTGTATGGCTAATAACGGGTGGATTTAGAAAGGCTGCACTTTCCAACAGCTTTGGAATGTTAAGTATAGATTAGTATCGTATGGTTTGGTATAGTTTGGTTTGGGTTGATTTTATATTGTATGGTATGCATGGAAGAAGCAGACACAGGCCATGCAGGAACAGATTGACTTGTCCAGTCAGGGTCAGACCTCCGTCTCTGGAAGAGGCATACAGACAGAGTTGGAGGACGAGGTCGAGGAGTTGAAGCTTGTGTTGAGGGACAAAGAAAAGTTTTTCTACAGATTGGATTCTCATCCTAGAAACAAGCAGTTTGAGTCCAATAGGGTGAAAAAGGACCTGGACGGAAAGTGCAACAAGGTCAAGGCGATGGCGCTTTCCCTCGAGAAGAAGATGAAGAACATGATCTTTGAAAAGGATGCAGTGATCGGCAAGGTCACAAATTGGACAAAAAATCCTGGAGCTCATGACCAAATTCCAAGCCGTCCAGAGAGAGGTCCACCCCAACGAGAATGAGTGGACGACAAAAGTCACTACTCTGGAGGTCAGAATCAAAGCTGAGCAGGCAGAGAAGAAGTGTTATGAGAGGATAAAGAAGCTGGAGAATCTGGACAGAGAGGTGAAGTGGGCGGCCAAGCACGAGGACACTCTAAACAAAATGAGGAAGATGGAGAGTGTTGATCGTCCAGACAGAGGTTCTCCAGAGCCAGAAGGAGTTGAAGTCAAAAGTCGATGCTCTGGAGGACATAGTCTGCTCTGAGAAAATAGAGGACACGGAGAAGAAGGGTATGGTCAAGCAGGAGGACTCCCTCAACAAAGCCAGCAACATGGAGGACAACATGGAGCTTCAGGTATGTTTCCTCAGCTCAGTTTGATTTGAATAATAACTTGTCTGATTGTATGTTTCACATTGAGACTTTTCAAAGAGTTGTTTTTGCGTCTCTGTCTTTTACAGTAACCTCCATTGACTACTGCCAATGCTAGGGCAGGATGTAGAAGGAGGAGGAGAAAGTGACAAACTGAAGGAGTCAAAAGTTTGGATTAATATTGTTTAGTACAGGTTGGTTTTATAGGGTTTGGTTTGACATGGTATGGTTTAGTATGGATTGCATTGGTTTGTCATGGTCTGAAGTTCAAACAAAAATCCCCTCAGTAATGGTAAGAAGATCATTGAATAAAATATGCTTTTAAAACCTTTGTCAGCCATTAACAGAATAAATATTTCACATTCACAAGCTCCTATTTCCACATGGACACATTTCAAGATCACATGTAATCACAGAGAATATTTATACGATGTAGCATGTGGTGGGATTAAAGTGCCATTTACGGCTTGCCTTTAAATGAGCGGCCAAATGGGAGTCTATAGAAGCCTTCATTTGAACCATCATTCAAACATTCCCTGGCCGCGCAGCAACACTTCTTCAATTCTGCTCGATATGCAGGCTTTGTCAGTGACAAGTAAATACAAGGAAGAGGTTAAGGTCCGGGCTTGTTCTTGTCACACGCCAGGAGGCAGCTGATGTGAAACACTGTGCACTTAATTAGAATAAATGCAGATTGTGGCTCTCAGCTAATAACGGGTGGATTTGGAAAGGCTGCACTTTTCCAACAGCTTTTTACTCAATAAAATTCTGTCTTCACCATCATTGCACAGTGTAATGTGGTTGGCCTTTCTTGCGACAAGCCCCCCCCTGTCAAAATTCTGTTTGTCAATGATCAGTAAACTTTGATTATCTTTTTCTGTAAGCCATCTCATAACAGCAGCCCGGGCAAAGTCTGATGGTCAGGCGGGGATGCGATTGATTTATAAATCTAATCAGACCAATGTAGGACACAAGATGCATTCGTCCCTTCTGAAGCAGCCTGGATAGCACTTGAGGTCATTTTCCAAGAAGATTCACCCAATCACTTCAGACAATCTCCTCTAATTTTCCATCTTCCCTCATAATCTCTACAATCAAAGACAGATCAGGGAGAGAGCCATGCTTTGATGGATCTATTCCTCTCACCCCTCCCACTCCTACACATATGCCCCTTCCTCACACAAATAAGATCACCCTGTAATCATATTCTTCTGCTATGATATTGATTTTTTGTATTTCAAACAAAAGACATGCCCTATGATTTTCATTGTGCAGATACAGGGTCCTCACATGATCGGGAGGATGTAAACGGTGCTTGGTGGATGCTCCAGCGCGAACAGGGTCGTCCTCCGTACTTGGCATGAAATGTGAAGCCATGTGGTGAATGAGCAAAGCTGCATCTCTAAACCAGTCATTCCACAGGGGGGGTGCAGCAACTGGGTCAAAACATGGAGCTTTCGAGGGACAGAGGAAGTCGTCAGCATCATGTGGTGATTGGGGAACATTACAGATGTTTGCGCTTGACTGAAAGAAGCAACAGCATTTAAACACAAACCGAATCCTCTGTGGAGGAGAAATAACATCTGGTAATGAGAACGATAGCTCATAAAGCCACGTTGTCATTGTTGTTTATACAATCCTTCATAGGTGCACTTTAAAAGCAAATAGAAATATGGTTCTGGTTCAGTCTCTGAGGGTTTGTTTCCCCAATTGAAAATAAGACCTTATTAGTTGAGGCTGTGGCCGAAAATAGCATCCAAACAGAAGTGTTTTGTGGAACAGCTCCTGGAGATTGATGATTGATTACTACACAATTACTGCTGAAAGCAGCGGGACCCCGCCTCCTAATCACTGCCTTGGTCTCTGGAAGGAGATTATCACATGGGAGAAGCTGGTTAGAGCCACTTCCTCCCTGCAAATCAATAAAAATTACTCAAGAGATTGCAAGCATACATCAGAAATATCTCCCTTAAAGTCCCCAGGCTGGCTACACATTTAAAGACAAGTGCTGTACATTGTTCCCTGGGTTTGTGGTGGGGGGGTGTGTGTCTCCTGTGGCATCGGATCTGAGCCCCACTGAGTTAATGGCCTCAGTCCACGTCTAATTAAAGCTGCTTTTCAGTGCGGGCGCTCGGGAACTTCAGGTCCCCTCAACAATTAAGTGCAGGATTTCTTCTCTGGTCTCCTGCGAGAAGGAAAGGCACATCCAGAGGGTTGATTCCCCCCCCCCCCCCCCCTTCCTCCTCACCCTCCTCTCCCCCATCATGCCTATGCCTATTATTGGATTCACTTAGCTGATGGAACCACGTATATTGAGCAGGGGAGACCGGTACACAATCAAACACATGGGAGACACTTGGAGACACTTGGAGAAACAGGACACAGGAAGGTAAAGCGTCTTATTTGAATTCAAGCCACGGAAGTGTTGGGATCGTCTCGTCATAAAGGTCTAATGGAAACAGGTTAGAGAGACAATTCTATTACCAGAAGGTAAAGGGTCCCACTCCTGCTGCAGTGTCCTTGAGGATGTAGGCGATGCACCACCACATGAGAGGAGGTTTAGGGCATTGGAGAATACTTTACTTGCACATACACATGTCAAACATATACATAGATATTTGCATGCATACACATATGTATATAAATAAAGGTATGCATAACAACACAATAAACTTGCACTAGTCCACAATGTATAATACAGTTCAGCATCTCCACTAATTCCAGACTCCAAAATAAACAGTTCAATGATCACTTCTTCACTTCAGGAGTATCACATTAGCTTTAGCTTGGTTTTTCCTAATTAACCGAGTGCAAAGCTTTTATATGCACGGATTTGAGTGTATCACTGATTCAGGTCAAACACCTGTAACGTTTGAGGCTGAACTACAGAAACACTAAAAACGAATAATGTCGAGAACAGCAGGGGTTAACTGAAGAAAATATAGAAACTATGGTGTAATATGGTCCAGAGTTTCTCAACATGGGTCGAGTTTTGTATTCCCTGAGATTTAATGAGCTCATGCTTTATGTAGTGGAGAGCTGTGCAGCGTCCCTGGTGAGAAGTTCTGATCTTGTTCCACCTTAGAGAGCCACAGATAAAGCCTCCATTAGGGCCATTATTTTACAGCTTCTCACCCCCTAATGGACTCCTCTGGTCAGGCCACACACCCACTATCTTATCCTCACAGGCCCAGTTAACCAGCCCGGGTTTGGCTTCCTACAGGTGTGAGGCTGTCTGAAACAGCAGCACGTCCCTGCAGGGCCCCTGCTGAGAACGTGATGTGCTGTCGGCTCCACAAAGACGCCCATTAGTACCAGCGCACAGTGGTTGCCTCGGAGAGGTCAACAAATGTTTACTAAAGAGCTTGAGAGAAGGACATTTAAATATACATTTGCAGTTGGCGCATTAGTGTTGTTAAAAAGAGAACAGTCTGTGTCCTGTTGAAGGCAAAGTGCCTTCCTTGCATTTATTAATATTGCAGTAACAGTCTAGTGGGATAGAAGTCCAAACTATTTAGTATTCTTGAACATTTAACCATTTTAGTAAATTGTTCATTTGCCTTCTTGCCAAGAATCATTGAGAAGGTTGCTGCCACTCTCATGCAGTATATGTCCAAGACTGAAAACTGGAGGAAACAACAACCGTGGCCGTGTCCATAGGGATCCAACCAGCTACACAGGCATCATCTGTGCAGGTCACTAGAATTAACATGAATAAAGAGCAGTCTGTAGAGGTTATGAGCGACGCTATGTTTTGGCTGGGACCAGCAACCTCTCTGGCACCCAGTCGAGAAATAACTTGGCACATAATCACCTATTTAACCACTAAATGTCCTTTTTCACATTTTGGTTTTGGTACAGAATAAACAAATCAAATGTGAAGTTCACTTTAGAGGTGTTGTTGGTGATCAGAGCTTCTTTTTCACAATAAGATCATGAGAGTGGTATTGATCTTCTCCGAAAATATACATTTAACTTTTTGATTTTCGTAGACAAATCTAATACAAAGGTAAGCACGCTTCCAGACTCGATGCTAATCTTAGCTAGCTAATTGGTGATTACAGCTTCTTATTAACACTACGGCCATGTGAGTGGAATCGATTTCTCTTCCCACACTTGGAAAGATAGTGACTTAAAGCAGTCGATCAACTAATCAACAATATCGATTTTCTAATGAATGGTTTAAGTAATCGCTAAAGCTGAAGGGCTAAATACCTTCCATCCCATATCAATGCAAATCAAATACAATCCATGTAAGACTGTGAAATAATCATGGCATTTAAGCTTCTTTTTTTATTGTAGAAAGAATAAAATAAATAAAAAAAGATCGGTAATCATTAGTTTCAGCCGTAAGATAGTTGCAACGCTGAGTATTCCCCAATCTCCGTCTCTATTACCCTCCATTAACCCTGTAGCTTTCCTTCTTTCTTCTTCTTAGATTTTAACAAAGCCAGAGTCAGCGGCGAGGTCGAGTGAAAAATGTGCAGAGAATAATGAGCCGTGTCAGAAGAACCTTCATCAGGTGACAATGGAAGAAGCTTTTTCACATGCTGGACAGAAGAGGAAGGCAACGTGTGTGGATGTACACGTGTTGTCTCCAAATGGTCACCACGGAAAGGAAAGGCTAGGAAATGGCACCTGTAAGAGCCCACACTCAGAATGGAGCCTGGTAACGAGATGCTCGGGGGGCTCCTAAAAGCTCCAAGACAAAGGGTTATTAAACAACTGATGGGCTCGTGTGTTCTCATTTCCCTCAGTTGCTTCACACTGAAATTAATGCAAATTCTATGTTTGGTCAAAGTTTTATTTTTTTTTTTCTACAAAAAAGGCAAAATGTACAAACAGGTAACACTATCATTTTGCGAACAGTACATTGAAACATTACATTCCTTTTTTTTTCAACACCATGCACTTTGAGATAATGAAAAACAATAAATGTTTGCGCGCAATGCAAAAGAGGTGATTGAATTTGAGTCTGAATGCCAAGCAGCCACTTGGCGAGGATTCAGTATTCAAGCAGCATTGATAGTATTTCAGCATTAGTTGCTCCCTCATGTACGCTCGCCTCGGGTCCTTTAGGTGGTGTGAAGATTGGTTTCATGGGACCAATGATGATTTTCAAAACACACCGCAATTTCAAAACCCATGGTAAGCACTGGTTTTTATTACCTCAATTCCAAATAAAATACTGCAAATCCTCCTGATCTTTTCACCATTCAATGCCTTTTTCCTCTGAGGAGTGTTCAAGTTTTACAGCATCTTAGAAAAATAATTGGTTCTGTATGTACAACAACAATGGTGATAGCAACACGTCATTATGAACAACTAAATGTGTTGATCTCCGACAGTGATGCTGTGTACCAGTCACATTTGCTTGGGCGATGAATATATATATATATATATATATATATATATATATATATATATACTGAATACTGACCTGCTTAACTATTAATGGGTAACTAGACGCTTGATCAAGTATTTATACGGAAGTGATAAATTCATGAGATATGACATCAATATGGTGTAGTACTTCATCTCAAATGAAAACAGACTCAACAGTCTTCTTTTTCGACAGCTAAATAATTAAACCATCTAAAAACCAATAAACCAAATAAAAAACTAATTTCTAAAGGCACACGAAATTATTCAGCTCCAAGACATCGTGCACTGGGCAACGTCTGAGGACAAGAGGTGAAAATCTTGTAAAACCTAATTAAAGGAGGGGTTTTTGGTGAATGTCCTTATAACACACTGCATCTAATCCTACATCAGTAAACGTGTTATTATTTAGAGGACTCTTACAGCCATTCCAAAATCAATCACAGACGGAGCCGAGTGATGATTTCTTGATTCATCCTTTCCTGCAGCCATTTATTTATCAGTAAACTTAATCCAGTATGTTTCCCATTAATCCAGAAAGCTGCCTGACATTTTCATCTGCACCATACTGTAAATCCCATTTCTCTTCTATGGACCATTATGTAATTACTCTGGTGGTGTCTAGGGTGGGGAGGATGTTATAGCTGTACTCTTGTCTTCTAGTCATTTTCCATAGATGATAGGTTTGAAATCATTATTATTTTTTATTCCAGCATTTCAAGAAAACCACTTTAACAACTAGAGCCTGACCAATAAATCGGCCGAAAGTGCAGGACAGAAATACAGGGATAGGTTTGAGGTAACAATTCTTCAGACAAAAACTGAAGGGTCCTTACAAAATGCTGTATATGCTATTTTTTTTTGTAAATTTTAAGAAAATCTTAAGATTGAGTTTATCACTAGAGACTTTAGTTTATTTTGTAAAACCATTCATCACCAAAAAGAAAAAAAAAGTTATTTATTTTCTGCTGTCACAGTATTGTTGTTACTGTTACGAGGGGACATGGAGTTACAAGAAATTTGAGTCATACATTATTATGTACTGAAGTCTGAGTTGCATTGTTGTTTTGACATTGTATCAATACCACAAATGACACATGGAGGAAAGTCTGTCTCAGTATCATGAACAATAAGCATCTTGTGGGACAATGATGAGTCCTCCGGAATATTTAATGATGCATCTTAAATTGCTAACGGCTGCTAGCTAATGCTACAGTAATGATAGTAGGTTACTCGTGTCGTCCTGTAGTCACCGACACACCATGAAAGTGCGTCTCCTAGCAACACTAACCCCAAAGGTCAGTCAACCATTGTCATGGTAACCACCCAAAAAGTGGCTTGAAGCTTCAGACAAAGTATCAAGAAATATGTTAACTGAAAAAAATAAACATTAGCTTCTGTATCATTTTTATCTTTCGTTCCCTTACAACAGTGATGAGAACAATCCAGTATTTTCATTGTAACCCAGACACTGATGTAGCAGCTTTAACAACCATCGTGTCCTATGATTGGACCTACAGTAGATGCACTGCATGTCACACTTCCCACAGTGAGCACCGTTGCTTAGACACTCTCCTGTTGAATCGTTGGTCCAGCAGCTAATAAGCAGTCTGAGGAGCCCAGTGTGGCTGCAGGACCAACAGCTGTGCAGCCACAGCAGGAACGATATCAGTGTTCTCCATGCACAGACCTCACACATCGATCTCCCTGCTCGGACTTGATGAGATCCCCAAAGCTCATCATGTCTCGTAAATGTCAGGTGCAGCTTCTCCCCAACCTGTGGCGAACTGTAAGAGGAGACACGTCCATGATGGAAGATGTAAGCTGCTGCTGCTGATGCTGCTGCTGCAACATGATGTGTGCGAGCCACCTGCTGAGGGTGTGGAGCCGGGACTGGTGCGGATGAGAGTAGAATGGGGTCGGAGAGGTGAGGGATCAGACGTTCAGGGTCATGTTTCGCAGCAGCCACTGCTGAGAGCGGCGGCCGTTGCAGTCTCTCAGGGTGGGGACCATCTTGTCCTCTTCAGACGGCATGTCCAAACACTGGTTGCTGTTCACGTGCAGCAGGGTGAGTCGCTGGAGGGGAACGGACAAAGACACCGGCCATTACACACATGATACAAATGCAAGTTAAATACAATGAGTTTTATTGAATGTTTTTCAGTTATAACCTTCCCCGACTCGCATCATTGACTGTTCAACAGACATTGATTAACCGTATTTCACAAAAATACCTTACAACCCAGTTTGTTAAACACAGTAACTGTAGCTGCAGCAACAAAAACAATAGGTGCAGTGTATTCAGAGGACAGAATGTTCCAGACGAGAAAGAAATGCAGACTCCTGCCCCTTGTACCACAGCATACGGTGAATCAGCCTGGGGAACCGGGGCTGCTGTGGTCGAGAGGCTGTTGTCTCTTCCAATGAATAGAAGTCATTTCTTTGGGAACGACTCGAAAAACAAACTTCAAAATATCAATTTAATAAAAAATAAAATAACTTAGAAAAATACTTTCGTTTCAATAGAGAAAATCGTCAAATGATTCAGTTCTCATTCCAGCAGAATGAAAGGTTAAACCTAGACAACATTCAAACAAAATGGGATCATCTCACAATATAAAGGGATGAATAGCTTCATAGCTTTTTCCAAATCTTCTGGAAATGTTTAAAAATCAGTTCATTTTGCAGCAAAAGCAAGATGTTAAAAGTTGTCAAAGACAGTTCATCTTATAAAGGCGAAAGACAACCATACAAACAGATGTTATTCCTTTGAGTTCAGGCTGAAGTGACTTACTTAAAATATTATTATGATATTATTGATACTGTTGTGGCCATAGACTGTAAATAAAACATAGACTTCGAGTCCGAAAAAGTGAAGCCAATGAAGAAATGACCAGCAGAGGGCGGCTCCACTGGTTGATGGAAGACAGTTGCTATAGAAGTGTTTGAGAAGATGACCTTTCACCTGATTTATAATGTCAGTCATCATTTTGATTGATCGCTTAAAGCTCCACCACCCGCTCTGCCAAATATGGCTAGTTCTAGATTACAAAAAAAACTAAATCGGACACCTGGTATTGGGCATGCTGGTTCAATACTCACTTTATGCCATTGTAAAGGTTATTTGAATGTAAGACTCAAAAATATCTGCAGAGAAAAAGAATCAGTTTGTGGTTTTTGTCTCATCAGTGTTTTGGTGTTTCTCATCAGAATGTGATGTGATTCATTTCCAGTTGAGGGACACATCGTCAACTCATCCTCTCATTGTTTCAGCAGGATAAACAATATGAATAAATATGAGCCCAGCTATGTCAGATCTCTCCTGTTTGTTCGGCAGTGACAAACCCTGTCCTCATGACAACATGAGCTCGCACTTATCTCCTGCTCCACTCCACACAATGGCCCCCTCCCCCACTCCAGTCCTGTCTGTACTGTTCTATCACAGAGAAGCCAGGAGACAGAACAAGCCCTTTTAAAATGTCCAGACTGGAAAAACATACCTGTCATAATGAGATGAACTTGTGCACCATGTGCGCATGTTGCACAGAAATATGAGGCTGTCTGCCACAAGGGCTCCGGAGATAAAACCCCCCCACTAACAAAGGGAAAGGGAGCTCTCAATGGTCCTGATTAACCATTTATGCTCATTCCAACAGAAGGAACATGCTGCCGCAATTTCCTTCCTTACTTTAGCTGCTTTCCTTGTCCTAATGATCACATGCACTTGTACAGGACTTGGAGGAGAAGTGTCTCTGCCAGGGCAAACACTGCAGTGTGAGGAATTGGGGGGGGAATTGTGTCAGGTGCTTCAGGACTAAGAAACAGCCTAGTTCAGATACCATTTCTCTCCTTCCCAATACCAATTCAGACGTCAGAGCATTTCAAACAAATTGCTGTATGTTCCCAGCCCTGTATGGAAGTGATGATTGCATTGGCTGGTGTTGCAATTGGAAAAACTTCTGCCATCCCTTGAAACTGAAGCCATGCATTCAGTACACATCAGCAATTTACTTGTGGGATTTTCTAGCTTGAAATATTGCCTACTGACTGGTATCGAAGCTCCTTCTGGAAATCACTTCCTCAATGCTTTTAAAAACAGCACCTTTTAGAGGAGCAAACAAATAAGGGATCTCTGGAATGTGGGCGAAACTAATACAGCTCAAAGACGTGTTATCATACTATATCACTTTCATATTGTACTCGCCGATGCAAGACTAATTTCTCACTAGTATTGTAAGGCATAGTGCTGATATTGGTATTGGAACATCTCTAAATCTGCTGTATGTAAATATAAGGGTTTTGGAGAGAAAACCTGCAACATCTGCATAACTCGTCGCAAATTGCGAGAACCTCCAGATCAGCATTTCGCACCCTGTTATCAGCAGCGATTGTCAAAGTGAACAATGGAACGAGCATGAAAGAAGATGTGGCATTAAAACTTGCATTGGCATGAATATTTGATCCTGTGGCCGAGATGCAATTCTTCATTAAAAGAAGATTATGCTTTGATTGTTGACAGAGGCTACTGGACTAATGAGCACACACAGACGCTGAGGCCGTGTTTGAGCTTAAGCTATAAAACACAAGGGTCTGACATTCACTGCCTGGATACAAGGATTTGCACGGACACATGCACACACTCACACACATGCACCTACAAGGCACAATAGTACAAACAAACCTAGAACAAAGAAAGCAAGTGGAGTTTGACCTCACTCACCTACCAACAGAACAACATAAAAGAACAAAAGAGAAGCTCCAACCCTGTTTCCCTCCAGTTACCAGCTCCAATTATCAGATGTATTCAGGTTTTACATTTTATATACAATTTGAAATATTTTAACTTTCTGTTCTATTGAAATTAATGAGCCAAACTCGTCCCAAAACGTCACCGCTTTGAAATCCAGCTAGTTCCACAAACTTTCAACTTGAGACTTCATTTAAGGTTTAAAAAGGTCACAAGACTTTCAGCTATTAAAATGTGTGCCCACCTTTTTGACATGTAACACAGTTTTCTGAATTATCAGTTTGCATTTTATTCATCCTTGTTTATTCTGCTCTGGACACAGTTGTGGTGTCTGTGCACACAACAGTCTGGCGTGTTAAATTTGTCCTAGTGCTTGGGCGCCATTTGTTATGTAGCAGATTGCCTGATCTTTTTGTGAGGTGGCAGCTGGACAATTATAAATGTTTAGAGATTTTAGGATCAATTCTCTGAGTCAGTGCCAGGAACCAACTTTTAACCAATTGACACATGCAACCAAACGAGCAATAATCGAGCAACCAATCAATATGAATGACGATGCAAACACAGGTTGCCAAATCCGAAAAATAAAATGTCTTCATGCTGAATTATTGAATCTACTTTTATGTCTGACACTGACTCCAAATTAAGTGTTTGTTCTGTTTTACATGAAATAAACATTAGACTTTCACAGACTGATTCAACTCTGATTGACCCAATTATTAAGTTTACTCTATTCTGATGTATTGAAACAGTATTACAATAATTAACCAGCATAAAGCCGAGTAAATCCTCTTTAATAAAAGTGCTCTGGCAGCGTTTTGGCCTTTGATTCAGTTCATGGCAAGTAAATCCTCTTCTCAATCAAATTAATATCGGATCTCGGATTAGGAAGAAAAGTCAAAAACTCTGACGCTGTCAAAGTCACTTGTGCCAGGCAGCTAATATCTTTGTGCACACAGGATATGAGAGCCTGGGCCAAGTTTAATGCTTTGCTGAGATCTTCGGATGTTTGGAGGATGGCGTGATGAAGAGGAGTAGATCTGAGGGTACAGAAAACTGCTGCAGCAACCAACACAGTCCAATACGGACTCCATTGCTTCTCCAGTGGTACGCCACCATCATGCTTTTGTTGTTTGCTGTCCATATTTAAAGTAAAAGGTGGATGCCAGGATCTCATTGGCTGAATATCACTGGTGTAGGACCATCACCTATATATTACCTGATTCATAAACATGCATTCATCCCAGCCAATGCCAGAGGGCCAACACACCGAGACAAACATTCACTCTCACATTTACAACTATTCACCATTAACAAAGTCATGTTCATTTCCTCCCACTCTGTATCTACTATGTTGGAGAAAATTATTATAATTCCACAGAGAGCATAAACAGGAGAGAAACAATAATCCAGAGACACTGGCTGATTGTTACATCTACCAAACACCTTCAGAGACATAAACCCAGAGAGTGAGCTGTTTATAGTGAGGTCCATGTTGATGAGACCTGATTGGAGAAACTGCTTAACAGGAAAGAAAGAAGAAAGATTCCCCTCAGTCATGATCACACAACCAAGACCAACAGACTCACAACTGACTAGTTTTCAAACTTTCTTTTGGCCTTTCTGACTCTTAACACAAAACCCCAATGTTGATCAACCAGCTATTTTGTTGGAAATGTCTCACTTAAATATAAATTTTCATCAAGTATCTCAGTTCATGTTTTTACTGTCTGATTTCCAAGGGAAACTTTTAATAAGGCAGATATTTCGCAAAAAATTCAACTTCGGGGAATGTAATTTGCACAAGCGTAAAAGGTTTATGTGGCTGTTAAAAAATATTTTGTATTTAATTAAAGTCTGACCAGGAATCATTTTAACAATAAGGTTTCATAGTCTAATATATATAATAGTCACACATTTTTCATCTGACATTGAAACTAGTTTACAAGCTAATCTACTGAAAATATTCCTGTAAAGTTTTTTAATCACACAAAGACAAAACATTTCTACAAATACCAAAATTAATCACTTATTTAGAAACTCTTCGTATGGCTTCAACTGCGTCTTCATATAAATTCAAGTGAGCAGCTCAGTTTAGATTCAGCTTGTGCTCGAGCAGCAATCCCAATGCAATTTCTTCAGAAAATGCATTTTCTAGTTATTTCATGCTCCCTTTGGGGCAGAGCAAACTCCCAGCTCCGTCTCCCAGCAAACCAACCAGCGTCTCTGGTGCGAGTCGCTGAGTGTGTGCACAGCTGAGACCGGCTAATTAAATGACGAGGGTTTTAAAACCATAAACCCCGGTCGAGGAACATTATCCTCTTCGTCACCAGGCAGCACACAGAGTTTCCTGTTTGATGTGATTTTTGTGCTGACTGTGGATGGAAATCTAAAGAGCTGAGCGGGTTTTTGTGGGAAATACACAAACGGCAAATTTCTTTTGATTCGAGGCAGAATGGGGCAACAATCTCATTTACTCTAATACTGCATGGCTGTGTTCAAGCGCTCTCTTTGTGCTGGCTATGCCACGAGGACCTCTGAGAGTGAACAGCAAATCAGGCCATCTAACAGCAGGTCACTTTCCCGCCGCAACTCTGACAAACACCAGCAGCCCTGGGAGCTCCTTACACAATTTTCCCTGCATGGACACAAAAACTGAGCCGTGCTACAGTGAAATAGCTTTTTGTCAGGGGACACAGCAACGCAGAATTTGAGGTGCAAACTCCAGATAACTCAGCGAAGCAGAAGTGAAGGCAGAGAAAATGACAGACAGGCACCACAACTTTAAAAAGCTGAAAAATAACCAACCTGAAACGGACAGAAACGCTGAGCCAGAAAAGGTTCCTCACAAAAGTATGTAAACGTGCAGTGGAAGCAGTGAAAAGCATTGATAACTGGGATTCAGTGGGTTTAACAATGTGTACATGGCACACAGTGGACACAGCTGCTGCGGGTCAATAGGAGAGTGGCCTGCGAGGACACAACCATGAAAGGTAGCCTCACAATGAAGGATCACTTCAAAAGGACTTGTAAACAATGGCGAGCCCGTTTCAAGCAGCCCTGCCTGTCCATAATCAGCTAAAAATAAACACGTCCTCCTCCGGCTCAGGCATCACTCACCGAGCGCTGGCAGTCCGAGGGACAGCCGGTTAATTTTCCCATCAAAATAAAATATTTACGTTGGAAAATAAATGTCAAATGAGATCTAATTTAGCATGAAAACTGGTGAAAGGTTTGCAGATAGCATCTTACACACCACAACCTTCTTAATGGGACATCTGTCACGGCTTGATCCTGCTGATCCTGCCCCTGTCCTCATGGCTTCTCCCTGAAAGGTCACCGGTAAAAGCTACTTAATCCTTCCTAAAACAATCTGCATGCACATTCTGACTAACAGCTGGAAGATCAACATCATAACAATACGTTCTTGACTCATCTGCCCCTGAAAACTAAATAATTTAAAACTAGAAGAATGCATACCTCTGCCAAGGCTCAACAGTCCCCTTGAATTCAATGAAGGAATTGAACAAAATGGTGTCGATTAGTCAAGTCCTAAACATGACAGATTTTATTTTTCATCAAGATCCATTAACTTCAAAAAATTTGTGCCATGTTTAAGACAGATAAAGAAATTCCACAATCCGTCCCATGATCCAGATCCGCACCAAAATATAAAGTATTATTCGCTGACCCGTCACACATCCATCCACCAGGTTTCATGGTCATCCATCCTGTAGTGTTTGTGTAATCCTGCTGACTAACAAACAAACACACATGCTACTCACACACTACCAATACTACCACATTCAGCTGCACTGGTTCCTGTTAAAGCTCAAACAGGTCAAACTCATCTACTTCTAACAATGCTGCAACTAGGGAGCTGCTACATTGAGGACCAGCTGCTACATGGCACTGACCTGCTCACCTCAGCACCTACAGTCCCTGCAGAGCTGACGGGAGCTCACAGGAAATAATCGGTGGGGCTGAAGTAGAGGCGTTTAGCGACCTCCTGACGTGTGTAGTTGTGGAGGATCCAGGCCTGTGTGGGACTGTGGTTACAGTACTCCACTGTGGGGCCGTAGGTGCCGTCCTCCAGACGGCTGAGGGTCAGACATGATTGGGTGATGATGTGGAGGAAGGTGTGCTTCTGCAGCGGGTCGGGGGGGTAGAGACAAACATTCTGGTGAAGGTGAGAGCGAGAGTCATCATTTATTAATGCATCTGAACTGAAGGTTTCCAGTTTAATAAGAGGTGATTAAAATTTGACCATTTTGCTGCATTAGCATGTTGTATTTAAAAAATTCATGACTCGTGAAAGAAAAGGTTGAACTCCTGCAAACTGTCAGTACTTAATCGGTCTATTAGACAACGTTTTGGTCATGGACCCTTGTTAGGGATTCAATTCACCATGTGAAACAACAGTCTTATGATGCTGCCACACCATGTAACAAACTAAAATTAAGATGAGAGATCTCAAAGCATATGAATATTATCAGATCAACGCTTAATCAAAAATTATTTTAAATGAGACAAACAATCCAATATTTGTAGAATGAATATAAGTGAAAACAGTGAAAGGAAATTGTTTTTTTAATACTATTAAAGATTAGATGGGAATTACAAAGCAATTTATTTCCTAATAATCTAACGCCTTTTCTTGACAGTTTCATCCATCACCCATTTGATCTGATCTTTCAGACAATATATATATTAAAACTAGATGGCACTGAGTAGAATGGATACGACCCAGGCCCAAGAGTCCCCTTCTGAAACCAAATTTTGATGTATTTTTTTCCGGATCACCAAATTGCAAACTCGTACATATCAGTCCCCTCAATGTGCCTGATTTGTTGAATTAAGATCTGTGAATTATTCACTGAGAAATCAATGACAATCATCTCACAATGCTAGTGAGTTCTTTCCTGACATATAAAACATCCTTCCACCAAGTTATGTTTAAATCCGTAAAGTAGTTTTTGTGTAATCCTGCTAAATACCTGACAAATGCAGATGAAAATGTGACCTCCTTGGATGAGGTCACTACTGTTTCCCAAATAATTTGTCAAGTGTTAAGTTTCTTATTGGTTTGAATAAGTTGGTGCAAGAACTCAACCTTTTCTTTAAAGTCATCAAAGAATTTTCCTTCACATCTGTTCATCTATAAATAGAATAAATATTCAAAGCTGGAAACCGTGTAGACGTGTATCTTACTCACATGTTGGCAGCAGAAAGATCTTTGTGAATAAGACTTGACAACTCTAAGTTGGAAAGCTACAAAACTAACACAATATTTCATATGTAAACCTAAGTGAGAAGAACAGCTGGATGAGGAGCAGAATAATTCAGACTGCGATAATGTTTATAACTGGTGTGTTCACGTGAGATTGTGGGAGACGGACCAATAGAAGCAGCTTCTTTCTGGCTGAAGCTACAGGACCGGTGGAAAAAGGGAAAAGCCATCTGCTACAGTTGTGAATGAAGATGGAGGGAAGGTGGGAAAGTGAGATACCGTATATTCGTGTGAAAGAGAAACTGATGAGCAGATGAAATGTTAATGGTTCTGTAGGCGACCAGGATTCAGCCCCTGACTGTCACACCCGGGCTAAAAATAACTTCCACCACTGACAGCGGTGAAACCCCAGTCCTGTTTACAACAGAGACCAGATCTTAGTTCATGAATTATAGATTTTTTTCATAATGCTCCCAGAGAACAAAGTGTAATGAAGGGGTTTCTTCCCTGGTTTGTTCAAAGCTTGATGGAAAGGCCTCAGGGCTTCCTCACCTTGTCATGTCCACATGTCAGCGATGGAACATTTCAATAACTGAATGTTCGCTGTGGTCTCTTTCAACCCTCTACCTTTAAATTGTTAATATAAAAGCTGCTGTTTGAGGTGGATGATCCACAATGTACCGAGTTTACAGTCAGAAGAGCTTCAGGAGAATGTTTTGAGTTTGTCCTGTGACATTCAAAATGTGTCAGAGTTTCCACTTAGGAGCTAAACAACATATGTTAATACATTTAAATGAAGACTGAAATGACAAGAGAATACAGTATAAAGAGTATAAATGAACTGAGAACAATATGCAGTTTGTGGTTTTTCTCATTTACTTAAATTTAGTTTTCGTTTCACCACTTTGAAATTGAATCACGGTGTGAAATGGAGCTAGTTTTCCAAAGTGCCGATATTCTAGTCAATTACAGGTTCAAAATGAGTTCTACAGGAATCTGTTTACATGCTGTGATGTTCAAATTAGTCACACACTGTACTGCTTCCTGATAGAATATTAACTCTGCTGTAGTCATGATATCAATGATTGATACATCAATAATACAGTTCTGCTGCAGGAGTCTTAACTGACTGGAGCGGGACGATTCACAATGGGAATTCTTTATATATTTATGATTTGTAAATGTCTCTCCATCGTGGTAAAAACTGTGTGTAGGCGGACACGTTACATGTTACATGTTGAAGGAGACGGAGAAAGAAAAGTCTGTCCTCATTCTTCAAGATCCAGCCCTAACAGAGCTCCTCCGCTGTTATGACTATCATTATTATTACTATCATTATTAGCCTAAAAATAATTATCAGTGTCATTATTAGGATTATCATTGTTAACTGTTGATGTTATCATTGCTGCTGTTATTATTAATGACATTATTACACCTATACGTTTCTGGTCTCCTTCACTTCCCTGCCTCCCTATTCTTTTCCATTCGATCCAACCAGCTGAATCAGACGTCCACTCACCCAGACCCTGCTTCTGTGTGAGTTTTCTTCGAATTTTCATTCCTCTCCACTATCTTTAAGTGTTTTACTGATGCAAAAATTCAATCATACATTTTAAAGTGCCTTGAGATAACGACTGTTGGGATATTGTGCTGACAAATAATACTAAATTGACATTGAATGTAAACACGGTGTTCAAGCAGCGTTTTCTTCCTTTGCTGCAGACTTTGGCCTTTGTAACTTAGCGGACCTTACATGCACAAACAAGCTATAGGTCACACTACAGGAAAATGAAAACCCCATGGTGAGGCCACTTTAAACTATCTAATCTCTAATGACCACTACCGACAGAGGATATCACGATACTGGACGCACAGGTACAAACTTTGGATCAACATTCACAAGGTGACGACTCAACCATCTTACCTCAAAATCATACTCCCACTTGCCACCATACTATGTAAAAAATACAGAACATCAGGAGAGAATAGCTGCAGACTGGAAAACAACTCAACTTGTGTGCTGCTAGAAAAAAAACTGGTATACACCACCACCTGGTGGCGGAGCACAGGGCAACTGAATTTCCCACTAAGCACGACCAAAATCCTCCACGTACTCTCCTGCACAAGCAATCTCATCAGACACACACAGAATCAATCCATCAGCATTTCATCCAAGTCTCTTTCAATACAGCAGGCGACAGGAAGCAGGACTGGCTGCCTGCAATAACAGCCTGAATAGGGATTATCTGGGAACACAAATCCCACCTCAGCATTGTACTCGAACATCTGATTTCCCTTCATGTGGTGACACTTGAGCATGATGACGGGGCCGTTGAGGCGGGAGACGTCCAGACAGAGGTCGTCTGTTCTAATTTCTTTATCCGCCGTGTATGAGAACACCTGGAAACAAGACGTCTCAGTCAGAGGATGGGAAACACTGGCAACACAAACATCAATCACCATATTGCAGCCAGTAAACAGTGGGAATATATCACAGATTTCAATAGATTAATTCTTGATATTATTGTAGATTTCTTCATGATTTATGAGGTGCCAAACATGGTTTAAACTTTGGATTTTTGGGTTGCATGTATTTCTTTAGTTGTAATGACAGAGGAAGCAATAATTAGACCAAAATACAAATGATGCCTTGGCACAAATCCTCTTAAAATAGCAAAGTGACCCACAGCATGGAGCAACATCAACAAGGGACTCTGGAGACAGCAAAGAAAAACTTGGCAAAAACCCCAGAGTTAAATTGGATTGGAAAACACACACAGACTTAAACACACAGTTAGCAACCAGAGCGAGCTGAAATTCTCGTGTATCATAGATAATGAATCATCAAAGGCTCTATTTGTTGTTAATATAAAAAGAGATCAAATCAATCTCCATTACCTTTTCATCACTTGTAAAGTTCTGCCTGTTAGAATGATATGTATAGTAAATAAACAGCCCAGTCCATTAAAGACTTGGACTACAAATGAAAAATACAAAACAAAGGATATTGAAATACTATTTGAGGGGACTATATGTACTGTATTAATCATGGTCGATAAGAATAAATGTGTTTGGGTTTTTCTCACCTGGTTTCCTCCCATACCGTGACAGTTGAAAAAGCCGACTTTCTCGTTTTCCTTTCTTCCCATGTTGTCCACACACTGGTTGGTCTCAACATTTCGGATCTACCAGCAAGAAATTCACAGTGTAATAAGTTTATTTGGCTCAAATATTTCGTTCAATTTACTGAGCTCTAAATTAATTTTTAGTATGATCAAACCTTCCTCATATTCCATTTTACCCATACCAAGTTTACAAAATGCTGTGGTATTAATCCATCACTCCAGGCTATTTCTCTGAACAACAAAACAACCAGCAACAACAAAACACCAGCCAGGTTGACCCTGCTCAATATTTCTCATTAAAATGTGTCCTTACAACGAAATTGGACTTTTTAAAACCATATTAAAAACTTTTTTGAAATACTTTCTGATTTTAAATTAACTTCTTCTAATTTTTTCTCTGTGTTGTTTCTAAGTTCCCTGTGCAGCACGCTGAATCAACCCGTGTATAAAATACGCTTTATGAATAAAACTGCCTTTTACCTCAAGTTCATCACAAGTGACTTGCCCATTACTGAGAATTGTAAATTTCCAAACTGTGATGTTGAAGAATGTTTTTCTGAGTAAGAATTTTACTTAAAGCTGGCTCTATATGTAAGCAACTTATTATGCCTATCATGCAGGAACAGAGCCGCATTCATAATTAAGTGATATAAAACCTAAGGGTTCCAGCTGTTAAAGAAAGGCTGACTGACTGTGGGGGGATGAGAATCCCTCAGTGGAGGTTGCGGTGGCTTAGAGGGAGACGAGCAGCTGAGGTGCTGCAGTACAGCAGCGCAGCACAGATGAATATATCCTCTCATCCTCAGCAGTATGAAATGATAAGGGATTACAAGCTCTTTCACTGGGAGTTCTTCAGCTGACATTGCTTGGAAGTGGCTTCCATCTTCTGCACAGGCTGCACTCTGCACGTCAGCTCTGGCTGCACTGCTGTCGACACACAGCCGTGGGCATCACGAGTCAAACTCAGGCCACTCAATTATATATTTTTTTCCCACGTGTGAGTAGGAAGTAACTTATAAAAGGATCTTAAACTTTTGTTATCTTGAAAACAATTAAGTACGAGCTCTCAAACCTGAGCTTCACATTATCAGATTGTTTTACACAATATGCTTTTCATTTCTAAGGGGACCACTTTGTAATTCCATCACTGCCCATTCAAATAATGATCTGATGAAACGTTTCTACTGTTTTTTGTATTAATACTACAGGGAAATACTTCTCCTCTGCAAAAAAATTATTTTAGCTCAAGTGCAATACAAACGTGTGCCATGAGACTGGGTAAAATGTATACATGACCAATCTTGGAGCCTTTCGCCTGAAGAGGAATTAGCATCCGGTGGCGACGGCCAAAATTGTAAGTCAAATGCTAACAGCGATAAGTAGCAAATGTAGCCGTTTTAGGTCCAGATGACATTTAGGCTCATCAACATTTAGAACTATCTGCATATGAATGCAGGTAAATTGAATGGCCGTTAGTTAATGTTTTCAATTAGTTTTGCTATCTTCACGGAATGTACATACAGATTCTGCATATTCACAAGTAGTGTCTGTTTAACATGAGCCTAATCTCACCAAGCATAGTGTGAACATGTGATTGGGAACAATACCAACTGCATGAACATCCCCTTGTTTGTTTATCATATGCATTCAATACGAACAGCCGAGGATGTTTGCTTTTTCCATCTAATCTTATTCCAGCCTTTCCTGTATTCTGAGATTTTGAGATTTCTCACACAGCAGTATTGTCTTTCTGAAAAAAACAGCCGAGAAACTGCAAGGGCGGATCGGTCTGAATGCGGAAGCAGCTGGTTTATCTGCTGCATTATGGGAGATCAGAGGACATTAAAGCTCATACTTCACCAAGTGAGTAGTATCTTCTTGGGATCTGGGAGTCTGGGTAGATGTTCTCTAGATACCAGGAGAACGGTTTGCACTTCAAGGCCTCGCGGAGGGCTTTACGGGAAGAGACGTCTCCGTAATCCACCCGCATCACTCCTGCAGGGGAAACGCAGAGAAAAGGATTCAGCCAGATGAACAACTTCACAACATCAGATGTTATTCACCTAAGTGTTTACATTTTTACCTCCTCCAAGGAGGCTATGTTGTCACCACTGCCCATGTGTTGGCTGGATTATGTGAAAGCAAGAATAAGCATAAACAACTCATGGGTGTAACTGTATAAAATCTGGTGTTTTTAAGGACAAAGGTCTGCGCTCTCCTGACTGATATTCTCTTTTGGTTCTAAAATAGAAGGGTTCTCTTTATTTGTTGCACTACCAAAACTTAACACCAGAGGGACCCTTTATGAAGAGCTATTTGGGTCATGATAGAAAGACTTTCTATTAAACGTTACATAAAATACTTTATTGATAAAAATCGAAACGTGAAGAAAAGTCATACGAACAATGTCACATGTGTGGTACACGTGTGTCGTGAAGTATTTGACACTGAACATGAAAACTGCAAGATGCATCAGCCTAAATGAAATGGAACACAGAGGAAGGATAAGACGGGGACGGAGCACAGACACTTACAAACACATCAGGCAGATGGTTTCTCCCCAGAGAGCCTCTTGAGGACTCAAAGCTTCTATGTACATTGATCCAGGGGGTAATTTATCATGAAAGAGCATGATTGCAATAAGGGAAAGATAATTTTCAAGCATCCAACAGTAAGGCGTTGTATGTTTATCTATCAAACACGAGGCAGACAATGCAAACACCACCCTCTATAATACCTACAATATCGTACACTTTAATCTGGGATATAGAGGTTTCAATTTGGCAGATAAAAGCAGAGGGCTGAAGGCCACTCTTCCTCCCCTGGCTCTCTCTTCCCCCTCTCCCTCTCCCTCCCTCTGTCTGAAAGGTCTGAGCATCACATGTTGCAGATGATGAATGGCCTCTTTGATCATGAAATCACCAGTGAAAAGGAGGGATGAGGAGGGGAGATGCACTTTTAATAGGATCACTCCGCGCCACTCCCAAATTCAGCCCGCGCATCATACTGTGTTGCTCTGAGGCCAATAAGCGAGGTCTGGCAGCAGCGTGGCCGAGATCATTCTCCCTAATGTCCTGGAGGAACAGACAAGCCATTCCAGGGCCATGATATGCAGAGAGGCTCATCTATCACAACCCCCAGCCCTGTCTGCACACAGTTCGCCATTGAAAATACTGCTCGAGTCGAAGGGGAAGGTCACAATTTGTGCGACAAGATTCGGCAGATTACGAATGATCCCGCACAGGTTGACTTGAGATTTCCGGGACACTGCTGTCTGCTAAAGGGTAATCACATTACTTAATCGACAGATGGAGAGCTACTCATGTCTCGGT
The DNA here is from genome assembly GCF_963576545.1 of Limanda limanda. Lineage (NCBI taxonomy): Eukaryota > Metazoa > Chordata > Actinopteri > Pleuronectiformes > Pleuronectidae > Limanda > Limanda limanda. The sequence continues at coordinate 20,124,941 of NC_083651.1, read as the reverse complement.
CTCGCACAGTCGTATTGTTCTAGTTTGTCCGAGTGCATTTAAGCTCTGAGGGGCTAATTAATTCTCTTTTGCAGACGACAAAAGCAGCATTTAATTCCTATGTGAAGCAGAGTGAAAGAAGAAAAATACATTCTTAGATGAAAGAAAGAGTATCATTAAGACAATTAACGAATAAGAGAAGAAAAGTGCTTTCGTTTCACACTAATATGGTGAATGATGAACAGTAGCACAGAGAAGTTTCTTAATGCAGTTTATTCATATCTGCTTTTGAACAGCAGTGCAGCATTAATGAAACTTCTTACATTTCTGACTCAAAAATTCCTTGAAACTTTAAAAACATGAAGAATTCATGTCATTTCAGCATTTATCTACTTCACTACCTTCTATTTCAGAAAACCTCTGTCCGTCTGTCTGGAAGTGGAAAGCCTATTTTGCAAGTCATTTATCTTATCAACTTCACACCTCGGTATCTGTGTCCTGAATGGTCAGAGGAGGTGCAGTGTTGATCTGGACACGCGATTTGTTCAATATTAATAACTTTTGAATAAACATGACACCAGCGCTCTGTAGCAGTCAGTGGGGGGAGGGCAGTGCGCCTGCAGTCTGTGGACCGAGTTCTTTTACGTCCTCAGACACACTGCAGCAGTGGCCGTCAACTAACAGCCTGCTGCCAATAATACATGTCCCGCCAGGCATTTTGATAATCTGATTATTTATATTTTACTACATTGAACTGACCCAGACAACCACTTCCTCTTTAGTGATTTGTCTTCAAAGTAAAAGCACAGAGTATATCGGGTAGAAACTTATATAAAAGGCACATACGTGAACAGCAATACAGCTAAATCAGTTTCCTTTTATGGAAAACATTCACATGATAAAAATCTTAATAGCTGATAAACCAGGTAGGATAAACTCAAAGTTTTCAGTTTGAGGAGGACTCACTCATGACAAGGAATAATTCTGAAGTAGCACCGGAGCGTTACCTCGGGACACAAAGAGGCAGGTGTAAACAGGCACTGCACTAATAATCCTAATCTGTCTGTGTACCTGGTGATATGATGTAGAAGAAGTCTTTGAAATCATCCATCCAGACTTCGGCCAGGCGCCTGTTGTTCTTGTTGATGACTTGGCCCGTTCCTCCAGGGAAGCTGTACGGTGTGGCCTTCCGGAAAACGTGGCCCACGTGGGAACATGTGACAATTTCCAAAGAGCCACCGCACTGCCAGATCTGCAGACACGTGGTGAATTCATCCAGTGTGTGTCAAGACAGCAGACAAACACAGTCAGTACAAGCTTACAAAACATTGGGTACATGCCAGTTCCCTTAATTGATGCTCAGGTGCTCATATGACAAAGGAATGAATTCAAACTGTCACCAACGAGGACAGTTTGCTCTTGATTCTAGAGCAGCGCAGCTTTCAGGGGAAGAGAGAAAAGAAGAGATTATCGAATGAGGGACAGTTTTACTAGAAATGTGTTTGTCACTGGATGCTGCAGCAGAGTCGGCTGCTCTTACACTGCAACACACATACAGTAGACTGTATATGAGAGGAATTAAAGCAAAACACACCACATAACAGAATGGAGACATAAAAAAACCAACACAGGAGTAAGAGTCGCAGTTTTAAAGATTTTATGTTTTTGCTGATTCAAAATGTATCAGATTTATAGACATACCATTAGAACCATCACACTTCATTTTAGGGATACTGCCTGATAACCTTGAAGAAAACAGCCAGACAAAACTTCTGAGAGTCCTTCTTTTAATAGCAAATAAACTAATAACAGCCTCCTGGCTGAAGCCAGAGCCCCCCACAATAACCCAATGGAGGGGCAGAATTCAAGATATGTACAGGATGGAATACCTGACTGCACTATTACAACTGAAAACAGAGGTTTTTAAAAACAACTGGTCCTCGATTGCTCTACATTTCCATCTGATATGAGAAAAAAAAAAAAATATATATATATATATATATTGCTTTTGTGTTCCCTTTGTTTCCCCTTTTAACCAATGGACATATGCAGGTCATACTATTTCAGAATAATGTCTTGATGAAATGTTATGTGAAATGTATTGTGTCTGTGGACATTTTTAATCAGTAACTTGATTTCGATATATTTGGATAATGATGGCCTGGACCCGAGACATACATGGACAGTTAACCCCAGTAACCTAGAACTTGAACCCGTGATACCTAATTTCATGTTAAAAACGATGTACTGTATGACTGTGAATGTGACAAAAGGAAATAAAAAGAAGTTCAAAAAAAAAAATGTATCAGAAAATGGATGAAATGTGTATTTTTTGGGGGTAGGGGTGATCGGGTGCATACCACCCACACACACACAGGATGCCGCCCTTTGCTTGCTTAAACATGATTAAAAAAACAGAGGATGCGAGCACTCATACTTGCAGATGAGCTTTTTCAGCAGTGTAGGTAATTAATAGGAAACACTACTCCTCGCTCCACTCTCTGAGCAGCGCTTCCAATGAATTACCTACACCGTGGCAGCCCACTCCGCCCACAGCTACCGCAATATATTGAATGGAGTTCTGTGGTAAACACAATGTTGTGTTGTGTTGACTACACAGCTAACAACAAGCCGTACACCGCATGTTAAGTGATGAAAGCACTTTACGTTCATAGTGCGACGAAACTTCTCCCACAAATGGACTACTCTGTCTTTGTGTTATTTATGTATAACATATCAAACAGCTCAAGATGGACGGACCTGACCAGGACTTCTACTCAGTTTTTGAACACCACAGTGACAAATCTTGCACAATCTGAGAGGTTGCCTGACAATGAGCGACAGTGACGCCTTTTTGAAAAGTTAACACACAATAAGTGGACCCACACATGCACTGTGCACTATAAGAAGACCATACTAATTATGGGTAGGGCCTCCCTGTGTTCTCGCAACAACCCTCATTATTTGCATACATTCCACAAGATGTCAAAAATACTCCTGTGAGAGTCTGGTCCATGTTGATATGATTTCACATTCGTCAGCTGCACATTCATGCTGTGAATCTCCTGTTGAACTAGATGTTCTACAAGAGCCTGACTGGGAAGGCCACCAGAGTTCTCTAAACTCATTGTCACGTTTATAAAAATTGTGCCCACAAATGGATGCATTTGGTCAGCAACAATATTCAGACAAGCTGTTCAAACAGGAATTGACTGGTATTAAGAGGCCAAAGAGTGCAGAGAAAACTTCCCCCACACATTTACACAATTACTAGCCCGGACTGTTGATACAAGGCAAATTGGGTTCATGGATTCATGCTTAATACCAAATTCTGACCATCTGCAAACCTCCACAAAAATTCGGATTCATTCGGTCAAGTTATGTTGTTCCAGTGTCACGCTGTCCAGTGTTGGTGAGCTTGAATCTACTGCAGCCTCTGATTTCCCCCGACTGTCTCCTGCTAATGTCGCACATCTGCCTCAAGGTTCGATGTGTTCTGCATCCTGATGCTTTCTGCTCATCGATGTATAGATTGATCTGAGTCTCTTCTGTCTGCTCCAGTCAGTTGGGCAATTTCCCTCTGAACTGTGTCTTTGTACTATTCTGAGTTAAGTCTAGGAACTGTGCATTAAAATCCAAGGAGGTAGTATAAAGTCACTGATGTCACATTTTACCTAATTTTGATGACCGTAATTAAGATGGATGACACATCTCCACTTCCTCTGCTACAAACATTAAGCTAAAATATCTAGGATATCGCACCTTTTACATCATGTGAAGCCAGAGTCTGCACAGTAGTTGTTATGGTTTAGAGCTGTAGTTCTGAGGTCCCACATATACCACTCACCATTCAGTCACAGCTGTCAATCACGACATTTCACCCTGTTTTTATAGCATCAAATAACCAATTAAGACCAATCTTACTGTAAAAATGAACACAAACATCCGAGTGATAAGAATGAACTAAAATGACAGAAACCATCCTTGACTTCTTTTGTTTGGTCCATGTCCCATCCATTAACATGGGAGAAATGGAGTTTATGGCCTATACTGCAACCAGCCACCAGGGATGATCAAGATGATTTGGCTTCGCTTTTGAAATGCTGTCATGTCGCCGAGTGTGTGTTCAGTGTCTGAGCTGTGAAGAACACTTCTGATCTGTGCACAGGATGAATAGAGCTTTGTTGTGCATGTGGAGATGCTTGTCACATAGTTCAAAAGAAAACAGAAACACAGATACAATTAAGGGAACTGGTAGGTTTCCATTTACCCCCCACGCCCCCTTTCTTTGTTTGCGACTTACTCTGAAAGACATTTCCAGGTTCTCTCCCCCCCAGATATCCATCCCTGGATCATAGCTTCCTATTTCTTCAAAGTATGTTTTGTATATGGAGAACAACCCTCCTGCCATGGTGGGAGTCCTGCAAGAGACACACGACAAATGAAGACAAGATTCTTTTGTAATATTAAGTCTCTCTATGCTGCATCAATTTGTATCTCAGCACAACTCTGAGGAGCATTCACAATATAATAAAAGACCAATTTGTTTGACAATTTGACACCAAGCCCGAGAGGGAAAACAACTTGTCTTTTAATTAATTCCATGTTGAAGTCTGCCCTGAATTAAGCATAATGTTTGTTGCAGGGATTTGCATGAGCTGTGAATTGCACTGCAAATCCAAAAAGTGCAAATGTAAGCAGACTTTCTATTTTTAAACTAAATGAGCTCATTCATACTTACACTACAGCAGAGCACAATCACAGAAATGCAGATGCTATTTAAGCAGTTGTTTGCATCAGTGGGACACACAAAGGAAGAAATATCTATTTCTGTCCACAGATAAAAATGGCACTTTTTTAATCTTCTTGTGAAGAAATCCTAATGACCAAGATTTTTCTCTGTAGCCGGCTGCCATCAAAGCAAACCCCATCAACAGCTCTGATGAAGAACTGACAAGTAACATCTCTACGAACTCACAACTGTGTCTTTTCACCTTTTTCTGTAATCAGACGTCGTCTCTGTTAATTCTTAAACAAAAACATCGCTTGAGTGGAAAGTCAGACACACATTCACTTCCCAAAAAACGATGACTATCTAGATTTGACTTCAGAGGACATTTTCTTTGTGCACCTGACAGGAAGCGTTCTGTCGCCTTTGCGTCGATCCATCTCCCGCTGGGGAACAGGGTACCAGCGGAAATTCAGCTTCCAGTTGAATCCACCATAAGTCATATCGGAGCCGGCCATGTATTCAAACGTCTCGTCGCTGATGACATCGATGATAGGGCACACCACTGCTGACCTGAGAGACACCAGTGGTAAAGTGTAAGAGTCAATGTTGAGATCAAAAATGTTTGTGAATCATCACACCGTACATTAAAATAAATGTTACAACAATGTGGAAAGTTAATTTCCCTTACTGGTTATATGGTATTGCTATTATAAAATCAGGTTGAGATCTGTGACCATTTCTACGGCAAGGCCCAGCAGCCCCTTTAAATTAAAACACGTCTTTATAGCCAAGGCCACATGACGTTACTCAGCTACACATTGGTGAAAAAATGCTCCAATATAACTCAATAAATTCAACCCGACTGTAATTAAACTACTAACATAAAAGGTTTGAAGTGTGCAGACTTATCTTTTAATTGTTCATAACTCTTCAGTTTTTCAACATGTGATTTTGAACAAATTTGCTATATTGTAATACAACGTATATCAGTATTGAATATAACATTGATATCTCAAATCTTATTTCAACCATATCTCTGTCTTACACTGGATTTTAATTAAGCTATAACCGTATCATGCATCAGGAGCATTTTGCACGGAGCATACAGCATGTACTTCCTGCACCATCTCATCGGTCTGCAGCCAGAATTACTGACGTCGATACACGTGCAGCAGCATTCAGTAAAAGTGTAATGGCTTCTTAATGCAATATTCTACGGCATATGATACCAATCTCTTCCTGAGGGAAAATAAATGTGTCTGACCTCAGATAAGATATGGATCGCAAGCGAATCATTATTAATCCATCCATCTGTTCTTGTCACATACACAGTTCTTTTTTTATACATGCAAGTAAAAGCCGGAAAAGACATCTTCATGTTCTGATAACAGCAACCAAACAACTAACCATGTTGAATTAACAAATCCGGTTTAATAATCATTCAAAGATGAAGAAAACTTAACGAAGAGATATTCTACACATTCACAAACACGTACCTGAAGATATATCCTTGTTCGCTTTAATCTCGACTCTATTAGGATCATTTGTGGCAAAGTTAACATTTCAGATCTACAGTAACTGGAACCAGTTTCCTCTGAGACAGCAGCAGGAGCAGATGATGCAAAATGATAATCGTCTCTATCAGCAGTGTCAGGCTCTAACAGTGAATTCATGACTGACAGGCTGCTGTCCCATCAATATTCAGACAGAAATTTGGCTGTAGCACCCAATGATGCAACTGAAGTGAAATGTGATCGTACCACTATAAATAAAACATGTTTCAGGACTGAATAGGCAAAAGATTCAACAGATTTTGAAACAGTTCTAAAGAAGAGAATATGCTGATTATTTCAAATTAAAAATGAACATCAAGTTTGATGAATTCATTCTGGTGGATTTAGCCTCTTACCTGTCCTCTTTAATGCGGGCCAGCAGGGGCTCCAGCCAGCCCGTCGTACACTCGCAGTGAGCGTCCAGGAAGGTGATGACCTGACCTTTGGTGGCGGCCGCCCCCCTCAACCTGGCTCTGATCAGACCTGAACGCTGCTCCATTCTCAGGATCCTTACGGGCACCTCCAGAGTTCGCACGTAGTTCTCAAGCTTCTTCTTCAGGAAGTCTGAAACAGAACAGCGAGAGTCCACAGAGCTGAAACAAACGGTTGGATAAAAACGTTAAATATGTAATTCTGGGCTCTAATTCTGACGACTGAAGATGTCTCCAGATTGATGGCTGACTATCATCTGTATTTTAACTTAATTTATAAGAAACTGTTAATTACCTCCATCAAGGAGGTTATGTTTTGATCAGCATTTGTATTAGATAGCAAAATGATGCAACAACTACTGGACAGACTACTACTGAGCATAGTTGAAAGATGTGGTAAAGGTCAGGGAAGAACCCATTAAATACTGCTTCGGATCCCAGTCGATTTTTTTTGTCACTTTCATTGATATTGCAAGACAATTTTTCAAAGAATTATGTGTCAATGTTGCGGAAATATTCAGACATATTAAGCGGGTTGGTTGTAACAAATAGGACTGGAATCCTGGCTGAGCAATTAATTCTGCTGAGTGCAATTCACATTCACAGATTCAAACCCACAATATAAAAAATGTTGTGAGATGCAGCTCCACATGTCAGTTTACGTGGTGCTTTTGTTATCCCCTTCTTCAAATAGCAAATTCTCATTCCTGTTGTTGCATTTAAAAACACTGTATTTGCCCTTTCTTATATTATTCTTATACCATGATAGGTGATCCTCTGAGTCTGTATCAGGGATTTGTCTCCCACACTCTTTACACAGATAGTCAGCCATGACTTTAAAATGAACATCCTGTATCCTTGACAACGGAGCTAAACCTTAGAGTCTGTCAGAGACGAGACGCTGTACATTTTGTGAGCTGCTCATTAGCCACAGTACCAACCTCGCTCGCTGGCATCGTCCACGAGCACGATCTCCGTGAGCAAGTGTCTTGGAGAGCGGTTGATGACACTGTGAACGGTCCGCAGCAGGGTGCTCCACGCCTCGTTGTGGAACACGATGACGATGCTGGTGTTGGGCAGGTCGTCTTGGTAAACCTTGGTCTTACAGCTGAGAGAACGACAGCCGGAAAAAGGATCATAGTAAAGCAGAACCGTACAAAATGAAGTTACATGAGGTTGATTATCTAATGTCACTCAACAGACATGAAGAAAGACGCACAAGAAACTTAACAACTTAAATATAAAGAAAATATGATGAAATGTGATTGGGCACCCTCTTAGATTAATTTCAAAAGCCCCAAAATGATGCTGATCCCAAAGCTTGCACCTTCTGGTTTAGATTAATACAAATAACACATTTAGACGTTCCAGTAGAACAATTCCTATTAGAGCTTCTTATACGTTTAATATTACTGTAAATAAAAGCTAGGGTTGGTTATCCTGGAAAAGACAACTTTATCTATTGAGCGGGATCAGCAGAGGATTTCAATAATTAGGCGTTTCAGCAACACCTCATAAATCCTCCCTTTAAATATGGATGTTTTAAATGTCCAACATTTGACATTATTTTGTTATTCTTCGAGAATAATTCATGAGTCATTACAACTAAACTGAACTCATTTGCATTCAATACCTGAACAGAACAATTTGTATCCTCATACTTAAACCTAACCCTCCGAACTAAAACGATGGTGTCAGTGTTGAGCAGCAGTCACAGTGGATCTCCCTGCCTGTAGCTCATTATCCTGTGAGAACAGAATCAGAGTGCATCCTGCTGCGATCCGATGCTGCAATCACGGTATAAAAATCGACACAGCAGATTTAATGACGAACACCTCAGGTAGAAAGTAGAAAAAGTAAAACCGGTGTTGACAGATGTGTCAGCGTGCCCTTGGTTTGAAGGGATGTCTGTCAATCCCAGCGAGTGACAAGGTGGTGTGCTGTTCTGGATTGTGGGTCATGTTGAATAAGGAATGAGTTGTTTTACAGGAGAAAAGAGGAGGTGGACCGGTCAGAGCAGCCCGCACGGGGGGAGCAGGAAGACTGCGAGGTGACGGAGGGTGAAAGAAGCCATCAGAGCAGACAGCATTGCTGCTTCACTCCTGTCTATTCAATGTGACAGAGCTGACGGACCCAACTGGGCCAGAAGGCTGCCTTCAAGACAACACGTTATCGTCCTTCAGAGGGAACAACCGGCAATTCTGCACGGCTCTGGATTGTTCTCACTGCACAGCTGGGGATATTTTTTTGCAAGACTAAGCTGTGCTCTGTAATTAAGCTGCTGTTATATTTATACTGAGGGAAGAATGAAGATAATATGGAGCAAAAAAAAAAAATCGCAGCTGAAGTTCCTCAGTAATACAGGTTTTCTTTTGCGCTGTGTAGGCAGAATATTCTATACACATGCATCGCTGTATTGCAAAACACATCGAGGTGGCGTTCTCTTAATAAGGCGTCTCGAATGTACCAGTGAAAAAAAGACATACTTATTTCCTATGTGACTGGCAGGGCCTTTTGGCATCCACTTAATTAAAGTGCTGCAGAGATCTGGCATTCAGCTGGAATATTTAAACCTGAATCACATGGGTAATGTCTCAGAGCGAGAGGAGAACGCCTGTGCATACCAGCCGCACGAGATGAATGTGCTCATGTTTCACACAAACAGCTCTCTGGATTTTCATTAAGTGCTCAAGTGGATCTTGAGTGACAGTAAACAAAATCCTTCCTCCATTCAAATGTCAAGTCTCACATACACACTGGATGGATCTGATTGATTTTGTGTTGAAACAGTGCCCATAATTAGAACTGTTTTTTCCCCACATGGAACAGTTATTAATACAGGTGGAAATTAATTAACTCATTTATATTTTATTAAAACCATCAAAATAATGTTGTCCTGATAGTTTGAAACATGTCATCAGCAGAAACAGCAGCTTGCATCACTGTTTGACAACCTGTTGAGACTATTAAACCCTGCTGCTCTGCTGAGCCATCTAATAATGTTGTATCAACACCAGAGCAGTTTTTAGTGAACCTGACATATACAAGTCAACTCACATTACAGCATGAAAATATCTCAAATATTAAGACATAAAATGTATTTAAATGTCAAGCATTTTCATAAAGAAACCACAGCTCCATGCGACATGTGATAGGTATGTAATGTATCAGAGTTTAGAAGCAGTGGAGGACTCGTGTTTAGCTGCTGTGCTTCACGGATTGGTCATAGTGGTCTTCTCCTTCACGATAGGAAGCAATGCGGACAAAAATAAAACTACACTGGCAGAAAAAGGTAAAGAATCGGAGGAAGAAACACGAACAGAACTGTTTTATCACTGGCTTATTTCCTGCAGGACCGTCCCTTTGAGCCATTAGGGGTTTTTTTTGCCTGCAGAATTTATCATAGTTACCTACAATCTCTGCAATCTCCTTCCAGGAGCCATCTGAGAAGTTCTATACTCCTTCTATAATGACATTATTGAGGGGTTATGGAGATGTCTGAGGGGATGATCTATTTTCAGAATCTTGCACCCAGTCCTTGTTGTGAAAGACACAGCCATAAATTCAAAAAGTTGGGAGTAGCGTGACCCAAAATGACGCCACGCATCAGAATTAGTTTTTTTTATTTGGACAGGAACAGCGAGCATAACGAGCCTGGAAGCTGGTCTGTTGGAAAGCAGACATGCGTGTGTGCGTGTGCATGTGTGTGTGTGCAGGTGTTAAAACAGTCAGAAGTGTAAGTCACAGCATGCATCTGGAAGACTACCAAGCTTATACGCACCCATCCAACCTCACATCCGGCAGACTCCTGTTGAGTGCGATCATGTCACTGGCCATCAGATTGAACTGGTTAATCTTAAAGAGCTCCTTCATCTTCTCCTGCTCGTTCTTGGGGATGTTCACCGACTTGCCCATCTCGCCTGGACCCTCGTGGCTCCGAGTTATCACAGCTGGAACATAACAGAGAATAAAACAGAGGGCATGAGAGGGCAAGTCTGACTTTAAATTTATATTTCTGAGCATATACTTTCGCCAAGGCCCAACAATTCCCTTAAGCCACACCAAATTGCACACATTCAAAGATATGCAAATATGCCTATACGTTGTTTACCTGGGAAATCAGTTAAAACATTGAAAAATTGCAATGGTTAAGATCCTGCATCCTACCACCAGATTTTTATTTGGATCTGCACCAAATTGCAAAGGCTCATTAATCAGTCTCCAAAACATGCCAGATTTTTTTTATCAAATACTCTCTGGGAAATCAATGCGAATTTTGAAAAACACCATCTCACAATGTTAAAGTAACTGAAAAAAAGAACATCGTGGATCCGACCCCTGTTTTGGGTCTGCACCAATATTCAATGGGTTCTTCTTTGGTTCAGGCCCCACCCCTTTCACAAAAGTGGAAATTGCAGACTATTTATTTATGGGGGAACAATGTGAGAGTAACTGTTATATAAAAGTCAACTAAAAATTGCAGCTCCTTTCTAAATGGGACTAAGACTAATGAACAGTCTGACCTGGGACACTCCTTCTCTTCACTCCATTCTCACCAGCAGAGAAGAGAAGGGTTTTCAAAAACTCTGTAACAGGCACCACAGATGCAGAGTTTATTATCCGTCTCTCCAGGGGAGTGTAGTAAAGCATGCTGGTTTTATCTCAGTACAATTTGTTAAGTGTTATTCTGCTATAATTGTAAAAAAGGAGGACACAAACATTGGTTTCCACGTCAATGTGCATGTACCAAATGGATATAAGGGTTTAAAGAGCATCAGGATGTGCACATATGAAAAGTACGGTATATTCCTTTAGGAACACAAAACAAATGTGATAGGATTCTCACTTGCACTATTAACGCCTGAGAAATGCTACATCTGACGTCACAGATTGCACAAGAGACATTTCATACAGACAGAGTGAAGGTTCTGCCAAACCTCTTCTGGTTCCTGTGGCTTGAGCTGGCCGAGTATTAAGTGGTGCACAGGCTGAAAAACATTTTAATTTGATATATTATGAGGTTTTGAACTCAGAGATTCGGACAATGTATTAATAGATCAGGTTGTGAGGAAGCAAAATCCTTCCTACAGTTACACGCCCCTGTTGCTTTAGTTAAGTGCCTGCAGAACATCAGCAGTGCTGTTATTGTTGCTGCACTGAGCGAAAGGTAAATAACCTCCTATGGATTTATGACCTTCTCTCTCTCTATAATAATATATCTCAGAGCAGAGGCAGTGCTTTCAATGATAAGGGGTCACACAGTTCACATTAGCTGCCTCGAATGGCTTTGGAGCTTCTGACAACTATTGGAGGTTTTTCCAGAATTTAAGAGAAACTTTCATGTAGCTCAGAAGACAAATTGCGATCACATTAGTTGCTTTCAGTAGAGATGAGCCGGATACTCGGCTGAAACGAGTATCCGGTACGGATAAAGCACTTTTGACGAGTACGATTATAATACGAGTAATCGGAGTCATTATCTGTGCTCGGACTGAATGAAAATCCTCACACAGCGTCACAGCGCTCCTCCCATTCACACACGGCTCTGCTCACTCACTCACAGAACAGCTCTCTGTCTCTCAGTCACTCAGGTTCACTGCGCATCGGGACTGTTCCATAGGCTCAGTCAAGGAAGCAGAAATGATTCGTTCATTTCCCGACTGGGTCTTCGGGTACGAGTCTTTGGAAAAATTGCAATGGCTCAGTAGAGGAGCGCTGGAGATGCGAGGGACGTTCACTGTTTCCCGGAGAAATGAACACTCCGTGTTTCCAGCACAGAAAGACGCGAACCACATCCGTCCACAAGTCACAATGACTGGCCCCGTTATTTTCACTTTACATTTACACTTACTTTACAGTAAAGTAAACCTCTATTAAATACAGTACAACATGACAGTTTGTATGGTTTGAAATTGTCATTTATTATCACACTGGCATTTAATTATCACGGCAAACAATTACACTGCACTAAACTTTAAGTGTTAACGTAAAGTGAAAATAACAAAACCAGTCTGTATGACTTGCGAACGAATACAATTCACGTCTTTCCACACCAAAAACACAGAGTGCTCATCTCTCCGGGAGACAGCGAACGTCCCTCGCATCACACACACACACACACACACACACACACACACACACACACACACACACACACACACACACACACACACACACACACACACACACACACACACACACACACACACACACACACACACACACACACACACACACACACACACACACACACACACACACACCCCCGGTGTGGAAATTAATGTTAAAAAAATCAAAATAAAAAAATCATAAAAAAATTCCAAAGTTAAAAAGAAAGTTATGTTGAACCAGCCCACTTCCGGTTTAAATCACACCCACTTCCGGGTTAGGCCCCGCACACTACGAGTACGGATACGGATAATTCATATGGTTAACAGATACAGATACAGATAATGCTGTACTCGCTCATCCCTAGCTTTCAGACATGCACTGGACTCCGCAGATCATCCGTATTTTCTCACGAGGGGAAGGGCTGTCTTCGCCTGACCTCCTGGTATAATGTCAGTAGATCCCCTGCTGCGTTCTAGCATCGACTTCTCGATGTAAGAACGCAGCAGGGGATCTTCCGCTGGATTCACAGCGAGCGAGTGGGGGGTCGAAACTGCAACCCTGAAACTTATCTAAGATGGTTAACGTTAGCATGCTGATGTTAGCGTTTCTTACCAAAGGCCAGAATATCCTCACAGACACACCAACAACTTGGGATTTGTTTTTAAGCCTTTAACTATTCTTTTAAATGATCAGTATATCAAATATCAGCATATTTATGGTGCATTATGCAGACAGTTATATAATTTCTTATAAAGAAATACATTAAATACGACTTATATATTTGATTACCATAAGCTACTCACATAGAAAAATGTAGCGCCTTCATTATGACCATAAAATATATTTTTCACCTTCAGCACTTTCAATATTGCATACAGTCAGATTAAATAAAAAGAAACACTCAAATAAATCTCTGATCACAAACACACAGTCAAAAAGCTCTAAACATGACCTAATACCAGTGAGTCCTGGCCTAACCCTATAAGGAGTGATTTAGGAATCCTTTACCTTTTTGGGGGGGTGTGGTCAACCTGGTTGCTAGGTATGAAACTTACTTTATGTAATGAACATATCTGTGGAAGAGTTATTTGAAACCCATTAAATGAAAAGGGACAACTGGGTTATGGGACGTTCACTGGGGAATAGGGATCTTTATCTTAACCAGTCTTGCAAAACCACCCATTTCATGGGAGTTCGATGCTAAACTGCTGAAGTATTTGCTACAAACTAACCTCCTGCTGCAGCGTTTGCACACGTTTCATGTGGTTCCATTAAGCTCAGTTGACAAAAAGAACAAAGAACTGAACATGTTTACACTGAGCCAAGAACCTGTGTATGTAAAAATCCTTTCTTTCACATTAACACATCCCTTCAAACAACTTTCTTTTATTATTTCAAGCTAATGTAAATCCTAAATACACAATGAACAGCAGGGACTGGCCATAAAGTTTAATGTGGCTGAACTGACGTGAGCCGAGTTGTGCTGCTCGAATCAGGAATTTGAGGCAAACATTCTTTCAACTGTCATTATCAACCTGGTGAAGACTCCTCATGGACTCCTGGTCCAAAACTGATCAAAAGGAGGAGAGCAGACAAAGCATCAAATCATACCACAATCTGAGTAATTGTAATTTAAACATGCATTAATCAAAAATATTGATATTAACGTAATGAAATTTCTCCAGGTAACGCCGATATAACCAGCTTCAGAATTGTGGAGCCTTTTGGCTGATTGCTGGTAAGTGTAACAACCCTTACTCTGTGTCAGTTGAAGCAGCTATATCTATAAATAAACAAATCGTCGACATGCTAATAAACCCAGCAATAAACAACAGGTAGAGAAAAGGCTCTATGGAGCATTCCAGTGCCTTTCAGCTTATTGTTTTGGTTTAATGACCACAAAATTGTAGATCGTCTCATTTATCATAAGTATCAGTATTTCTTTATCATACCACTTGGTGATATTAATTAATACTGAAAAAAGGAATGATAAATGATTTCTACTGTACATTAGATCATCAGTGTGGGTACACTTGCATCAGGTCTTACAGTAGCATGAGGCCCTTGTGTTTGTCACATGTGATCGAAGCACCGTGGCTGGTTGGGAGGTAGTGGAAGAGGTTTAACTGTTTAGACTATGATTCCAGCCATAAAAATCTAGAAATAAGTACATAAAGCATTAAGTACTCAAAAGGCACTTCTGGCAAGAATGAGTGTTATAATATGGGAAATATATTAAAGTGTCACAGAGCTCATAGGTGGCTGTTTTCAGAAAAATGTCCACAAATACGCTGATGAACAAACTTAGTCGCTTGCTGAGGAACACAATAGCATTTTGTAGCTTAAGAGCCAGATTTTTCATAAAAAAGGACCAGAAACAGCTGTACGCAACTGTTGGAATTACATTTAACAAATGGACAGAAACACCACTCGACATTAAAGCTGAATTCCCATATGTCTGCTGGCTGTATTATAGTGCACTGTGGGCTACCAAGTTTGCCATAACAATTTAATGTTGACATGAGTGATTGTTTGAACACGATTTGATTGGCTGGTGCCTCCGTTGCCGCATTAAAGATTAAATGCTCAACCTCTGCTGTATGCAGCACAAGCAACGTGACGCACAAAGCAGTTTGGCAATGCATGACATTATCCCATACAAAGCGAATGAGCAGCATTATGGTTGAAGCCTCCACTAAGTTATAACAATGTTTTTTAACACGTTATTCAGTTCAGCCTCTGATGCGTCTAAAGTCATTTTCATTTTAACTAATATAAAATACAAAATAGTGACTTTTGAACCATACAAGTAATAACTGAATAATACTTATTTTGTACACGCAAACAAAAATGGTTCCCATTCAAAACTGAACATGTGAACCAGTGCCACATTAAGAATATAGGCTCTTCAGTTGTGGGCAAAATGAATAAGATTACACTTTGCAGTGGCCTGGCAAAAGAACTGCAACTGCCTGTGAAGGAAAATATTCTCAGCACTCAGTTCATTAATTATATCATCTACTTGGTGAGCAGTGTAACATTAGACTTTTGCATGGTAATAAGTGTCAGTAGCTGGCAGCTCTGCCTCATTCTAACCTTAAAAGCAGCTTAGCAAGCCTCTTAGAAACCTGCTTACTTGAGGGCATGTGAGGAAATGAACTCTGCTAAAGCGATTCTGTGGTTTAGGTTGATCAGCACCACACACACACACACACGCACATACTCACACACTGGTGTTAACTTACAAAGGTGAATTAGTCCTATCTTCATTCAATCAAATACGAAATAGAGATTTAAAACATCAGAAAACTCTCTCTGTAGATCAGAAAACTACCAATTTGTATTTTTTACATTGGTCAACTTCATGGAGTTAATGAGATTCATGACAGATGATGACTCTGTAAAAAAATGAGGTGAAAAAAAGGGAATGTATTAACTCAACTGCTTAAATTAACACGCATGTCTGATCCTTAACAGAAGGTTGAGTCCACCAGATTAAAAAATGAAACAAAAAGAGAAATTGTCAAATAACTGTCGCTTCGCTTATAAAGTGGGGTTATCAAATTCTGTAATCCCAGTTTGAGGAGATTCTTTAAGGTATTTCCATAAGAAGATAATCTTAAAGACTTGATAATCTTAAAGAGCTTCCCTGACTTGATATTACTTCTGAAACCTATTCTTTTGTACATTCAAGTACTTAGAAAACTAAATCAAGAGCTCAATTTCAGGATGGAAATTGGAATTTTAGATATTCATCATGACCCTTTGGGAAAAAGACTGCAGAAAAATGCATTCAGAGTGAGATGTCACTTCAGTGCAAAACACACTCCACGTTGTTTGCTCAGCATGTAGTCTTTAATCCTGTATTTATTCCTGATTAAGCTCTCATTATGTCGTTAAAGAAATTACCACTTAAAAGTTAACACCTGACACTGGGGGTTATACAGTTTCAAAGATCTACAGTTTCTAAAGATGATGTTTTACCACCTCCCTTTAATATATCCCAAATGGAAAATCACTGCAAAACATCACCAACCAATTACATTAACTGAAAGACTGCAAAAGCCCTTGAAATACAAAAATGAATATTCCCACTCCCTAAACAGAGAAGTTGGAAAAAAAAACAAATCACTGTTAACGTCTTCATTTTTAAGGGAAAACATGACAATGGAAAAAATTCCACAAGCAACAGTAAAGCTCAAAGGGACAGGGAATAGAACAGTGTCCCAGTCTTTATCTCATAATGGACTCCTTATTTCTTTAAGTCTACATCACATCTACTCTGCTGATCAAAGGTGGTGCAGAGCTGGTGTGGACTCACCTCGGAGGGCAGGGAGAAGCGAGCGGTCTTTCCTGTCATCGCACTTATTACACTCGCTGAAGTAGAGCAGCAAGAACACATCCACCAGCACCCACACCAGAGAGGTGGTCAACACCACCTTGCAGTAGACGAACCGCCGCATCACCTCCCCGGGATGTCGGCCAGGCAGCCAAACAGGGGGGGGTCGCAGCGAGCACTCAGGAGCACTCAGTCTGCGGAGATGTTTGAACTCGGGAGACAGGCTGAGAAAGAGAGCAGGGTGGAGGAGACATCCTACAGGGGAGACAGAGACAGAGACAGAAATCATGATAAATATTTTAGCCATCTTGATAAATGTCATCATGAAGCTGAAATGATATAAATCAATAATCTTACAAAGAAAATGTGATGTCAGCTAAAATCTGTGAGAACTAAAGTAGATCAATATTTGCCTCTCGTAAAAGTGATTAGCAATCGCCTTTAGACTTCTCTTTATGCATTTCATGGCTGTGGATCATAAGTCTGTTTCCAGATCTTTAATTCACTTTAGTAGGGAAATGTGACATTACACAAAAGGTGAAATAATTTGCAGACTTATTGTCTGCACATAAAAATATACAGACAACTACTTTGATGCAGTATTGTTTATACAGCAAACCAGGGATTATGTTTCATGTATATCAAAAGAACTTTGTGTTGTTTTTGTCTACATGTGAGGAATGTGGAGAAATCACCACCTAGAAAGAGGTAAATAAGTAAAAGGATAAAACAACCATATATACATTATAGTCGTATCTGTATTGGATTTTTAGACAAACACAAAAATCTATATGTGACAAAAGAATCTGAGAATGGGGCGACCCGTGGCTCAAGGGTTGAGGCACACACAACATCCCAAGTTTGAGTCTGGCCAGAGACCTTTGTTGCATCTCTCTTCCTCATTTCATCATCGTTCTCTACTAAGTGTAAAAAATGCATATGTGCCCAAAAATACTGAGTTGTTTTAATACCAACATTGGAAATGCCTCCGATACGGCTAAAAATGCAGAGTCGGGAATTGGCCAGTACTCAAATCTAGGTACTGATTCAATACCACATCTTTAAAGTACATTAGTTACACCCAGATAAAACTGCAAGTTTATTTTCCTGGAAATCATTTCTTCACGCTCCGAAACAACAATAATGCCACAGGCAAGTTCTGTTTTTAGAGTAGGAAGAGAGATTTCTGCAAGTGAAGCATTAGCCAGAGCTTGTTAAAATGTCAGCTATAGGGTAATATTTCATACTGGAAAATCTCACAAGTAAAATGTGAAGTATACTGTATGTAACACTTCAGTTTTGAGGGGTGGCCTGTGTATTATGTTTATTATTTGTATTCTTTTTCAGTTATGACTATAAAACAAGATAATAAGATAAGTTATATGGCATGCATTAGTCAGTAGCATACAACTGCTAAAATATATAAGTGCTTTTGTCTTAAATGCACTGGTATAACATTGGTACTCTGTATCAGCCGATACGCCAAGTCCAGGTATTGGTATCCGGATGTGAAAAATGGTATTGGATCATCTCTAGATGTAACAAATCCATATTACACACAACATTGATTTGTCAGTGTCACTATAGTTATGTCATAATCGCAGCTGAAAAACTAGATAACACACAGAAATCACTGAATAATTGTAGAGCACAGAATAACAATTGGTATCTGTTCAAAAATCTATATCAGCAGATGATACAGAAATCATTGGCCGATATTGAGGTATCATAATCACATTAGGGAGGAGAAAACACAGATTGCTGTGTCCCTAGTTTTGAAAATGTGCGCTAAGCAGGACAGTTTAAAAATAAACCTGTCAGTGTTCTTTGGTGAAGCCGCAGAACTTTATAATGAGGACGGTGTACAGGAAGTCACATCCAGCCTTCCACCGCGAACTGACCCCAGACCCTCCATTTGAAAGGATGAGTGACTGCTCATTTTCCCTTAAAAGACTTAATGCATTTCATCTGTGTTGCTCAAATCTGAGGAGCTTTTCATGCAGAGGCAATTTCTGGAAATGAGATGTCTCATTGGCATGGGAAACATGGCTCGCAATATTTTTTAAAAAACAACTACATCGTTTTCTGTCAAACTGAATATCTACTTGACCAAAATCATAGGCTTTTGTTGACTGAGGCTTATGAAAGTATAATTGAGAATTCAGCCAAATATGATCAAATACACAAATAGACAGAAAAATTTTACTCATTGATTACAGAAAGCAAATGCCACTATATAAACAACACAGTAGTGAATTAAGTAAAAGAGAGATGTTAGGTTCACAGCTTCATTTTAACCCAAGTGGCTGTGGTACTTCAAATACAGGAAAGCCGGTGCTGCCTCAATGCATGTGTGAATAGTAACTAACATTACCCTTTACTTTAAAAAAAACAAGTGCCTACAGCAACTCCTGTGGGGAACCTGGCAGCTTTCTTTATCTTTCTCCTGCAGTATGGTAATGATTTTGCACTCCACACACACACACACACACACACACACACACACACACAGACACACACATAGTCCTCTCCGCTCGCTGTCTAAATGTCCATCACAGGCTCTGACACCACTGCCCAGGGCCATCTCTTATCTCATTCACAAACAAGGCAGCATCTGTCCAGCTGCATCAGGAGCTTCAGCCTCAGATCACAGCACAGTGGGTTTCAATGGATTCACAGACCATTCATAGACTTCTAACCCCAAGTATATGGACGCAACCTAGGCTTCCCGGTGTAATCAACAAATTGGTTTAAGTTAAAGTCCAAATGTGTGTGTGGAATATAACCTGCATGCACATCACAGATCGTTCACGACTGTTCAAAGGGTCTTTGGCATCTCTAACATCTTCTGTGGTGGGTCAGTAACTGAGACACTTTGGGTTTCGCTATAACCACTGGGTTTGCTCAAAGACACCTGGGTCAATACGCCCAACCATCCGCACAGATGAAGTTTTCCCATCTGCTCAGCACTGCTCTGTCGGTCCCTCCTGCTTTCACAAGCTACGTTTACCTGCTTCTTGAAGTGACAGTTAATTGTGTTGTTAACAACAGTCTTAGATGGAAATGCCTGGTGCAGTGTGATGGGCTAAATAAAGTCTCCCTCAGCCGTTTAACAGGAGTGCAACAACTGCAAGCAATTGCCAGACTGCTAAGTGCTTTCTCGCAGTAAGTACTCACCTCAAATCGACACTTGACACTGACACCATGACTGCAACATGTGAAGAAAACACATGACGACAAAGCTGAAGATCAAGTTATTAAATCGGGGATGGTGCGCGCTCCTTTACCTCCTTCACAATCAACAACTTTCTACAAAAGCAGCCAAGACAAACCATAGTAGTCTGTTGCTGACCGTGTCCGGATAAACTGTGGTTTAAGTGCCTTGCATATGGGTTCATCAAGGCTAGGAGAAGAGAGATCATCCTTTCCGGATAGGGATTCAAACCAGCGGTCCTCCAATCACACACCACCTGCGTCTCTATTGTGACAAGCAGCAAATAGAGCTCTGTATCCAATATCAATACCTTCTGATTGCTGAACAAATTGTGTCTGTGGCAGCAGGTGTTGAAAACGCACAAGACCTGAAAATTGGCATTAAATGGTAAATACAGATTTTTTGGGGGCATATTTTACGAAGAAAAATGTATAATCTAAATATTAAAAAGTATTGTGATGGTACCAGTGCAGACATTTAAGAAGCTACCATGTTGGTTGGCACAAGGAGGCCCTATTGAAAAATGCAAATCTATATGCCCAGCCCTACCAGGAACAGCATGTGATTAAAGAGCTTATCCCAGTAAGCCCATTAGGCCAATGACTGAAGCTTCGAACCAAAACAACACAAACTACGTCGCTCTGCTAAGACGAAACACCAACACAAACACAAAATACAAAACATTACAATTAATACTTTCAATGCGGCGACTTTGAAGACGTGGGAATCGGTCTCTTTACTGCAAAAATTACAGCTCTAATCAAAATGTAATACACAGAATACATATAAAATAGTTTGAATAATTTCTAAGTAAAGATTCTTTGCGTTAATTCAAATGAACGTGAACTCACCTCGTCTTGAAGAGCAGCTTTGTCTTAATGTGAGTTGTATTCAACTCGATAGGGGGGGGGTGTAGAGCAGCCACCTCAAGGTTACACAAGCCTTGTTTTTACTAAGTGTGTCATGAGTAACACAACTTCCATTTCAAGCTTTAAGCATTGTGTGTGTGACTTATTCTCCCGGCTGCTGAAGTTCTATTGAAAGAACACTGAGATCTACATTGGTTGCATGAATTGTAATGATGACGACACGGTGAAGTGAGAGACAACCTCCCCTTCATGGTATGGACCAGACAATCCGTGTGTGTAGGACATCCGCTCCGGGGCAGAGGCATTAATGTGCATTAAATCAATGTGGCATTATCGACAGGAATAACACAGTTATGAACGTGGCACATGGTAATGTCCACTTAGAGCCCACTGTCCTCAGCAGCAGGATGGGGACAGTGTGGTGGTGTCTCTGGTGGAAGGTGTGAGGTGTGGTGCAGCGGGAGGACACTGGTCTCTTACCTCTGTGTCTCTGACGTCCCCTCGTCCTCTCAGACAACGTGTTGAACAAACTGCGGGTTCGATCTCCGGTGGCAGAGAGACAACCCCCCCCTCCCTCCTCCCTCACGGTCTCACTACGACACTTAAGTAGTCACGGTCCATGTCGGTGCACAGAAGTGGTCCACCCGCAGTCCCCCTGCGCCGCTGTCCGTGTGGCACCTGCTCGGACTCCCTCTCGCCGTGTATTGGAGCCGGAGGACAGAGTCTCCATGAGGGACACACGGTCCTCACCGGGTCCAACGTGTCCACGACCACCTGGTGGTGTCCCCCCCTGGATGCTGGAGCGGTGAGGAGGCGCAATCTAACCTCCGAGCAGACCCACCTGGTAGCGTGGCGATCCGGCGCTCTGATTGGCTGAGAGCGACGTCCGTCATCGTGTGCCTCTGGAAAGCTGTGCTCTGTGTGTGTGTGTGTGTGTGTGTGTGTGTGTGTGTGTGTGTGTGTGTGTGTGTGTGTGTGTGTGTGTGTGTGTGTGTGTGTGTGTGTGTGTGTGTGTGTGTGTGTGTGTGTGTGTGTGTGTGTGTGTGTGTGTGTGTGTGTGTGTGTCTGTGTCCTGCAATTTTATATGAAGTGTGTGATTTTTTTGTTGAAACCTTGTAATAATATACTTATCTGTCTGTCTATTTATCTGTCTATCTATCTATCTATCTATCTATCTATCTATCTATCTATCTATCTATCTATCTATCTATCTATCTATCTATCTATCTATCTATCTATCTATCTATCTATCTATCTATCTATCTATCTATCTATCTATCTATCTATCTATCTATCTATCTAAGTGTGTGTGTGTGTGTGTGTGTGTGTGTGTGTACATCTACACACTGATGTGTTGCTATTAGAGTAGAATATGGAACTTATACTACTAATAATAATACTTTTCTATCTATCAATATATAACATCCATCTATCTAGTTTGTGTGTGTGTGTAAATGGCTTTGTATTTATATAGCGCTTTTCTAGTCTTGATGACCACTCAAAGCGCTTTACAGTACAGTTTTACATTCACCCATTCACACACACATTCATACATTGCATGTATTCGCAGCACTTTGTTATTCTATGGGGGGCCATTCAGGGATCAGCATCTTGCCCAAGGACACTTCGGCATGTAGATGGGTCAGACTGGGGATTGAACTGCCGACGTTCAGGTTGGAGGACGACCACTCTACCCCTCAGCCGCAGCCGCCCTGTGTGTGTGTGTGTGTGTGTGTGTGTGTGTGTGTGTGTGTGCATCTAACTTCCTGACATACTTGGTTTTGGGGTAAGGGTTAGAATAAGGTTTAGTTTGGGCATTTAGTTGTGATGGTTAAGGTTATCGTACTGGTGGTGGACCAGGGAACACATTATTTATTTGGATGTCCCCACAACTAAATAATAACAATAATAATATTCTTTATTTATGAAGCAATTTCAAAACACAAGTACACGTACAAGGAAATTTACTCAGTTTTTTTCCGTTGCTCTACAGTACAGAAATGTACAAATAAACAGAAAAGCATGCACAACAAAGCAGAACAAGGTTAAGCAAACATTTAACATGTACAAGTATGAATATACTGTACATATATATTCATAAGTATGTATATATGAACATAACATTCTCCAACCAGAAGGTTGGGGGTTCAAATCCCCACTCTTCCTCATTTGAATGCCAAGATACTAAACCCCTAATATTGTCAGGACATATTGAACAATATATTACACTATTTAAATACATAAACCTCCTTCTGTGCAGGAGGTAAATAAAAAAAATGTTTTATTGTATTGATAATTTCCTTTATAAATGTCACATTATTATTTCTTTTAATTCTAAAGGATAATTTTAGGTCCTAAGTGAAGGTGGTGTTTTTTAACATGACAAACAATGTTGGAGTTTGTTTCGACTTTATTAACAGCAGAAAGGATGTGGCTTGAAGTCCACATGGACATCAGCACACTGGTAACATTAACAGCTAAAATGACTGCATGTGTGTCTATACGTGAATTGACAGTGTTGTGTATGCTGCAACATCACAGGTATTTTGAGGCCTTCGTGGAATCCTGTTGAATAATGCTGCCACCTGCTGCTCCTGATGAGAGACCCTCAGTGTTGCATCGTTGCATCGGCCTCTCAACAATGTAGTAGAGCAAATCTGAGCTAAGCATTTGATACACTCATGTTGTCTGGCAGTCAGAATAAAAAACACTGTGACCACATTATATTCATATTCTCCACTAGATGTCAGTCTAGAGCTTTCATGGCTTTGAGCAGGAGGAGTAAAATGAGTATGAAAAAAACATTTCATGAGTGATGAACTGCCACTACATTCAATACATTATTTGGAAATGGAAAAATTTGACTAAATGTGACAAAATGATCACCAGCCGGGTAAATAGCCTCTTTTTTCCTCTGTTAATTTGTTGTTTAGGTTGAACTTTCAATGAAAAAATGTCATCAAAAAAGGGAAAACTCTTAAAGATCACAAAATGTACTAAATTGCATGCTTTACTAGTTAGATATAAATTTATTTTCATGATTCATATTTTCATATCGGCTGATGAGAGAGAAAAAAAACCTGCACACGCACATCCTGCAGAGAAACCCTTTGCGCAGGAATAGGGCGTGCAGGGTTTTTTTATTTTTATTTTTATTTTTTATTCATTTAATTTAATTAATTTAAATTTACATAGTGTAATATATTTTGAATTCAATAGGTGATTGAAATTCAGCTGCTCCACAATTGAGAAAGCTCCGCAAAGTAGAGGAGGAGAAGAAAGAACAATAGAGGTAAGAATCACCCCAATTGTGGCCATCATTAATGTTTATTTTTGTCGACATGACATGATGTGCTATCAGTACAGCTGATTTCAGACTCTTTATATTTTTTGTTATATATTTTTATTGTTTTTTATATTTTACAATTTTGTCTGCATCTGTATACAGTCCAAAAGTTATTGTAGATGCATGACAGTTTGCTTGTGTATGTTGGGGGGCGCCAATTTGAAATCTCGCCTATATAGGGTGCCAACATTGCCAGGGCCGGCACTGAATTGATTGATCGATGTTTTTTACATAGAGGTGTTCTTTTCAAGTTCATGGTCATTTTTGATTACTGGTATTTTGTAACCTATCAATCTGCCGCATATTAACAATATTTCTATATATTATTAGTCGTAGTAGCAGTATTTCATTTACAACAATACTGTTTCGTAGCGTCTACTCTATAATACACATCTCTGATCCAGTATCAACAAAAAAATCACACCTTATATTTATTGCAGGGCTGTTGCAGCAGGTTGCACACACACACACACACACACAGACACACACGCACTCTGTACTGAATATAAACATGCAAAGTGCTGACACGCACGCAGTCTGGTCGCTTGGGGGCGCTCTTGCAGTGTCTGTCCTGTCACTCGCAGGTAGAGTCAGGCTGTTAAACAGCGGGCTGGTGGATTCACTCCGCTGTGAAACTGGCAGCAGAACAGATGAAACCTCCAGTAATGCGATGCCACAGCAGCTTGTTGAACTCCAGTCCGGCTCTGCTTGATGTGACGGAACTTTCTCTTCATCCTCCTCCTCCTCCTCCTCCTCCTCCTCAGCATCAGCATCACTTCTGACTTGATGACTGTTTCTCCGGGCTTGTTGTCTGCCCGCGCGTCTTCCTCCTCGGGTCTGCACTGAAAGTTTGATTTCAACAAAGACAAGAGAAGATGAACAGCACGGGGTTCAACCAGACGCAGGGCGCACTGTTCAACAAGACGGAGGAGTTATTCTGCTGCAACTTTTCCTCCGTGGTGACTGATAATGGCTTCGTGGCCGCGGCGCCGGACGAGAGGAGCCTCTTCATCATGAGGGTGGTCCAGATCGCCGTCATGTGCGTGCTGTCCCTCACCGTGGTCTTTGGCATCTTCTTCCTGGGCTGCAACCTCCTCATAAAGTCCGAGGGGATGATCAACTTCTTGGTCACGGACAGGAGACCCTCCAAAGAAACGGAGGCCGTCATTGTCGGAGCGTATTGACACTGACGAGGTGGATCTCGACGGATGGAGAGATGTTGGAGACTAATCTGCCTCTTCTCACACTGGTGCGTCAGTCGCCATGTGAGAGGCAGCTGAACCCCGCGGGGTTAGGGTGGCTTTTTTAACGCCAACAGACTCATGCATCTCCAAGAGGTATAGTGCGTTTTAAGCCTCATTATGTTTATAAAGTATTCAACCAAGCACTGTTGTGTGATTTCAGTAGATGGAGCACAATCTGTCCAAGCAGCGTCCTTTGTCATGTCAGTGGCAAGGTCCTCTTTCACCTGCTGCTTCATTCTTCCCTCTCATGTTGCTAAAGCAATGGAGAATTTAATGTGTAAGGTGTTTATGTATGTTGTATGGGTTTTTGCATACAACATGCAATATATAAATTACTGTTTCTCTCTGGACTTCCTGGTGATAACTGTTTGAGTGTGTGAGCGTGGGCGATGGAGGAAGCCCAACATGCCATGTATCGTGTAAATTGGAATAAATTCACTATGTTATTAAAGTTTTTCTCTATTTGTTACCATGAAGCCCTCACCATACCCTGTGCCAAAGTCATTCAATTAAAAAAAACAACTAAAAGAGCTTCTTAAACCAGTTCTTTCTATGTTTTAAATATATTATAGCAAGTATAAAATATACAGAATTAACTCTATTGATCCTGATAAATTGGCATGTTATCAGCATCTATTTAAACTGAGACCTTCTCTGTGGCATAAGGAGCAGCGAGTGCCTGAAGAAATGAATCCACACAAGATATTCTCCTCTCATTCATTACTGTCATCTGCTTTTTCTATATATAGCCACGAGGTAAATGTCAATTCAATTTAAACAGCTACATGTGTTTTCTTTTGGTATAAGCTGCTAAAAAGGTTCTCCAAATATTCCACATTAAGATTTCAAATGAAAAAAAAATGAACAATATCTTCATCTTCATCTGAGGGCATTCAGTGTCTGGGTCAGATTCGGATCAGAGCAGCGTTTTACATCCCCCCCCCCCCCCCCCCTCACCCATCCAAGCATCTGTTGTGCTCTGCTCCCAGCGAACCTGGATGCCGACTCCCCAGGGTGAAGCCCACAGCTTCACAAATGACGTGTCTTGTCAACCCTGGAAAGGATGAAGCCACCAGGCAATATGCTGCTGTCTGATTGCCCACCTGTGCTTCGCATGCACAGCTGACTAGGTTGAATCGACTTACTTTCTTTTATGTGAAACGTCCTTCAACCCCCAAGTTTTGCTCGGATCTGCCTTTTTCTGGCTGGTGACGGACGACATGGTAGCTTGTAAAGACTGACGCACCAGACATGCTGCACATGCTCATGTTGGATTTGGAGAATTTGATCTTTACAAATATTGTTCAAACGCTTTGTAAACTTCAACATAATTTGATATTCTGTGTGTAGAGGCTAGAAGCAGCTGGTCGAATTGAAGGAAGGAGGAACAACAAAATGTTAATGCATCCATCCTAATTAGATTATTTCTGTTCTATGGGTGGGACAGACCTTTCAGATAAAGCCTACATGGGACAATTATGTCCAATATATAATGATCCAGTAAAGTGACAAAGCACGTTACATTTGTAAAGATTAAAGATTTCAGATGGTTGAAGCCACAGGTTTTTATTAGATTGCACTTTGTTGGAAGCTGTTTCCTATTGATGGTTACAAGGGAAATGGGTGAACCACAAAACATGACAGCTTCAGAAATTGCTGCACTTCTCTCACAATGACTTTCTGACACAGTCTCCACCAAAACTCATTGTTACAATCTGAACGCCGTGTTTATAGGTTGTCTTGTTATTTTTTTCATTCACAGTTTTTTCATTCCTTGTTCAAAACAAAAACCCACGAGAGACTTTTCATTTCACATGTGTCACAACAGATTAAAAATGGCAATTTAAACTGAATCTTCAGAAGTACACAGAAAATCACTGGGAATAAAATTACACTTCTATATCAAGATCTTGCCGCTGCATAAGCAGATACATGTTGTTTACTAATGACAAAACATATAAATAGATGTTTGCTTAATTTCTCCTCAGGCAGAACTCTGATACATTAACGTATTAACACTGTAACCATCAATG
Organism: Limanda limanda; assembly: GCF_963576545.1. Taxonomy (NCBI): domain Eukaryota; kingdom Metazoa; phylum Chordata; class Actinopteri; order Pleuronectiformes; family Pleuronectidae; genus Limanda; species Limanda limanda. The sequence continues at coordinate 20,097,090 of NC_083651.1, read as the reverse complement.
TAACATTTCATGTCATTATGGCGATATGGATTTTGTTCAGTGGATAGAAAAAAACTATTTCCAGCTTTCTAAAAAAACTTAATAAAACTTGAACTGTTAAATTATCACTAATCACACTGATGGCAATTTGAAGTGGGCTTAGAAGAAGTAACAATTTTAAAGCAATGCACCAGGAAGAATTAGTGTCTCTACGTCATGACAGGAGTTTCTCGCTGTTTTGTGTGATTGCTTTCATTAGTGAGTGCTGGGAATAGCTCGCAGGAAAGTGTTGTGACACTTTAATATCCAGCAGAGAACAATCTTCTCTGTCTGCAGCTGAACCGTCGTTTGCTCGTCCCGAACATTCAAACTGGATTCTCATCAATTTTAGAGCGATATTGGAGAAATTGGAGATTAAAGTTTATAAGGCAAAAGCTGCATCATAAAAGCAGTTCTGTGGGACTCTTTCTAGAATACTAGTTTCTCGACTGTGACTAAAGGCGCAGAGAGATTTAGTAAATGGCAAAAATAGTCTTCTATATACGTCTGGCAACAAATAGGTGGTCCACTGCAGGGATTACCAGAACCTCCTCCTCAGATATTAAGGACTGTGCTGTTTGTTTTTCACAGCGTAAAATAAAAGCAACAAATTCCGGGGAATCACAAAAGAAAAAAACAAAAAAGAATAATTCACATTTCCATCAGGTACCTGCAGTCTGGTTAAACATATATATATATATATATATGTATATATTTATAGCACAGGTAAAAACAGTATCAGCTTACTTCGTCCCATGCCTACTATATGTGAGCTATGTCCCACTGTCACAGGATCTGCGGGGTGTTGATTGGGAGCTCAAAGAGGCTCCAGGTCCCTGCCGCTTGCTCTCCTGTGATCGGGTGGCGAGGAGCGGTCCAGTCAATGAACTGGATTGTGGCTCAAAGCTCCAAATAGCAGCAAGGCAGCCGCAACCATCATCCCTGCTTATACTCCTATTGTCCCACAGCATCCATTCATTCTCCTTTCTTATATGGTGTGAGATAGATAACCAATAATGTGGTATACTACTTATTTGCGGTCGTTTAATATAAACTTTGGACTGCACTTTATCTCTTTTCATGAAAATAATCTTTGATGCACAAATATATAATAAGCAGGAGCTATTTTTTCGAAGGTCACAAAAAAGATTTTATATTACAACTGAAAAGGCGTCTGTGAAAAGCAAACATTACCATCCACAGTGTCCCTTCTTCAGCCCGAGCCACTCTGTTGGCGACGTCATGTGGCATCTAGATTCTCCGACAACACGGAAGTCAAGCTGTGATAAATCCATGCAGAGTGGTCAGGCTGATTGTGGAGAATGATTCCATCGCATGGCATCTCTAATTCCAGTTATAGGATGAGTCAGGGCTCTGTAGTTACTGCTGATTGTTTCACACTCAGATATCAAAGGGATTTAACATCTGAACAATCCTGCTTCTAACACTTTACTGTAATCTGTCTGTCTGTGTGTGTGAGTGTGTGTGTGTGTGTGTGTGTGTGTGTGTGTGTGTGTGTGTGTGTGTGTGTGTGTGTGTGTTTGTGTGTGTGTATGTGTGTGTGTGTGTGTGTATTTAAATCACTATATTTCATTACATTCTGGGTTTTGGTTTAGTGTAGTTAGGGTAAAGCTGTAATATTAACAGTAAGTCAGGTCATTCGATAAACCCATTGCACGTCGCTTGCCGAGTACTAAACAGTAGAAAGATACATTAAAGCTTCTTCTGTCATTCTACAAGACAAAGCAATGGTCCCTTTCCTGGCTGATTTATTTGTTGTGTGTGCCATGTTTAATGGCATTGAAAGATATAAAAGGTTGTCACTATGTTAACTTCCAAAAGTTGTAAAATCTTTTATGCGTAAACCACTGTGATAGTTTTGGCATCTGATGAGCCTTTAAAACATTCTGTTTCCCCAGTTGGATGATAGTCCTGAAGAAAACGCCTCACCAAAGCTGTGCTGAACCGGAGAGATGTTCTTCAGTGAACAATTATTTCAGTGAACGCACCGAAGCATCCAGCAACATAAAGAACCAGGAGCCAGTTGTAACAGTTATCATAGGTTTAAATTTACCCACCAATATTATAACATCAGCGTTAAAGGATTTAAAAAAGATTACACAACATTATTATTAATATTGGTTACTCTTAGATATTTACCCTATTGGAATATGGTTAACAAATAGACATGCTGAAAGATTTGAAAATTGCATTCTCACCAAAATATAAAAATTTACCTCAAATTACAAAATGTCAGATCAAGACCTGAGATCTTTTCTTGCTGAGAAACTGGTGAAAGTTTAATACTGTTATACCTGATTTTTGATTGATTGAGAAAGTACCTGAGAAAGCACAATCCAGATATTTCCCTCGGGTGTTGGAGGAGACCGAAACAGAGTTAAAAGAAGATGTGAATGTGAGACTGTAAGCTGGACAGAAACACTCATCACTTTCTTTACACAGGCGACACAAGGCGAGGTCATTATAGATGTTCAGCAGGAACTCATTATTTACTGCAGTCATGCAAATGTGTAATCAGTGCTCGTACCTTAAAAAAATAATAGCTAAGAAGATTTGATATTGACCTGAAATCCATTTAAATTCTTGCCTGAGTGTGTTTCGTGATTCAGATTTCTATTGACCCTTTATTCATGCAGCTGTCTGGCAGCTACATCAGCCTTGACTCGGACTCGACAGTGTCCCTGAAAGTGTCCCTGAAAGCGTCCCTGAAAGTGAACTATCACTTTGCTTTCAGAGGAAGGTTCCTCTATGTACCATTACCAACAGAAGTAATAACCTTTTCAAGGGAGCACTCAAAGCGCAGATTGAGTTTCAAGTGTTTGTTTCTACACCGAGATCAACTTTAGAGTGAGCTTGAGAACTTACTGCGAGGATTGCTGCCTCCTTTTTGGCGGCGCTTTGAGTCGATAGGCAGAGTTTCCCGAAGCTTTCTGGATCATCTTTATCTCAGTAAAATCATTCACCACCTGAGGCCTCTCTCAGCCGCCAAAGAGCATCAGTTGACCTGAAGTACATTCTGTATGGTAAACTCTGTAAGCATACGCTGCCACTATCCAGCTTAACAACTCTGAGCCGAGTACTGACACCATTAGCTCTCATTTTCTAAATCCACGGAGACTTTGCAAATCACTTTATTTTTCAATGCTTAGCAGCGTGTCATCTCGGGAGTATACATCAACATACATATACGTGTTAAGTGTGTGTGTAGGGGGGATGTGAGGAATCATACAGTGCATCATGTTTGATTACAACATATTCTACTTTTCCAGCATCTATAAGGGTTATTGTGGTTGTATACAAGATGCTATGAGAACTGTACTTACACTCATGCACTGCACAATAAGACAACCCCAGGAATAAATTCTATACATCACCTGATTCTGAACACATCCCTCTGTGTATAACCCGTGGACATTTTCTCGACAGTATTTTCTTTGAGAGAAAACATTGAGAGAACACCAAAAGACCCACGGGCACTCTTCTACCGTTTCTAGTTTGCTGCAGCACATTGTTCCTGACCTGTCACCGCGACTCTGGTTCATTTGAACATGTATTTTTCATCAAACTGTTGAAAAGGTCTTTCTCCTGAGACGACTGTGCAAGGAGCTCTTTGTGCTGAGCTGTGACAGGCGGTTTCAATGGTCACGAGGAAACCTCAAGACCTCAGCCCCTTCACCCGGCTCAAAACCGGACTGACAAAGAAGGGCTGTTACTGACTCACATGTTTCACTACAGGATGACAAAGATGGGATTGTGTAGAGGAGAAGATATGAAAATATATCTTTATAAACACCAATGCTTAAAGATTTGAGGATTTTGCATCTCTACACCGCAAAAATAAATCAATGTGAGGCTGTGTTTGATCCTGATTATCATTTTCCAAAAGCACAAAGTCTTTCTCGCATTAATGCAGAGAGCCGATCTCTCGGCTGAGCAAAGATACACTGATAGGAAGCGTTTTCCTCAGACCTGACTGTCGAAATCAGCTGTGACAGTTTGGACCTGCCTGCCAAGTAGCAGTGTCCTGTCTGCCTTGTGCGCTGCACTCCTGTGCCCCAGCTGTCAGCTGCACTCAGTCACTGTACCAGTAATGAACCACCTTTGGCTAAGCCATCTTTTTCCACTACATACAGTACGTCCTCGCCCAATCATCCCCCAATCACAGCTGCATCAGTCCTATGGTTTAGTCGCTGCAGGGTTTTTGTGCAATGATACCGTTTGTCACCATTTTTTGTCTGAAAATGAGTCATATTTTGACAATGAGAATTTTTTTGTAGGAGATTGTGGAAAGTTCATAACTGTTTTACAGGAAATCACAATGCAGAAGCACAGAGTTCACAGTCTAGTGTCCACATATAGGTCTAATCGTACTTAAACTGATTTGCCAGCTGAGCAAAATATCCCATGTTTCAGGTCTAATACTATACCTGGGGAATTCATGCCTAATGGTTGAGCTCCTGGTTCTGTCACAGCACATGAAAGCAAGCCTGAGTGCTATATGATAAAAGCTCTACAGGGTCATGACTTATTGAGCCTCGTCAAATTGTTTCTCATGGTGCTGTGAGCTCTTTCTCCCTCAGGCCTGGCTCCATTATCACCTGCCTCTGCCCGCAGGTGTTTTACAGTTACATCACTGACTTCCTCCTTTTACGCTCACTGCAACTTAACTACACTGGAAAAACCACCACACTGCATGCTGGTGAGAAGCTCCAAACAGGCAAGTCATTAAATCCAGTGGTAGAAATACAAAATTGTCAAATAGTCGCAATAATAATATCTGGTAAATTTATATAATTTAAAAACTCAGAATGGTATGAATGAGTGTATAATTCCACAAAGGCCGAACAATCATACACATCTGCAAAGCCTATAATAGAAAAATTCAATGAAAAAGAAAATAGTTCAATAATCTGAAGATTTGTCACGTCCCCCAAGGCCCAACTGTCCCCTCATGAAACCCCCAAATTGCACACACTCATAAACATTAGCTCAACATTAAAACACGCCTGATTATTCTCAAGATCCATGCGTCAATCAACAAAAATGTTTAAAATGCTTTATATCACAATGTAAAAGAAAGAGAAAAAGAGATCCTGGATCCGCCCCCTTATCGAGATCTGCATAACTACCACAACCTTCCACCAAATTCTGCAGTAATCCATCCAGTAATCCTGTGTAATCCTGCTAACTAACAAACAGATGAAAAAATAACCTCCTTGGCGAAGATACGAAAAAGAAAAAGGAAGTATTGTGATACATTCAATTGTACAAACTCATATCTGTATATCTAAACACCTTCAATATGTGAATCTTATTCTTTTTACTTCATGTGCCATAAATCAGTTATTTACAGAGCAACAAAAAGACCCAGGAGGAAGCATAACCTCCTTGGCAGAGGCACCACTTTCTTAATGATAATTCTGACTTTGTGACAGTGAACAGCTTCTCTCAGGTTTGACTTTTTGAATCATAGTATCATATTTTATTTAAAAAAAGATAGATTCCTTAAAGGGGAGTCTTGCTGAGCAGAGATAAACAGCTGCACTGACTGAACAGATCTATCACGAGGCAGATAGGAGACACAGGGAGAGAGGGCAAAAAGTAGAGATTTAAAGAAAATAGGGAGATGACTTAATACAATTTTATGTATGTATTTTATTCAGTGCAAACGATGTTATCCCAGCACAGAAGAAGAGCGTCAATCTCTCTGTATCAAAATCATCCACTTCACTTCACAAGCTGTGTGTGACTTCACAGCCACTGAACAGGATGATGTCGTGTACTCACTAGAGTAAGCAACTTTAGTATGTGTTTAAATAGAATGACAGGCTGATATATATGATGCTTATTTTGGTGACTCAGACAGTCTCCGAGAGTCTTTCAGTTGTTTATTTAAGTAGGTATTTCCTTCTTTGGAAGGACCTTTGACCTAGGGAATAACCTCTGTCCAGCAAATGGTTAGAGGTGAAGGGACAATCTTTGACCAGTGTATTCTCATCTTCATGTACTAAACACGTCCTTATTAGGAGGCCTTAGGTGAGATGACATGTTACCCAAAGTCGTGGGTGGAACTAACCTCTCTATATAATGTGTGTTTGACCATGGCCTGTCAGACTTCACCATTTGGCTGTGTGATTTCTCCGAGTCTCTGGAGCTCGTCCTGACCTGTTCTACTTTGTGTAATAAATATCAATATACTTGTAAGTATTGGGTCCGCGGTCCTTTTCCTTCATCATCAACTTCTACAACAACCACATCAACCTCTCGGCTGACCAGAATACACCTCAGACTTTGGCGCCACGAAACTGAGACGATTTGTGTTCTACTACACTTCAACAGCTTCAACACGGTGAGGATCTCTCATTTTGTTTGGACGCTGGTTCGTTCATTGGGGCTGTTGTATGTGTGTCTGTGTCTATACACACCGATAAACGACCTGTGTGTGGGGGTTTGTTGTGTTGTTTGATGTGTAGTAAAGCTCCGTGCTAAATTTGATTTTTGTTTGCGTGATGTATGACGCAAAAAGGGGGAGAACAGATATTAAGGTGAAGAACAGTACTAAAGGTACATGAAATGGTTTAATATAGTTTTTATTGTAACGATAAGGTGATTAAATGACATTGTGCAAGATTAAGAAAATGGTACCTCAACTTCTTGACAGTAAGTCATGTGTGTCTTAATCACTGCATTACAGTTAAGCTAAGGCGTAACGTGATAAGGACCAGAGTAATAAGAGGAAGATAAGAGTAAAGAAATTATCACAGGAATCAGTCGCATAATCTGAATAGTCAAGCCCTCAGTGAAGGAGCTCGTAGAATGGGTCTCAGTTTTAATAACTGGAGATGTAGAATATACATTTGATAATATGCTCCCGCTCTGACATTGATGACGCATAGTTTCTGATGAAGCCAATCATCGAATTTTTTCATCTCAATAACTGGAGATGAAGAAATATACATTCGATAATATGCTCCCGCTCGGTTATTGTAACGGACAATGCTGATGAAGCCACTCATCAAATATCTACATCTCATCTGACAGCAAAAATTAAGATAATAAGGTAAAAACGGCTGATAGCAAGAATGCTCGTGATGTGAATAAGATCTTTGGCTGTGAACGTTCATGCGTTTGTGTACAGGGAAACGACTCCCAGATGTTTGTGTGTGGCAGAAATTAACCACTCTCAAAAGATGGTCTGTCTGTGTGTGTGGGTGTGTGAAGTCTGTGATCACCATTGTGCTTAAGCTGTGTGAGTTGAATTAGCAGTGTTATTTGGATGTGTGTGTATTTTGTTGTCTTCTGGCCAGAATTGAATCAACATTATTGAATTAAATATATGAGAGGACTATAAAACATGAGCCTCGTAATAACACAATGAACCTCTTTTAAAGGGACTTATGAACTATGAACCTCCCTTATAAGAAGACGAAATTACATGATGAGCCTCATTAAGAGGATTTAATAAATATAACTATTCATTCCCTCCACTGGTTCCTACTTTCTCCATGTGCTGGTGTGTGTGTATGATGAATGAGGACATGGCTATGTGAGAAAAGTAAAAATGCAGGAGGAGCTGGTCTGTTTGGTCTAAATTAACAAAAGGTTTTATGATAGATTAAAAATATATATATGTTGTGGTTACAAACGGGAAAATTTGATAACTTATAAGTACAGATATTTTGCTCTCTGTATTAAATAAAACAATTAGCCCTATTTAGGGGACGTAATACATGAGTCTGTATTCCCTGTTGCCACAGCCCCCACCTTTTTGGTGTGTCTGTATGTCTCTCGTGTGTGAGCATCCCTCTGCACCACTCCCGTTTGGAGCAAGGAGGGGAGTTTTAGAAATGTGAGGGGGGATTTTCACTGTGATAACATTCTCTTGTGGGCCACAACGATAGACTCACAAATTTTAAAAAGAACTCTCTCTCTTTTTCTCTCTTGTGTAATAATAATAATAAAACATAAATAAATAAAGTGTGGGATGAGAGTTTTATTAACTCCTTTAACGAATAATGGGAATTACACTTGTGCGCTTTGCAACAGAGATCTCAATAGACTTTCATAACAAAGGAGAGAGAGCTGTTTAAAATAATCAGATAACTTTAATATTTGTTTAAATGTTAAAGGAACTTTGACCATTGAAGTCAGGGTTTAAATTAGGAAGTATGTGGAAGCACTGAAAGACAACAAAAAACTAAATATAGACCTCTCCTCAGTTCCCCTGAGAGAAAAGCATCTGTTCAGAAAAGGGGGAATGTGCATGCCAGGGGAGTATAATACATCTTCTAAAACTTTAGTACAGTGACATAAGAAAGGTTTTCAAGATCTCACCTCTATAATTACACCCTTCTGTGAGACAAAGGAAAAAGTCACAATAATTTAAGAAAACAATTCTTTTAATAGTTTAAGCTAAAAATGATAATTTGTTTGTTTGTTTCTTTATGGTAAAGCGAGACTGTGCAGACAGTATTAGGAAACAAAATTGCTTGTTTAAATCAGCTAGATTGGATATGGCTGTAGTTCTGTGAAAATCTTATACCGCTTAAACTCTTTATTTCATTTGGTTTTCATTAAACATTAACTTCAACAATACTTAGTTACAGGTTTCACTTTGGGAGCAAATTGGGTTTAATTTGACATTTTTGGACTTTAAATAATGGAAATTGTTTGCATTGACTAGACAATAAAAATGTGCTGGTATCAGGAGTGTTATAGAGCTACATTAAGGGCTGATATAAATAAGAATAACATATCTGTTTTTCCTCACTGGGAATGACACCTGTGCGGTGCACAGACAAAGGATCAAACAGTTAAATTGCTTTACAAAAGGACTGTTGAGTTTTTAATACAGCCGTGAATAAATAATTAATTATTGAGAACTTTAAAGATATTATTATAATAAACCAAAGTATACATTGATGATGCGTTGTATGCAATTACAACTGGTGTTTAAAGGAAAAAAAAAACCTCTATTGACCTGAGTACTGGCAGATAATGTGTGCAAGTGTGAGGCACACACTTTTAATAACGCCCAGAGCGAGTTCAGCAGCAAAAAACAGCGACTCGCTCAGCCACTTTCTGTATCAGACTTTCTCTGATAATAAAAGTTAACGCATGGGATGATTCAGGTTTAGAAAGGATGTTAACTGAAATTTTTACAGCATTGGTTTACAAAGGCTCATAACTGTGTCCACAACAACAGCAGTTTGTTTCCTCCTACAGTATTATGGTTGATGCATCTTTACTACATATGACATGATGTATAGAAAAATTAACTGAGTATGGTTGAGACTTATGTCGTAGATGAGGGGTAGATTTCTTGATCTGTATCTACATACATATACAAACTGTCCAAATGGTTTATGACCTTGACTGTTTTGGTGGTCTGAGCTGTGTATGACCTGAAAGCTGTTGGATCCTTTTTATTGCTTGCTCTATCTTGAAAAAACTATTTTGATGATGTTTACATTACTAAGTTTCCTATTTTGCTCCTTACGATAGCGTTTTGGAGATTGATTGAAGACTTATGGTAACTAATGCTTAAAATTAAGAAATTCTTTACATAATAACAAATATAAGATTTGGACAATGGAACTGATCTAAATAGTCCTAATATCCACTGGATGTGAAGGACCTAATACGACACTAAGACTGATAATCATTTTGAATCATCTATGATGTTGTTAAAAGGACCTGATGGTTTCATAAGATACTAAATCATTGTGTGTTTCTTTTCCCTTATGATGAGTGGGAATTGAGGTGAACAGACTAGAAGGCAATTGGCTGGTGCAACACGACCTGAGGCTTGCTGAAGTCTGCATGGGCAGTTCCTGTCTCCAGTCTGATCAAGGGGAGTACAGTTGATACACAAACTCTTTAGCAAAAAACTGCATTTACATATTTGTATGTGATCTCACTTATAGTTATTATTGCTGATACACATTTTAACCGGCTTTCATTTGTAAGCTATTATAAGAATATTAATAGAGCACATTCATCTGTTTACATACACAGGCAATACTAAATGCTTTAGCTACTCAAAACGAAAAATTAAATATTAGGATTGACAACAGACTGACCAGTCTATGCATTTAATTAATTAATGGAATAGGATTGTTTGGTTTAAATTCAGCTTAGAGTTGCAGATGTGAGTTTCATCTTTTGTGCGTGTTTTATTCTGATCTGAGCTGTGTTGAAGCACATTTGGTGACAGTCAGTCACTTGTGGGAGCACGTGATCTTTTTGTCAAACATTGTAAGCGGATTTTGAGTTGTGATATTACATTGATGAGCTTTTGATTCATTTAGAGTTGGGAAGTCAATTTCATTTTTATTTGGCTGTGGTGAATAAGTGGTTTTGCTACATGAGCAAATGGATTTGTTGGTTGATTTGTTGATTTATTGATTGAAAAACAACAAAGGGGGGAGGAGTAATCTAAATAGCTTTAAGAAGCTTTTAAATCTTAACAATTACATTTTTAAATTTACAATAATGGAACACAGGGAAGCTGCTACTATGGAGAAAAAGGAAACTAAAAGTCCAAAAGTACTTACTCCTGTTGAGGTAGTACAGAAAAATAATCCTTTAATTAAAGACATCAACATTGCAAAAATATCTGAAAAGTGGCAGAAACGCTGGCCTGAAATTGACCAACCATGGCCGGTAGAGGGGACTTTCAACCCAGATGTAATTAAAATAATTAAATTACTTGTGTTCACATACAAGGTAGGACAAAAGGAGGGAAAAAAGGGACAGAAACGCAGAGAAAAGAAGCAAGTGGAGCTCGGCATTCTCCAGTTGTTTGAAAATGAGGGACAGAAACTGATCAAAGCTGCAAACGATAAGAAAGAGAGGAACTTAGAAAATACAAGACAAAGAGAAAGACAAATAACACTAAAGAACCAGGTAGAAGAGTTGCAGAAAGAACGTTCACAATTATCAGGTTTGAAAAATTCTTTGCAATCAGGAAAACAGTTGACACTCAAGAAGATGTTTCCTGTGGTTGTCAAAGGGCAGAATTTGGAGTACAAGCCTTGGCAGACTACAGATATGTCAAGCATAATTGAAAAGTTACCTACTCTTCAGGATGGAGCACATTCTTGGATTTCAAAGTTGGAAGAGATTATGGTTGGAGAGCAACTTGCCATGGGAGATATTAAGAAAATCTTGGCTAATCTCCTTGGAGTTCACGCTATGGGAGAAATTCTACTGAAAGCTAGACTTAATCGATATGTGGGAACTGCTGTAAATGACTCAGAACTGTTTTCTGCAAACAGAGGTCGAGTGTATAGAGCGCTGAAAGAGACGTTTCCGACAAATTTACATCCTGATAACATTCTTATTGAACCACTGGAACAGGAAGAAAACCCGAGGGCCTATGTGTCAAGAGCTCATAGAGTGTGGAGAAATGTCACAGGAAATGACCCGGATTTGAATCAAATGGAGCAGTCAATTTTGAGAGCCAAAATACAGAAAGGACTGCCTCTGCCAGTAAGGAGCAAACTGGCAGAGGTGGTTGGTCTTGGAAGCATGGAAAAAGGTGTTTATACAGATCAAATAGCCCATCAGGTGATGCTGTATAGGAAGAAGGAACAAGATCAAAAAGAACAGGACCAAGAGGCCCTTAGAAAACTCAATCAAATACAACTGGTGGACAATAAGAAAATTAAGAAGCAAGCTCTGGTTATACAGAATCAGGTTCCGCTAGATCAATCAATACTACAATCACAGCTGAACCAGGTTCAGGTTCCTGTCATCTCCTACCAAGAGTCAGCATATGACCAAGCGCAGACCTGGAGAGGAAGGTTTAATCCTAATTTTCAAAAACGTTTAGAAGAATGTTTTAATTGTGGACAATTAGGTCATTTTGCCCGTGAGTGCAACAGGTCAAGAGGAAATTTCAGAGGAAGTTTCCGAGGAAATGTCAGAGGAAATTTCATAGGACACTTCAGAGGAGGATTCAGGGGCCAATCAGGGCCACCCAGGGGACCGGTGAACCCTTACAGGGGCCCGGAACCAGGATTCTAGAGGTGCCCTGAAGACTCGAAAGGGGGGTGTCATGCTATACATCTCCCCATGTCTGGTCAATGGATTCCGACAATCGGGTTTTAGGGAATAAAACAGCTGATTCCTCTTACAGAACCAATTGAGCTCTGCTACAAAACTCTGAAAATTAAAATACCCAAATTGGTATCAGAACATAAACCTATTGCACTTTTGGGAAGAGATGCTTTGTGTAGATTGGAGTGTACAATAAAGTGTGCCAGACGGCGGTCTGGTGGAAGTGCAAACAAAATTCTTCACCAATCATTGATGACAACAGAGACTGAAGGTTCTTTAGTATTTTGGATCGGAAGTCTCAATACAGATTTTTGGAGCCAGCTAAGTTGTCAACGCCGCAGTACAACAATTTGCTTTGTCTGTTCCAAATCTTTAAACAATCCTTTAGCAATGATTATCTTATGTTGATCTGGTAAATGCATTTTTTAGCATTCAAATTGAGAAAGATAGACAATATTGGTTTCTGTTTGGGTAAGAGAAAATTACACTTCGCATGTCTATGTCAGTGCTATTTACGACCAGGCATTAAAAGAAGCTTATAGGAGATGCGTTTGGCCTGTTGGAAAACGCTGGATGATCTGCAAATGCTTAGTTATTTCATAGTTTCTTATTACATTAGTGATGTGTTTCCAGGGGGGAAATGGAAAATGTGACTTATAATTTCTCATTTACTTATAGAATGTTAATCTGTATTGATGTTTTAATCTGTTTTGTATGCAAAAGATACTGGTTTTCTTTTCTTTCATTCTAGAACATATTGTGGGACGATCACTATGAGGGTGAATTGTTCAGGGACTCCGATGTGTTGAAAGGACTCAAAACACTTCAAACATGAACAATACGAATGGACTGAAGGACTCTGGACAAAGATGCAATATCCGTATTCAAGACGTCATCGATACTACAACAGAGAGTCAATGCTGCTGAGAAACTGCTGTGTCATACATGAGTAATATTAAAAGTGAATTATATTCTTTGTATGTTAATTACTGGGAAAAATGATGTTTTCTGTTATTGGCTAAATATACTGGGACCTCAGATGTTTTCTTTATTTTCTTGATGTTTAGGGACAGTGGGGCTAGGTAGGAAAAGGTCCATTGGAATGGTTCGATGGGACGACCAGCCTGACCTTGGACATTATTTTGTTATTATTTGCTGAGAGTTCCATATGTATTTGCTTAAAGTAATTTCCTTACACAATTTGCTAAACTTACTCATTTCAGTGGTGTAGGAGTACTATGTATGGTCGCCTAGGCAGAGGGGCCGTGAGAGAATTTTCCTGTCTAAATTGTTTGATGGATATTTCAAGAAAGATAGCTGCCAGACAGGTTTTTCGTTTCTCACTCCTAAACTTTATAACTGTTGCTATGTTGCTAAAATCATGCTGTAGACGGATTGTTATTTTTGTCATGATAATACACCTATCTGTTTTATTCTTTTGATTATGTCGAGACTCTATTTAGTCTCGAAGGGGGGTTATGTCGTGTACTCACTAGAGTAAGCAACTTTAGTATGTGTTTAAATAGAATGACAGGCTGATATATATGATGCTTATTTTGGTGACTCAGACAGTCTCCGAGAGTCTTTCAGTTGTTTATTTAAGTAGGTATTTCCTTCTTTGGAAGGACCTTTGACCTAGGGAATAACCTCTGTCCAGCAAATGGTTAGAGGTGAAGGGACAATCTTTGACCAGTGTATTCTCATCTTCATGTACTAAACACGTCCTTATTAGGAGGCCTTAGGTGAGATGACATGTTACCCAAAGTCGTGGGTGGAACTAACCTCTCTATATAATGTGTGTTTGACCATGGCCTGTCAGACTTCACCATTTGGCTGTGTGATTTCTCCGAGTCTCTGGAGCTCGTCCTGACCTGTTCTACTTTGTGTAATAAATATCAATATACTTGTAAGTATTGGGTCCGCGGTCCTTTTCCTTCATCATCAACTTCTACAACAACCACATCAACCTCTCGGCTGACCAGAATACACCTCAATGACATTAGAAAATGTCACTAATGTAACACTGCATGGTCTAGATGGTCTGGATAGAAGGGACTGTATGGGCAGCAGCAGAGCAGCCGAGCAAACATTTACGGTTATTTACATTATGAGCTCCATTCAGGCTGAATCTCTCTGTTGCTGTGTTACTTCACCGCTCAATGCCGCAAAAAAATGGAATGATCTGAGGAATTAGTTTTCTTAACAACCACAACCACCGTGATATCGTCTTCCTTTCAGGGTTCCCTTGTTCGATTTGAGCCTCCTCTCTTTTTAACAGTGTTATCTCTCCCATGTGGTGTGTGTGTGTGTGTGTGTGTGTGTGTGTGTGTGTGTGTGTGTGTGTGTGTGTGTGTGTGTGTGTGTGTGTGTGTGTGTGTGTGTGTGTGTGTGTGTGTGTGTGTGTGTGTGTGACATCTCTCTCCCCTGTGGAAATACACTGTAAGGTTCAGCATCACAGGTGCAGATGTGGCAGAGGAGCATTGCGGCGCTGAGTGTGAAAATGACAGCCCAGCCTAGCAGAGCCACACCTTACGACACAACAGCTGTCACAAAGGATCAGCATCTAGGCCGCCACACTCCAGGAGCCGCTTCGGAAGCCCTCCGCTGTGCTGTTGTCTTCACTGCTTATTCTTACAAATGAAAGGTCAGCTGCTTCACGTAACCGACAATCTCCCTGTCTGCATCAGCTCAGGTTGGCCCACAAAGCTGATTTAATGCATTGATCTGGGTATAATTATTTAGCTAAAGAGATAGATGACACTTTGGGTGTTTTAACACCTGAAAGTCTGGACCATATAACGGATTAAAGTTTCTCATAAAATTCCCTCTCATAAAAATTCAGACTTATAAAATATTTTTTCTTGAAATCACAGTTTTTTTCCCCTTTAAGTGGCCCGAGTTGTTGGCTGTTGCACCAAGGACCCAGTGGCAGCTGGTTAATACCATAGACTGTATAAAGAGAGGTTATAAAAAAGCTTATACAAAATGTTAAACATAATTTAATTATATAATAATGCTCCAGGTAGACTGTACGCGCCTGTGAGCAATCAATATAAGTTGTTTTCAAATTGAATTCGGTAGATTTCTGTCTAAATACATAAAACTTCCGGGTTTGGGGCGCCGGCCAAACTTTTGGCAACCACAGGACCTGAGGCTGCTCTTTACTGTATTGTTGCAGATTTTCCTCGGGACGCAGCTCTCTCTGTAGTGATGCCAACACCTGTTCTCCTTCAACACGTCCTTAACACAACATTTTGATGAGTTATCACAAACACGCCCCATTAAACTTTAAGTAGCCTCTTACGCTATATATCACAAATAAGCTACAAGCCCAGAGTTCATCTAAAACACTGGCCAGCCAATAAAAGATTTCAGCTATGATTAGCTCCCTCGTATGGCCTGGTATCATTTACATGAGGACAGAGCTGTTGAACTGCCCATTTAAAAAGCAGAGCCTGAGCCGCCACATAAAAGGTTTCATGACAGAGCGTTGCACCTGGCTAGTTTCAGCCATGCTTTGATGTGTTATTCTGCTTTGTAACCATTAAAAGCTTCCTGGTCCCTTTGGGAGGAAATTGATTAGTGATTAAAAAGGGAAGAGGAGGAGACGCCCAGTGGAGGATGTGACAGGGTGGGGAGATGATGTCCACTTTAAGTCGGCTGAAACTGAAAAGGCCTGACAATCCCCATGACATCCAGATCCCTGCTAGTGATCAATGGAAACAGCTAAATGTGTTAAGTTACTTAGAGAACTCCAAGTCTGTCCTCCTCCTGCTCTCCATTGTCTTTAGTATTGGGTTTTAATAAAGCCAAACTATCTATTAAGACTTTACTTTTTCACAAAATAAACGTATTTGATCAGATCTCATAGATTCTACTTTTCTAACTTCATGAGCAGTAACTGCTGCTGTGCTGAGATTTCAATCAAATAACTAGTAATATACAGACGCAGTTATAATCATATATGAGAGTCATCAGAGACAATGTTTAAAAGATGGAGGGTTTGTAAAGTAACTTCAATATCATCTTTGTGGCTTCAGGGGTGAAAATGCAGGCCGCACCGTGTAGCTTTGAGGGCTAAAATGTCGAGAAACTACGAAAATGTTGATGTTCTGGCTCATTTGGAACCGGCATAAACCAGCTGGGTCTCCGAACGTGCAGCGGCGTCCAGGGTAGATCTCCTGCACGTACTCACAAAGTGTGGAAACAGAGGTGTTTAGAGTGCTAACAGCCTTCCACGCCACTGCTGCTGCGAGAGCCTCAGTGCTACCATTAATCTCAGCCCAGCACTCGCAGCTGATTACAGCTGCTGCAGCTGCTGTGCACCATTTTAGTGCGACTCCACGACTCCGAATCTGACCCCCGCCTCTGCACGACTCGCAGAGCCGATCACTTCCCTTGACAACGCCGCAGGGCTTCACCTGACTGATGGCGCCTTTCACTACACCTCTCATCACACGTTTTCCTGTCAATGCGACCTGCTCTGGTTGACTGACACGCAGCATCTGTCCCGTCTGTGTCCTTTTCAAACCGGTTCAAATCACAGATCGTCTTTGCTTGTTGACAATGTCACTGAAACGTAAAGGACTTGTTATTTTTTTTCCCCCACGTTGTCATTGTTCAATGTTGTTACATTACGTTCTCAGTGAGAGTTCCAAGAAAAGATTTGACACCCTTATGTTTGTGTGGTAAGTTTGAATCTACAGCCATAATGGGATATCATGGGATGGCATATAAATAGCACAACACTTTGAAGACATTATGTATGTCACTTCTACATCTTCCAAGCTTTCACGAGTCATTTAATGCACACGTCAATTAACGCCTCATTGATTAGAGTCAGGAATAGGGGGGCGCTGGAGGGTTACACCACGACACAAACAATGGTACGTGAGAAAAAAGAAAAACACACAAATACACACACAACTACACAAGGAAACTGTCATGTGATTTATACGCCTTTGGTGATACCAGCCGGTGTATAGTTGATTGTTAGGCTTGTTTGCTCATTTATGGTTGAGCGCTAAGCTAACCCGCTGCTGGTATCAATCTTCTCATCTAACCCAGGGCAAAATATAGGAAATAAGTATATTTTTCTAAATTGTCTGCGTACTCCCTCCATCCAGATCCCGTGTCACAAGTCAAACAGTGAGGTTGAGCTGCATGAAAATGTGTACAAATAAATATACTTCCAAAAATGCCCTTCATAAACTAACGTTGAAATCTTGCAACAGACATTAAATAAAATTGAATACATTTGAAAACAGACCAACTTCTTTCTTTCAAATGATCCACTAAATTGAAAGTAAGGCTGTTTACACCAAGCTACTTGGCTGAGCTTCATTTCTCATAGCCTGAGATCTTCTGATGACTGACTGTTGACTCTGAATGGCTTTTACTTTGTTCTGGCCTTTTCTTTCCCATTACTTGTTGTATTATTTCATTAACTGTCTTTGATTTTAAATGTAATTTTGCTTTTTTCCTTTTATTTTTGTTTTATTAGTCCTCTATGGAAGGGTGCTACATAAATAAAGTTATTATTATTATTATTATTATTATTATTATTATTATCCTGTAACCAACATATTAGACAGTTCTGCTGCTCTTTGGATTCACCCATTGCCCAGTCCTCTGCACCTCCCCACCCCCCAACCCTCACGTTCATCCCAGTACTTTTCATGTATGAGACAGATTCACAATCAATGTGTATGAATCCATGGGATTTTCCACTGCTGACAACAGCCACCCCACATCCTGTCACGTGTTTTTTTTCTCGCTGGGAGAGCGGAGAGTAACACCACTGATTTACTGATAAAGCATATTGATGACAGCACATAAGTGTCTTCCTCTTGCGCCAGCAAACGGCACAGTGAGCTTGCCACGAACAGTCCAATATGAGTCCCTTGTCGCTGACAGCTAATAAAGGCCCAGTAGGTCCCTGTTTGAGCGACCCCAGAGCCGAGAGAGAGAGAGAGAGAAAGTTGTGCTCTGTCACCCCCACTGCTTTTATCTCACAATGCCCATCAGAGTGTCCCACACCAGGCAGCCTCTGAGGGGGGCCTCTACGTCATATGTCAGACTGGGGCATTATTTGGTCTGAGCGTTTAAAAGATTATTGGAGAGGAAAATCGGTTTGGAAAGGTTTTGTCTAATAATAGCCTGGTCAGTGTGGTGCCAAGCCATGTGAGGTTATTTTTACACAGCAGATGTGATGCACAGGGAGCGTCATGGCACAAAATGGATGGAAGCGACATGAAAGGGGCTGATTATATTTCCCACCTCCTTTAATCTTTGAGAGATGATACCAGCACCTAACAGTGGCTGTGGAGGAAGGACCAAAGAAATGCACTTTTCTTCTCCGGCAT
This sequence comes from Limanda limanda, assembly GCF_963576545.1. NCBI lineage: Eukaryota > Metazoa > Chordata > Actinopteri > Pleuronectiformes > Pleuronectidae > Limanda > Limanda limanda. The sequence continues at coordinate 20,078,623 of NC_083651.1, read as the reverse complement.
GACAACCCATATGCATTCTACGATTAATGATGTCTGACAGCGAAGTGACAGCAGTGCCCCCTGAAGCCCTGAAGCAGCCAGCATATAGGGGTTATAAACTCCAGGCACTCTCAATACAAGTGACACATACATCCAGTATATACACACGCAGACACAAATAAACAGTCGAGGGAGGTGATGGCTCTGACAAGGACTCCAGGTGACAAGCCGTCGTCACTACACAGTCGGTTTCTGCTGGTCATCTGAAAGCCCGGAAAATTACACGAGACATTTAGAAAATTGTTCATTTCATGATGAAAATGTAATAACAGGAAATGTCAGCTGCCAGACTTCTGAGACAGACAAGGCGGAAATTGAGATTGTTTAAAAGGCAGAATATGAGATGGATTGCGTGGTGAATCAAATAAAATCTGTCTTTCTCTCATTCTTTCTCTTTATCCTCTTGATTGTCAATGGTCTTCAATCCTCTCCTCCTCCACCTCCCACCCCCCTCTACAGGATCCTCCGTGTCCCTCTGCTTGCCTTCGCCCTGCATTCTGATGACAGCAATGTCAAAACATCAGCTGTATTCAGGTCAGAGCAGGTTTCAGTGCCAGCACCTGGCTGCTTTCACACAGGGCCACAGCCACCCTCATCTTTCCCTAAGTCCACAACATCAAAGCTGTCCCACACCCAACAAGATAAATGCATTGTTTTTGTAATCAGAACCTGACAGACTGCTCGAGGCTCAGACGAACACAAATTGAAGTCTAATAATACCCGTAAATGTGCTAATGTGTTTTTACAGAAGAATGATGGAACTGTAAATAGAAACAAGACCCGTGGGCACAAGAAGTAGGAGAAATGGAAGTAACTACGCAGGTACTGTGATTAACCAGACCATTAACAGAGCGCACTGAGTTATTGTGTCTCATCGGAGAGCAACAGGCTCTTTTGCTAACATTCTCATTCCGGGCTAACAGAAAAAGTCGGTCCAGGCTTCACAATGGACACGAGACCAGTGCACACTGCTGCCGAGCGTCTCAGTACTGGTTAGTCTCATAATCCCCTTTAATTTTGTGGCATTAAATTTCAAAGGCACGTCTCAAAATACTCCTTCATGAGTACTTAACCCTCGTGGAGGTTGACTGTCGGCAATGAAGAAAGAGAGAGGACAACTGCAGTTTTAAAACATGTAAATTACATCATGGAGGTGAATAATGAAACAGTTGGATGTTGTTCTATAAAAAGCAAAAGGGTGTTACCTGTTAAAACAGAGCATTCATTACAGGGACAGAATGACGCACAGTCCACAGTTGCTTTAATTAGGTCTATTAATATTAATAATCCTCAACTTAAAGCTGCACTAATCTGTATGTTTGTTTGAATAATAGACTAGCATGTGACGCTTTGCTCGTACTGCTCCCCTCAGGGCCAGTTCTAGTTATTACATGTGGCTGCTTTCACGAAAGAGATCTGATAGACTCAATGGTAACTCCCACCAGTTAGCAGTTAGCAGGCAGACGCAGTTAGCAACTAGCCGCAGGGGCGAGATATTTTTTCTTCAGAAGATGGTGGAGAACAAAACGGAGCTAAATGGAGTTAGGACAAATGGAATGAAAGGCAATTTGGCTGCATGTCGGCTTGATGTGTTATCAAGCAACTCTTTGTTACCATGTAAGTTATAATTACTTTAAATAATATGTCACAAGTTGAGTTTTCGTGTTGATCTGCTGCCCCCACTTGGGCAAACGAATAATTTATATTGCTTTGAAGGATATGTTGAAACATTAATGCTGAAATGGAAATGTCTATTTAGTTTGTTTCGTCGGCATAAAATTGAATGCAATAACATTATAAAGATATTATTTGAATAGCGTTTCGAAACCAGCAGTGAAAGTAAACATTCTATGATAAATAATCAATAAATATCAAAGGAGATGGAATGAAGCACAAAAACAGTAAACTAGTCATGGTCTTTGAAGTTATCTATCTTGTTGCAATTAAAAAATATATACATTAGAATTTTATTAGAAAGATATTTTGGAGAATTAAAAAACACATTCTACTGTTCTTGGCTTAGAATTAACCCTCTGAAAATTAACCGTGTGTAAAATTAGATCATCAGACTTATAGAGAATCTCCATCTATGTTGTCCAGTCCATGGAGACATCGTTTATAGATGAACATGCTCCCATTTCTTTACGGAGATGCCATAAATAGCTGTGAGCTGTACACTGTGGTTTCCTAGAAGGATGTTGGGAGTGACATGCTGCATGGCTTTGACAACTGTCATATTATATTAGCCTTTGAACACAGGCTCTGATCACAGGCCGGCTGGACAGATTTGACGGAGGGCACCAGACACTTTGCGATTGGTGATTGAGAAGCCAGGACGCAGGGATGGAAACTGAGAGTGGGTTGATAAATATTCTGCTGTGGCCTGAGAGCATCACATGCAGAGACAGCCAAACACTGTTCAAAGCAGCGTCCCTTCCTTTTCAGTCCTTTATAACTGAATTAATGTCTCCAGCTCCTGACCTTTTATTCCATGTACAGGTCTGGCAATAATAGGCATCACCACCCTTCAAAGATTCTTATTATGGAAATGAGCGTGTTAGTGGAGTTGTGAGTGGGCGCAAAGATTTAATAAGTGACTCTAACAAGGAGCAGCTGCCACTCAAACAATTACATCACTATCAGCGGCAGCCACTTTAACAGACTCCTGTTGAATGAATGCATTGCACATGATCACGTTTTCTGTTGAGTAAGTAAAGTTGATTGCATGAAAATGTGCACTGTTGTAGATAATACTCTATATAAGAGAATATATATTGTAGATTTTGGGTTATTTTTCAAAAGCGATACTCAAAAACATTAATGACACATTTTAATGAAATCATTCGTCATAATGTATGATGGCATCAGACCATAATCATTCTATAATGCTCAGAGACATGTAGAATGTAGACGGTGCCCAGCTGACCTTTTGTGTGAAAAGATATCAAGGGGAGAAGATTTGTGAGAAAGATGGGTCATTATTGGACAGCAGGAGATCTCGAACCTGATATCTGCATTTAGATCTAAGCATGGGACTGACTGTGACAATAACAACACTCAGCTGCCATCAACATATAGAGAGGGTTATTAAAGAGTTCAGTTGTGCAGGGAGCGAATCACCAGCTTATACAGATCTGTCAAAATACTGTATGGTCAGACGAGTCATCCTTCAGTATCTGTCGTAGGCAAATGCATGATTGACATTGGTGTAACATAGAGACTAACACAGGTCTGAATGCTTGACCCTGATTCTACTCTCTGATATGAACCTGTGTGATTCACTCATATCAAATGCTCTAACTGTAGAGAGAAAGAATATGTGTCCTCATTCACATGAAGAATGAATAATCTAATTCCACCCAATAAAGTGGATGGTTAAAGTAAAAAAAAAAAAGTATTTTTTGGCTGTGGTGTTGTAAATTATAACATTTAAACAAACACACATGCATGAATGGTGAACACACTTGCCTTGACCGACATCATGAGTAAGACTGCTTGGTGTACATGTAGTGTGTGACCAGCAGGTCAGTGCCTTCGAGGCAGAGAGGAAGACATATCGAAAGATGTAAAGCTCCACGTCCTGGTGATGCTGAGACCGGAGCTGACGTAAGGTTCTGGAGTGAATGGGGGGGGGGGTTGGCATGGTAGCAATGACACACAGACTCCCCCAGGAGTAGGACCCAGGATGGAGCTGTGGAGCACAAGGAGGACACTGTAGGTGGTGGTTTGACTTTCCTCTCGTTTGTTGCCATACACAAACCCACTGGGCCTGAAATAAAACCATCTTGCTGAAGGTTAATGTTAATGGAGCAGATCAGAGTTTGTGTCGGGAGGAGAATTGACAAGACACTTTCATTTTCACACACACCGTTGGTAAAAGCCTGCTGTTGTAATAACTAATCATGTTCAAACAAAACAATGATCACAGACATGGAGGCATTGAGACCGTTTGTATTTTGGCTTGTTTACACTCTTCCCCTATGGTACCTGTTTCACATAACTGTTGCCTGTGTGGATTTCTCTAGCTCACAATAGATTGATATTAGCATAAATATTGGAAGCATCTGATGCTCTGGGACTATAATCTCAGTGGTATGTGTAAACTGGGTTTGGTTCCGTAGCACAGAGGAGTCACGGTGCTACTGATGAGCAGAACCAATTCCACCTAATTTAAGTCTATAATAATTTGTAATATAAATCTTTCTAAATCTTCAGACATATTGTCACATACAGAACTACAATGTTGAAATGGTTTGGCAACTGTACTGAATGCAACTAGACTGGTTTAACAGATAGAGAGGCAGTGAGAAATAGATAACTCATTATTTCTACAGGGACTCTTTTCTTCAATGGAGCATTAAAGACTACAAACACAGCACAATATGATGCTTTGCTGTGCTTTGTATTGACTTGTTCAGTGCTGGTTATCTATTCAACCAAATTTTGGTTTAGTTGATTTAGTTTAATGGAACGATATACTGATGTTTGTTTTATCCTTTTAACACTGAGACAGTACTTAACATGTACTTCTATGGGATATATAACCAAGTCATGTCAACCATCTTTATATACAGTCTATGGTTTAGGTTCAATGACAATGCAAACAATGCTTACAAGGTTTATACAGTGTTAGCATGTTAACATTTGGAAATTAGTGTTGATGTGAACACTTGAACACTTGATGCACTTGATGCCAAAATGATCAGAATCTATATATCACTCGTTTGGTGACAAATTTGACCTACTGGCCAAATCTTAACAAAATGCTCAACCTGCTGTCGGGTCACTAGACTGTATCCACTAGGTGAACATGGATGTCAGCACAGAAGTTCATGGTAATCCATCCAGTGGCTGTGATTGAAAGAGATTCACAGGTACTCGGTGTAGTTCAAATCACATTGGTTCGATAATATATATGGACTTTTTACTGAATGCTTCTTTTCTTTTGTATCGTTTCATACAAATAGCGAGCCCACCTGTTTCCACACTGTACTCAGTTTGTGATGGAGCTGAGCTGAATAGATGGCCTCTGCTCTGGCATCTCTCCCTTGTGGCAGCCGCACTAATGAATCCTGAGACAGTGTCACTGTGTAAAGGAGCTGCAGGACAGACACAGACATCTGCTCTAACAGAAGACAGAGATGGAGGAAAAATAAAATATAACCTCCCAAATTGAACTTTTTTAAAACATTGAGAAAGTGTGAAAGTCTGAACAACCCTTATCCTGCAGCTACTTTATCGAAACCCAGCCACCATTGATACTATTCATTGTACCTGTGATTTCTATATGAGATTTTCCTATTATAATATGTCTAAATATCTTTTTATATAGTATCTGGCTGTATGATCAAAACAATGCTTCATGTCATGTTTCAGTTTGACATAAAAGCTGCATTGTGACATAAAACAACATCAATATATATCAATGTAATGAATTACCTCATAAAATGTTTTACTGTTTATCAAGTATTTCTCTGCTTATGAGGAAGAGTATAAAACCACAGCCTTCACTTTGAGCCAAAATCAATCTTTGAACTTGAAAAAAATAATGTGACATTCATTGTGATAATTATCAAAACCAACCGATGTAAATATTTTTTATCTTAATACAATTATTTGCCATGTTGCCCAGTCCTATGTTGAGTAACACTCAGGCTAGAAGGAAAACAGTGATTTATTTACTAAATTAAAAAAGCTTCTAACAATGTTGGGAATTTTGCTCCACCTCTGTGCCACATTTCTGCCAAATTGGCGACTGCTTCGTGTGAGTGCATCTGCCGATCCCTTATCGTTAATTAGATACCATGTTAAACTGTCATTCTCTGTTTGCCTGACTTATTTAATTTGCTCCATCCCAAATGCTCTGTTCCGTCCTTATCTCCAGGAAACAGTTGGGCTGAAGCCATCTCTCCACTGCCTCTCGCTTTGGGCCGGTGCAATCCTGTTGACTTCACACATGGAGCCATCCTTTTGTGCTGTTTCTCAGAGGCTCTGATATCACAGGTCCGTCCTGACAGACTTGAAACAGGCGTGTAATTAAAAGAACAGTGCCGAGTTGTTTTTCTCTGTCTTGCTTTGAGCCATCTTACTCTTCACTGGGCAAAGAAAGAGCTTTTAAGGCACTAACATCTCGGTGTTGCATCTTTTTCCCATTAGTTTTAGTAAGGGATTTGATTTACCTCCGGGCCTCTTTTGAACGGACTGTCAATCAAATCAATGCTGATTATATATTGTACAGAGCATCAACAATATTATTATTATCCTCTATCCTCTGTCTGTCTGTTGTGATATCAGTAAGACATTGTTTGGATAACAAACCACTAAATGTCCCTGTGATGGCACTTGTCTAATCACTGAGCCCAGATAAAAGCCCTCACCTCACTCTGAAGCTGCTTGTGATTACCGATGTGAATGAGAGTGGAAACACCGAAACACAGGTTGTGGAATATTCCACGCATTTGTGAAAATGAACTGAATGAAATTCTTTTTTATGAGGAAAAACACTGCAGATGCAGATTTTCATTTTGTAGAATGAGTAAACAGACAACAATAAAAACGTCCCTGTAGTATAGTTTTATGAATTACCCAGAGAGAGAGGTTTGCTTTTCTACATCAAGTCTTTCATGTATCTCAATCCCCAAAATGGAGATCCAGGGAGTGTAATGCTGAAGCACTGAACAACACTGTTGCCTGGCCAACAAGACCTTCAAATTAAACACGAATGATTTAACCAACAAAATATGTCACTGGTCCATGCACCTTCAAAATTACACAGGGATTTCTGATCCGACATCACCAACAAATTAACACTGCTGCATAAAAACAAACTGTATCATAATGTGGTAATACTAGGGTTAAAGTGTTGTTAGGCTTAAGGCCAATTTATGCCTCTCCGTTTTTTCTATTACGGACAGATAAGACCGCCCTATCCGTCATGAAACGCCCTCTCCGAGTGCTTCGGACAGCTTTTCGTACACGTCTGATTTTTCTAACTATCCGTCTTCATGTTGGAGACCCAACGGACCGCTCTTGGCTGTGATTGGTCCGTGAACGACATCATTTCCGTATGACGTCATTTCCGTATTTCTGGACCTCAAACTTCCTGTTTACTTGTAGCAACAAACACGAACACAACTATGATTCTACGATTAATGTGACGTGTGTGTTAAGCCAGCGGAGTTGTCCGGCTGACGGTGGCTCGTTAGAGCACTGAGGGCATGTGTGCACGGTCACAGACGGTAATAACGAGCTTTCAAAACGGCGCTAGCAGGCTAGGCTAGCCACCATGCTAACTGCGGTGGTAACAGTGCAAGAACCCGCCGTCACGACTTTAATTCCACTTCTATCATGACACTGTTTCTATAATACCGTCAGGTTAGAAGCAAACACTGGATAGTAGTTGTTAGTGCCGGGAGTCCCTGCTGACTGTGTGTGGAAGCTGGGGGGGAGCTAGCTCCGGGTAGCTTCTAGCTACATGTAGCCTCAAGCAGATTCAAGCTGTGGAATCAGCAACACAGTTCGGAAACAAGACCGGGGAACCGCTGCGCTAAGAAACGATTACATCAGCATCTTGACACGCTGGGTGTCACTTTATTTAGTTCCGTTAGTTGCCATGGTTCAGTGTGTGGGAGGCAGGCTAACATGTAAACAGAGACACGTGGACTTCTTCTTCCCAAATGGGGTAGGCTTCTCTGAGCTCGTCTTCCGTTGCGCCACCTATGGGTTTGGCGATGAATTTTTTCCGACGGACTGTGTCGGAGAAGTAAAAATCAAAAAGACTCTTTGCCCTCCGCTGAGACCTCTCCGAGAAACGGACACGTAGTAGTATGAGCCTTTAGGCATAGACCAACTTGCTTGGTTACACTGCACATTGAAGTTTCATTATTTCCTTATTTCCTCTGGAGCTGAATTGATGAGCCGATCAGATGATTGACAGAACATCAGTGGCAATGTATTAATTATTTAAGTCATTTTTAATAAAAAAAGTCAAAATTTCGCTTGTACCAGCTTCTCACTTGTGAATATTAGTTATTTTGCAGGCTTTTGACATCTGGCCACACAAAATCTGTCAACTTCACTGATTAATGATGGACAGCGTCACTATTTCCTGACATTTTGTACACTGAAAAATCTGATTGGTTATTAATCTTACTTTCCTGGCTCAACAGTCCTGGATCAGGAGAGGAAAACATGATATATGATACAAAGTTCTCTGGCTTCAGACATTCAACAATCGATTCTGTAATATGTAAGTACCTGTGAAAATGATGCATGACTCATCACTTACTCCGCCACCAGGAGTTGAGATAGATAATTCTCCAGCAATAAAACTCTAATGACAGAATAGTTCCAAAGTTAAACTGACAAATCAACATTTCCACCAAGCAAAAACAGTCAGGGTATCCTTTATGTGACTGTATTCTGTGCTTTGATATTTTTAATTGAAAAAATTCTGCAAGCCTTTTAGTGATAACCATTATTGTTTCAGGGTGTTGCTAATGCTCTTAAATAACTGTTGAATAACTTTAACTATTTCATAAGTTCATCAAATTTATTGATGAACATCTATTCTATTTTTAGTTACTACTTTATAGTACATACATTTGATATTTTTTTATTATTTTACCTTTTTTAATCTCTTTTAGTTAGCTTTAAACTTGTTTTAAACTGTGCTTTCTGATTTTGAATAGTATTCTTTTGAATCCTTGAATCTGCCTCTGTGTATGAAACACACTTTATGTATAAATCTGTCTTGCCTTGCCTTCCTATATCGACTTACTGTTGTTCTTCCACTAGTGATACTTGCTTCCTCCCTGCAAGAGGGACATTATACTTCAGGTACATACATACTTTATGTATCTTTTCAAATAAATGTGTAAGTATTAAAAACAAAATCAATTAATCTACCATTATTTTATGTGTTGACATGATGAGGACAGCCTCAAAGTGTCACCTGTGAAACTAAACAGATCATAGTCTGTGTTGGGATTGTAATGTTATTTAAGAATTGTGATTATTCACTGATAAATTCTGATCACAAAGTTAAAGAGACCTTTTAAAATGTAAAGATAAATTGCATTGTCGGTTGCAATAATTGTGAAAACAAAGCTGAGAGAGCAAAGAGAGAGAGAGCAAAGAGAACAACATAAAATTGGTTCATCACATTCCAGCGGCGGCTTAAGGCATCAATTTAATGAAACATCAAATCCACCAGCCAGTTAAATAGGTGGGGGGGGGGGTTTAAATGGAGCCGCCCTGTTCGCTTTACTCATGGGGTCATTTTTCTCTCTCGCCTGGACTCACGCTTTCTATCAGGCTTCTGCCATTTGCTTCCTGTGCAGCAAACTCTGCATACTCATTACAGACTGGGAGCAGGTGCTTCCAGCTAACTGAATATCACAGTGCTGTGTCGGTCGCCCGACTGGGAGGACAATGGATCTGTCTGACTCGTCGAGGGTCTCATGGGCCCCGGAGAGATTTTGAAATTACATATTCAATATAAGTCAGCCAATGGAGCCACAGGAAAATACTTTTCCATGAATAGATTTCTAAAAAGTGTAATTATATAGAACCATAAAATGAATGGACATCAAACATTGACTTTGCTGCAGATTTCTGAAACTCCAACTGAGATCAAAAACGTATCTATTTAAATAAATGTGTGGTTTGGAGCCGGTGACGATACTGTTAAAAAGGACATTCATGCAATGTGATTCCATTCCCTCTACAATAACATGTTTTAAAAATTTTAAGTCTTTAGTCATGCCAGCAACCCTACTCTTTTTAATGATGAATAATTTAATATGTGGTTTAAAGACTGTTTTCAAATATACAGTCTGTAAAACAGGTGGAAAATTGGATCTGGACATTTTCCGGAGTTTGCATTTTACATGTGAAGATGGCAGCAGGAAATTGTCCACGTCAGACACTTTTAAAACAACAGGACGATATCTGGAACATTCAGGCGAGGGGGGGACGTCTGGCAGAGAGAATACAGGAGGCAGAACATGACCCTGTACTAATCCCACTGCAATTTTTATGTGATAACACATCAGAGATGGTGGAAGAGGAAGATACTCACATATGTTTGTTCTTTCTTTGACATTTGCACATTTTGTTCTCATCCTGAGATAATTTTCCTGATTTATTCTCAAATTTTAGAAAATGTCTGGAGTAACTGACTTGGGCGATTTTATTCTCACATACAGCTCCCTTGGAAATTTCCCTAAAAACTTCCAGACTTTAGTGCATGTCTCAACACAGTTTAGTCGATCCATTCAGGTGCGATTACTGTGAGACACACTGTTTTGTTCCCAGAGTAATAACATGTCCAAATCCCTAATATCTACTGTCTTGAAGCCTGAGTCTCATCTACTACCGACGCTGTGGCACTTTCTGAAAAAGTGGATGAATAAAGAGGTTCCAAATGTTCTGAATAGAAAGTTTTGGCCCATTTGTTCACGTGTCAATTAAAGAGAAAAAACCTTCCTACACTCAAATGATGCATCGAGTTAATTTCTCACAACAAAAACTTAAAAACAAAATGTTGTGTTCTCCTGTGGCCCAAGCGGTCAGCCTTGCATGGCTAATTGGTATCGCCAGATGTTCAGAATTGTTCCAGTGTGTTACAGAGTTAGTCCTCTTGCATAACAGATGTCAAACGGTTCCTCTGAATGAACACTTATGTGGGTATTTATCTCCAGTTTGTCAAGTTTGTTGGGATTAAACAAGGTGTGATGAACGGTACACATCCCACAGCGGCGCCCCCTGGGATGCGTATCTCATTCCACACCTGATGTTTGTCTACCCCCACCCCCCCCACTTGATCTCAGCGATCTTTCAAAAACAACTACGCTCAGTTTCACAAACAGATGCCACATCAGTCCGACAGATATGCTGCTCAGACTGTGAATCTTTTCCCTCTAATTGTTTGCGTCGTGCCGAGACGACCACACGCGCATTTAGATTTGTGAGGTTTGGCGATCATCGTCATCTCCATGGAGCTACTCTGCCCGATTGACAGGCGGGATGCAGACAAATGAGCATAGTAATGGCTAATTGACCGTTCAGTCATGTCCCGAACACAATGTTCTGTGAAGAGGGGAGGGACTATATAACAGCAATTACATTATGTAGTGAAAGTCAATGTGTTTATCGATTCTGTCTATTCTTTCTCATCCTTTGAGAAAGAAAGTCCTGTGCTGTTCCTTGGAGATAGGAATGATATCAGAGTTTAAATTGGCTACTCTTCTGAAAGCTGCCTGTATTTCAAAGTAATCTTGCCGGAGCAGCGTGGTGAGTGTGGTTAAAAGCCGTCGCTGATCCAGAGATTAAACCGCAACCTCCTTGCTCTTGGCTGAGATAAACTTTAAAAAAATCCCCTGGCTAAAATATTCATCCCACCCTTCAGCACAAGTTCCCATGACTTCATGTGATGTTTTAATTAAAGCTGTGGTGTTTAGTGCAAAGCTCTAATATGTGGCTGCATAATGCATACATTAAGTAAAGTGCCTCCGCCTCCCATATGACACACAGAGCTGGGAAAGTGATTTAAAATGCTGCACGTACAGAATGAGACTGAGCTTTATTCAGTGTTATGTGGTTGATTTTGTGAAGGAGCGAATCCTCAAGCAAGGAGGCAAACAAACTATTACAGCAGATCGCTATGTCATATATTGATCACCATTTCCTAAAGCCAAACTCTTATTTTGGTGATGTTTTATTGTCTCCGTCCATCCTTTATACCGCTTTGAAGGTCACAGAGGGAGCTGGAGCCAATCCCAGCTGATGTTTGGCGAGAGGTTGGTTACACAGGTCGACAGTGTATCGCCAACATCTGCATGTCTTTGGACAGTGGGAGGAAGCCGGAGTACCTGTAGAAAAACCCACACAAACACTGAGAGAAAACGCAAACTCCTCACAAAAAAGCCCAGCTCAGACTGGGATTTGGACTGGGTATTAATTAATTAATATCTTCAAAATGAAAATAATTGTGAGTTCATGCCTGTGAATTTGATTGTGTTGGCTACAGGAGGTTTACATGTGGAGTGTTCTTTACTCAATTATTCATTTTTAAAATATTGCATTGCGTAATGCTGCTAAACGACACAAAAGATTCCACAAAGCTTCTAAATGCCTATAGTGCCACAGCAGGCACATTTCATTCCGATACACAACTTGTTCCATTTAAGTCCAAATAGTTTCTAGCAACCACTCGCTCCTGATCAAATCTCCCCCGGCCCAATCATAAACACATTGCAGCGCTGGGGTTTTCTATAGGGAATTCGAAATGAAGTACATGGAACACAAAGACCTGTTTGGGAGACAGCTATTACACATAAATCCCCTGACATCCTCTTTGTGGTTCCCCCTCCTTTTCTTCAGCCATTTCCTACAAATTACAGGTCACAGACTCAGCAGTCGGCGAGTGCCCACAGCTGGACATCAGTCCGCCAATGAAAACCACTCACCAGACGCTCTCCTACCTGAGAGGCGTCAAACCAGAACCTATATTTTATCCCATGTGTCTAAATGGTGGCGGCCTGACATATTGAATGACTGACTAAAGACTAGGTGCATGACATTTTCAGTAGCTGAAGATGCAGCTTGGATAATGTCCCCCCATGTGGAGGATGCAGTTTGATCGAGCAAGAATAAAGTTTACATGTCTGACACCAGCCATTTTGATCTTTCTCTTAATGCACTGAAATACTGGAGTGATTAGGTCCAACACACAAATCCATGTGTGTCACAGCTGGGCTGGAAATCCATTATAAGACCCTCATCTCCATGGAGACAGCTATTCTCAGTCATGAAAGAAGAAAGTTTGTTTAGCAAAATATTCAATGGTAATTTTTAATAGTTGATTGTGAGTATGTTTGATTTCCCACAACTACTTGTATCAGCATATGACCTGAAGGAATATCGGAAATGTACGCTTACACACAAGCCACTGGTGTCTGAGTGGTAAAGGAAACAGCTTCTATTAGCATTCTAAAATCAATAAGAGTGAACTTTTTACACATATATCAAATTATCAACTTCAGCACTGCCTCTACAAAATGCCTCATATGGATGAATTGGAAAAAAAAATCTTCAGAGTCAGTTTTAGTAACTAGAAATTGTTTTTCTTTCACCCATTGTGGTTCTCGGTTTCAGGACCTTGAAGAGATTGAGCCGGAAACTGGATCTATTCATAAGGAGAAACTGCAAATAGACAAATGTGAGGACAAACTGTGGATCATTGCTTCCAGTATTTAAGTTAAATAACTGGCTGCTGGTGATGCTTTATATTATCTCTGCATCCAGGAAGGAAAGCGATCTTTTAAACAAAATCTATGGAAAATAATTCCTTTAATTCTTTCAAAACAACTTTATTTGTCCCCAGGGGGCAATTCAAACCATCCTCCCCTCTTGCTACCATTTTGATGCCTTGAAACTTTTATGCAGTGCACAGTATTTCTATTGATTTGAACATATTTATCAGTGTTGGGACACAAATGACATCGGTCATGCCTGATGACAGAGTATCGCTTTTGTCACTTCAGCCCTGAGCGAGTGTGTGTGTGACACTGTGTCTCCCCATGTCCATCTTTATACACACATGCACATGCAGACCCTGCCTCTTACTGACTGACAACCTGTCAGTGCAAGCCAGACCAATTCATTTTCTGACAGATGACAACGTATCCTGGATCCTTTCAGAGTGCACACACACACACGCCCTCGCCGTGCACAGAAGAAGCAGAAGCTCAGGAGTGCTGAGCATGATGTCTGAGGTTTATCAGACCGACAGAGACGTTCCTGGAATTCTCCTGAGTCGATAACATTTTTTAACAGAGATTTCAAAGTTTAAAAATACTTCGTCTGACATTTACTGTGACATTCAGCAGCACGCTCATTCAGACTTCTTTTTCTGCTGTGCTATGACATCGTGGTCATAGCTGCCATCTCCATTAGAAACCAAGACACCAAAAGCTGGAGGAAAAAGGTGTTTGGTGTGTGTGTGTGTGTGTGTGTGTGTGTGTGTGTGTGTGTGTGTGTGTGTGTGTGTGTGTGTGTGTGTGTGTGTGTGTGTGTGTGTGTTATAAAGTAAACTCTTTGACCTACATGATTGCTATCCGTGAAATCAGCAACTCTTTCAGAACAAGAGAGTGTGAATAGCTGGTTTTCTGCAATCAACAGCTTTGTGTCATTCGCTGTAATAATTGCAGCCCAAAAAGGAGTTTTTACCTAAATTGGTTTCTCCGTTTCTATGACAAATTCGCTGGGCCAGTTCAAATTTGTGATCCCGGGGTTTAATATTCTGGCAAAAGCAGGCTAGACTGAAAATATGCAACCGATATATCCCTTTATTCAGGCAAAACATTACCCTCAAGCAAACAAATAGCTACAAAACAAGCTGGGTTTGGCAGTTGGAAGTAGGAATACTACTTATCTAATGTGTTTTCAGGAAAAATCAATATATTAATATGCCCTGAAGGTAAATAACTTAACCAAAGGCATAATGATTAATAAATACCACACTGTACAGTTATTTCCATAAAAAGTGCTGTTAAAATCCATCAGTGATCACATGAACTGTCTGAGTGTGACTTTAGTTTGAGAGGAAATGATCCTAAACCATACAAACATATGAAATCTTCATTGCAATAAAGAGATTTAGATTAATCATAAAAAGTCAACATGACTTCTCTTTTGCAACGATGGTTTAAAAAAACATTTGATCATATCTGTGCTCATTTGTTCATCTCCTGTATGTCACTGTTTGGCGAGTCCATCTGCAGAAGCTGTATAAACTTACAGAAAGACAAGAATCGACTTTGCTTCTGTTCAATATGAACTGCCACAGAGATCTCACATGAGCCTTTGTGTTGTAGAAGCTCTCCAGTCGTGAAAAAGAAGAATCTCCACAGACTAATGTAACATAATTCAGGTCTGCTCTGGCTCCTTTATTTTTAGAATGGAAATTGAAAAGCTTGCTGCAAATGTAATACGGTGTTTGTCTGGTGGTTAATGTGAGCAGTGTTGACAGGAAGCCAATGGTTGGATGAGAGAAGAGTGCCTGTAAGGCAGGTCAACAACAAGCCGGACTCAAAGCTCACTGGGTAAAAAGGCTGGAGGCAAACATTGACCACCTCATATATTGTGAATCAATCAAACTCACAACAATGGAGTACTGGGATATATAAATAGAAAACCAGAGCATATAAATGTACTGTGCATATCTGCAGTGCATGACTTGTCTCGAAATGCAAATGCATGATAAATAAATGATGTAAGAGCAATCAATAAAAAGTATCAGTCCAACGACTTGAGTGAGAGTGGTATTTGATTTGTGTTACACATCTTTTATTGATGTTTGTGGAAATTAGCTTCACTTGTCTCATACAAAAGAGCTGCTCTGCAATTAAAGGGCTTGTTTCTTCCTGAAGAGATTGAACTCCAAGCAACAATGACAAGCACCACTACTATTATGATCTATTGTCTTTAATATCACCTCAAACAGTAATTAACAACTGATTACATTCTAATTCTTCTTTTATTCTAGTATCCTTTTGTATATGTTGTGCAAATTAGCTACAATATGTTACGATAAGACACAATACAATACAGAACAGTATGGTATCAGTAAGAAAATAAAATAATAACGTAAATCATATTTGAATATAGTATGAAGTATGAAATTATCTAGTGTAAAAACATAATTATCAAAATATCAAAGTGTAATAATGAGTGCCTACATATATAAGAATACAAGTAAGATAAGTTACAAAGATATAAAAAGAATCAACTGATAACTAGACTAAAATAGGAATGAACAAGGGTTTTGGGGGGGGGGGGATTTTCACTTAAACTTAATTTTTAGTGCTTCTATTTTGCGCTTTCATTCTTTAAGCACTTTGTGTTACATTATTTTCATGAAAAGTGCAATAAAAATAAAGGCCAGTTGAGTCTACTGATTGATTTAAAACACATCAATAACGAAGTTCCTACGATTTGTCTGCACAAAGATCAATATGTTAATACCATGTAAAAAAGAAATGAACTTTTGAAATCAGATATACATAAAAGATGAGAGGCTGAAACAGCTGAATATTTTATCCACTGGCTTTTTCAAATATCTTAAATCAAAAAGAAAAACATTAGCAGCTCCGCAGCAGTGTTGATTCATGGCTGGTCTTGTGTTTGTTTGTTTCCCTGAGGACAAGTGATGCGCTGTGGTTGACTGACTCCCGTCATTAGGTTGAAGCTCGATCCATCACTGCCCCTCACTGTCGCCTCGTTGTCTTTTTTGCTTCTTAAGAGAATGGATAGGGAATTCTCCTGCACTTGTCAGTAAATGCATCAGAGTTTATGGCAATCTACCTCGAGTGTGGGCTCATCTGTTTCCCCCGATCTTTTTTTGTTGCATGCTTCACACTCCGGCAGCCCTCTAAATCCCAGGGACAAGTCCAAAGTAAACAACAGAACGGCGAGCAGCATATAGATAAGCCGTGATATCAGTTGCTCATCTTAAAACAGATCTTGAATACACAACATGGTCTTTCAGAATGTATTTGGCATCGATGCGGAAAAGCAATAAATGAAAATCAATGCGTTCATTAGGGCATTAAACTAATTTTTCTCTTTGAATAACCCTCATAATTGCTGAGCTGCTGCTTAACCTTGTTTGTGTGAAAAATCTACGACCAGAGTGCAGGAGGGAGACGGAAAAGAGTGAAGGCCGTATGTGAATGGCTCTCAAAGAGGTAAAAGGTGAGGATACCGACCACTTTTCTAATTTCCCAGCCACACTGGGAATCATTCCAGCCCCATACAGCCAAGAGAGCTCTGTCACAGAAGCCAATAATTGGAAAATCACAGCCAGTTCTCCAAATTATCCCCAATACACCAAGGTAATTTAGCTGCGTCTGAGCACCAGCTACTCCAGCTTATAAAAAAGGGTACCTGTTATAATGTCTTAAATAAGGAGAAAATGGAGGAAAGTTTTCATGTTAAAGAACACCTTTTCACCATTATTTATGTCATAATATCATTCTTTTTATAAAGTATAAGTATAAATGTTACACGCCGACACAAGCTATATCTTTTCATTATATTCAATCTGGCATTAGACACAAATCCATCCCTGTTGCTTTGTATTTTTACTCATACATTTCATTATTTATTCATAATATTGACATTTGCATGTCAGTCTAATGTCTCTGTTGTTATCTGCAATGTTGTATTCATTATTGTCATTGATCGCTTAATAAAGATATGTTACAAAACTATTATGTATGTGCTGTTGTCTTTAATTGTTTTTGTGTAGCTGGGTTGTATCTTTATTTACTGGCATGTCTTTGCTCTTGTTTTTTGTGCTTAATTTTTTTATTTTGTAAATCTATCAGTTGAATGTACCTATCACATTTACAAAAAATATCTTTGTTCTAATTATTTGAGCATCTAATTCTATGTGAGCAAAATCGTTTTATATTTAGTAATCTTACTTTTGACCCAGGTTGTGTTTGTTGTTGGATTTTAGAAGAACTATACCCAAGGTCGACCTACTGGCTTTTCCGCAGCTGCCTGTTTTCCTCTGTTGACACAGTTTGCTCAATCCTGTAGGAGAGAGAAACATTTTGTTAAATATTGTGTCATTATATGCTGTTGGGTTCAATTGTTTTTGTGTGGCTTGATTGGATCTTCACCTGAGTGTCTACTATGCGTGTGGGTTTTCCATCTGTCACAATCACAGCACTTGGAACATATTGCCTATTATATTCATACGGATACTTTAATTCCTTTAACCCCAGATATTATGATACACAGCTATTTTACTAATTTTACTCGAAGCATTTCACTTATACTAATAAGTCAAAAAAATACATTAATACTTTATCAATTAAGTATAATCATTGATTATTCTATTCCAGGTTATGCAGGTAGTTGCATTTGAGAAGTAGAACTTTACTCAAGGTCGACTTACTGGCTTTTCCTTTGTTGACAAAGGTTGCTCAATCCTGGTGGAGAGAGAAACATTTTGTTAAATATTGTGTCATTATATGCTGTTGTGTTAATTTGTTTTTTTTTGTGGCTTGATTTGATCTTCACCTGAGTGTCTATGCGTGTGGGTTTTCCATCTGTCACAATCACAGCACTTGGAATATATTGCCTATTACATTCATACCGATACTTTAATTAATGTAACCCCAGATATTATGATACAAAGCTATTTTAACTAATTTTACTAGAAGCATTTCACTTTATACTAATAAGTAAAAACAAAACAAAAAAAAAATACATTCATGCTTTATCAATTAAGTATAATCATTGATTCTTTTATTCCAGGTTATGCAGGTAGTTAGAGAAGTAAAACTTTACTCAAGGTCGATTTACTGGCTTTCTTGCAGCTCTTGGTCTTCCTCTGCATTTTGTTCATTCCATATAGGGAGAGAGAGGAATTAGTAGTAAGTATATTGTTTCATTACTTATTCTTCTAGATCTGAAGAAGATGTCAAATCACATAGCTTCTTCGAGGAACGACGCTGCAGGATGTTGACCTTTGATCCCATACGTCACGGCGGAGTTGAACCAATCAGGGCGCTCGTTGTTGAGAAGTGTCCGGGTTTCTCGGAGGCTGCTACCCTCTCGTCAACATGGTGAGTGCTGCCATGCAGACTAACTCTTTATTCACAATGAAGTTAGCACCAGAAGCAGACGAGAGTTGATCTGTGAACTTCCTCCGTTCGGCCGGTCTCCGTCTCTCCGCCTCCGCGTCGCTAAAACCACGCTGTGCGTCCCAGGGAACCACGGGTTAGCACACCGAGTTAGCATTAAGCTAACATAGCGGCAAACGTATAGCGTCATGGTGCAGACTATGTCCTGGAATCCAGGGTTACCGTACAGCAAAAGTACAAACTACTACACACCGCTGGTTAAGATAGCAAACAACATACGTCATTCCACGTATACGCCAACTAAAACTTTGGGTCGGTTTTAGGTTTGTTGAAGCTAGCTGTATAGTTAGCTAGCTTAGCCCTCACGTTAGCTGTGGCACCTCCACACTCCACCAGCATCTAGACAGGGTCCCCAGTCATTCAGATGGAATACATGTGATGATACTGGTTTCCCGGTGTGGGATCGTCACTGTGATGGGAAGTGAGAAATCTGAAGTCTGTTTGTTTTCAATGAGAATCAACGGGAGCCTAATGGACAAAGACAATCTGTGTCAGACACAGTTAGCATTGTGGCTAAAAGTGACGATATACTGAGCCGGTGGTTTAATGGTGAAGTGGATGTATTTGCGCCCATTTAATACAATATAACCATTTAAAGTAAAAACATTGTTAAGCCAAGTCACCACAGATATTATCTTTAATAACTGTATATTTCTAAAAGACTTCTGTAAAGTCCTGGTGCACCAATATGAAACCAGTGCATGTTAATAACACCCCTGCAGTAGGTTTACTGTAATGTTTTTTTTGGGAGGTATTGATTCAATTGTATGATTTATTTTGTGGTACTTTTCAACTGTATTTCATTACAAGAGATGTATCTTAAATCTATATTTATGTTATACACCCTGTACTAATGTGTAATAATACTACAAATGGAATTTCCTACCCTCATTTGACTCATTTTAATTTTAAACATTCAACACATCATAAAGTGTTCTCTTATTGTCCTAATCCATAGAGATATTTAAGTTGTATGTACTTAAATCACAGACCTTTAGTTCAGCCTGTTGACTAATATTATATTGAGAAAATCGAATTCAACCAAACTTTTAAGTGATATTGAAAAAGCCGTTAAGCTGTGTTGAATATTTTCACAACTGGCTGCTGTGAGTTCACTGACTCTGGTGTTTCTCATTCACGACAGTCTGCATCGGAGGTTAATAATGGCCCGAGTCAAGCGCCACCTTATCCAGGTGTACCGCCCTCAGGGATGCCTCCCCTGTTTGTAAGTCAGTGACAGAGATGTGACTATTAGCTTTCCTCCTCTTGTTTCCCATTGTCATAGAGGGCTGATATGAACTTGTTAAATATTAAAAGTTTTCATCCATGTTTCATTTGATCTAATGCCTCTTTTCTCTCTTTAACCTGATGTTTTGGTCAGATGGGACCACCTGGAATACCGCCTCATTTCCCTCCAATGGGAATGCCTATGGGACAGCGACCTCCCAGCATGACTCCTATGCCTCCTGGAATAATACCACCGGGTATAATGCCACCTATGGGGGCACCTCCAATGGGACAGGTTAGCCTTGTTCCAAGCTCAAAGATTTTTTTGTTTGTTTTTTTACAACGTCATCAGCTGGTGGAGCCAATGTCTGCAGCTATGAATATAAAATCCAAGTTGCAATCAATGGTTTTCTATATACAGATAGTTCCTTCATTTCTAAGGAACCGAGGCAGCTGTGTTTCCTTTTATATTGTTGTAATTATTCTATATTTTATTTATTTTCATATTATACTTGCAGAATTTACTTAAAGCGAGCAAACATGTTTTGATTCCAGACACCACACATTTGCAACATGCTATAAATAAACGTTTTTAAAGTATAAATGTTAAATCAGTGCTTCTTATCCCATAAAAACAAACAGCGATCCTCATGCTGAACTCATGGCACATATCATTCAAACACTGCACTGTTTAGTTATTTGAAAGAGAAATAAACCAAATCAGATAAGAATGCAGAACATCCAGCAAAGAGGCTTTGTTCTGAAGGGGGAAATGAAGACGAGCTAATTCAAGAAAAATCCGCAGTCGACAAGATTTAAGCTACTGATTGAGTTTTCTGGAATTTCACTCACAGTATAGTTAAGATCTTATCTTGCTTTTGTGTTGTTTTAAACCATTGCCATTGGTTGTCTGAATACTGCTGAAATATTCACAAGATCTTAAAAATCCATTTAATTAAAGCAAAGACGTCACATTAATTAAGCATATGTGATCCTGTAATGGGGGGGGGGGGGGGGGTCGGTGTTTAATTAAAGTGTCAGCAGTACAACTCTTGGAGCTGGTGTGGGGATTCTAGTTTGGAGTGTCGCTGCCGCGGCACAGGTTGTAATCTGTGGTATCACACAGTAAATAAGCTCAGCAGACACTGTTTCAGTCGCACATCATCGCATGCATCCTTCCGCATAGACACCAACTCCCTGGTCTCACACTGTGTCTGATACCTGAACCTGCACTAGGTGGGATGGAAATGACCGGTAAATATTTCATGATGCTTCTTTTATTAGATGCCAGGCATGATGCCACCCATGATGCCAGGGATGATGATGCCCCCTCGCATGCCAGCTGCGGCCGTGCAGCCAACGGGACCGGTAAATCTCCTAACCACCTTCTCATCAGTGCTCTGCTTCACACGTCTCAAAAATACACTGTGAATCTGTGAACGGCTAAATGAAGCACTTGCACAGCCAAGTAACACCTCTGTTAGATGTGACCCGATTTCGCTCCATTAATTAATCTGTATATTCTTAACCACAGCTAAAAAACTAAATTAAATATAGTGTTTAACCAAAAGGAAAACGAACACCATGTGCTGTTTGTCCCTCACTTCTTTGGTTTTGGTTCAACTGTGAAAAACTAAAACGTAATGAGCTTGTGAGCCCTTCACTCCTGATGTTCTGCTCATTTTTCTTTTTACCGAGGATCAAACTATTTATTCAAGTGAGCAGTTTGGTCTGACAGCTGTAGAGATCATAAGACAAGCACTTAATCAATACGAGCTTATCGTGAATATATTTTTGCATCATTAGAGTGCAGAGTTTTGTGTTAATGACGAAAACTTTGTCAGCTACCGAGAATTATGAGTTTGTATTCCCAGATGGACTCATCAATCATCTGTAGAGAGATGTAAACTTCTGGATTTGTCAGTGTTTCCTGTGAAAATATTATACTAATTAATTTGTCTTCTCCACAGCCGGGTGTTGACTCCACAGGTAAGATATTTGATTAGCTGTATTATGTAAATCATATTCTTCCAAATGTTGTGTTCATTAAAGCACAGGTTCTGACTGCGTTTGTGTTTTTATCCTCCCAGCTGCTGCACCCGGAACAGCTGTAAGTCTGATATATTTCTTTGTTTACAAGCAGTAATGTCATATTTACAATTTTTAGCTCTCATCATTTGCTCCAATTTTATGCCTTTTATTTGTTATTTCGTCTTTGCAGGGTACCACAAATGGATCTCCACCGGAAGATCAGCCAAAGAAGGTTTGTGTTTACAGAAAATATAAAGATTGATGTGAAAGAATTGACAGATTTAACTGGTGAAAGTGTTTATATAGAATCAAAGTTGGGCTGGGCAATTAACCAAACCGACGTTTATAACCAAGTTAATTTAGTTCATGTTGGTTAATTCAATTAATGCTTTCCCAAGTTCGTGCATTCACAAACTTCTGGGTTTCCGCTATGTTTATTTAGCAGTGGCGAACCCCGGGTACCTTGTTGTACCTTATAAATCCCCCCCACTCTCTCCCGTACTGACCAGAGCTCACTATACAGACATTATTAGGACACCTACACGACTCAGGGTGTTAGGCATAAGATAATCGTTCATTAATTGTAATAGGTAAAAGTTTGAAATGATGCCTAGCTCTAAAGCAAAGTAAAATGGGATCTTGCTTGGTTTCTTTTTTTTTATGACTGAAACAGCTGATTCTGTTGTGTTTTGCTTTCTCAGAAGTCTCTGTGGACCGAGCACAAATCTCTTGATGGCAAAACCTACTTCTACAACACAGAGACCAAGCAGTCCACGTGGGAGAAACCGGATGATCTCAAATCTCCTGCAGAAGTAAAAACCTTTATCTCTTTCATAACAGATTTAATGTCCACTTCCTCAGAAAGTTTCTTTATCAGAAGTGTAAAATGCCCTGCCTGCAGTGTCTCTCATACCAAATGCAAGTAGATGAATTGCATATACTTAATAAAATAGATATCTCTTTGTCAGGTGCATCCTAAATTGCACAAGCTATCTCAGTACATTTTAGCCCAACTGACAGACTTTAACCTTTTGTTTTTCCCCGCTTTTAGCAAATGCTGTCTAGATGCCCTTGGAAGGAGTTCAAGTCCGACACAGGGAAGCCTTATTATTACAACTCTCAGACAAAGGAGTCCAGATGGACCAAACCCAAAGACCTGGAGGATCTGGAAGGTAAAGAGCTGCTGTCTGATGATGTCGGACCTGTTTTGATGTTCCATGCTGCGTTTTAACAGCATGATGAACGGCAGCCCGCAGGCATTTTCAGAGGATGGCACCATGCATTAGAGGGGCATTACTGATAGCACAAAAATACAGGAGCATGTGGAGGCTGGTTCAGTTACTTTATCTCTGTGCTGGTCTCCTATCTGCAGCAAGCTTTGAAATGAATACAAGAAGCATAACTACTATTTTCTTGTTTCTCTTCCAGCTATGATCAAAGCAGAGGAGAATGGGTAAGAGCTACTTGTTACAAATAGTTAGAAGTTTTCAAAACCAAACATATTTTTTCAGATGGTAGCCCACTCAGTCAGTTATATTATCCTCATATTCTAAAAACCATCATTATCTGATTCCAGAACGGCAGAGGCGATGGTCCCCAGCGTCACCACAGCACCTCCTGCAATGCAGGCAGATAATACAGCTGCTATGGCGACTGTAATGGAAGTGGAAACTGCTACAGCGGTCCCAGAAGAAAACCTCTCCCAGGCGGCTGTGCAATTCACAGCTGAGGTCAAGACTGCAGACGCTCCTGTTCCCATGTCAGAGAGCGCAGCTGCCACAGAGGCCGCAGCCAGGTAAACAAAAGGCGTCTGATACCGAGACAGGTACCGTCTCCTTCACACATGCAGGGTCACAGTGACACTGGGTTTTTCTTTGCACCAACCTCTCAACTAAACACACTCAAGGATGAGGATATTTAATGTAGGTGATAAATGCTTGTTGTGTTGGATTTTCAACCGAGTGAATCACATTTCCATTTTGTATTAAATACAGTGTTGAAGTCCCAAAGGAAGAACGGCCCGAACTTCAGAAGAAAACCTACAAGTGGAACACAAAAGAAGAGGCCAAGCAGGCCTTCAAAGAGCTGCTGAAGGAGAAGGTGAGACCGAGTGACAAGTGGGTTTAACCTGTCAAGGAACTGGAGGCCGTCCGTTGTGACAGGCTGAGCTGGTCCTGTAAGGATGTACTGAATGTAACTTGACAGTTAACTGGTCAAAATACAAAAACTTCCATCTGCTTATATCAAACATTAGTATCCATTAACATGCTCTAAGCTGTGACCCACACCAAGAGTAATGCAGTGTGACTACATGTCTGCATGTGTCGCTGCAGCTGTTAGACTGAAGCTGGTGGAGAAAATAGAGTAAACGTTCCTCTAAACAATCTGTAGTATAAACAATCATGATTATCTGACCATTTCTACGATTTAAGAATTTGGGCTTTGCATCAAACCCATACTACAGCTCACTCATTAACTTAACACCAACAAGTGTTTTGTTGATCGAGTTGTGTAACCTTAATAAATACATATTTATCAGATTTTTAATGCCTGATGTGTTTACAGTACACACTTTGCATTCTGATCCGGATCTAATCCCTGTCCTTCCTCATGAGCCTCCGGGGGGGCTGAGCACGATTGTCGCTGCTTCTGATGTGTTGTGTGTGCGTTTGGTCGCAAGGTGGCCCGGCACCACCCACCTGGAAGGCTGCTATATTTAGGCTCTTTTTAATTTTGTTCACAAAGCACTCCTCTGAGATTGCTTGCCATTTCCTGCAAGATCTTAATGGCTCTGTCTTGATGATTAGCTTTATTGGATCATGGGGCTGGCTGGGATTAAGACAGTGAGAGAAAGTGGCATGCCTCAGTGAGTTAGAATAACTGTGACAGCCGACAAGATGCAGGCACGTGGAGAAATCAGTCCATAATGGATGAAGCAGTCACTCCCAGGGTGAGGCAAATGGGAGAAGGGGCACTTCTCTGAATTATTGCCACTTCACATCTCTTAACGGGCATCTATTAGTAACTAAGAAAATGTGTTAACTTCTCAGAGACAACGCAGCATGACTCATTGTTCCTCCTCCTGTCTCGTGTGCTTTCAGTAACAAAGGATGATAAAACCGTCCACGTGTTTTGATCTATTGTTTGAAATTTCCCATTTTAAATGTAACAATTTGATTTGAGCGTTCATTCTATCATGACCTACTCTCTGTATTTCAGGGTGTGTCCTCAAACTCCTCCTGGGAACAGGCCATGAAAATGATTATCAACGATCCTCGCTACAGGTACAGGCTACTCCACCATGATCACTTCATCCCAATTACTCTGCGCCTAACCAGCCGACCTCTCACCTCCTGTTTCTCTCTTTCCCTTATCCACAAAGTGCACTTCCCAAACTGAGTGAGAAGAAGCAGGCGTTTAATGCTTACAAAGTCCAGACAGAGAAGGAAGAAAAGGAGGAGGCCAGAATTAAATACAAGGAGTCCAAAGAAACCTTTCAGAGGTTTTTGGAAAACCACGACAAGATGACATCAACCACCAGATACAAGTAGGTGCTGCAGTGAAGCCACAGTAAATGTTTTGCTTTCCCCCCCATTGATTTATCGTTCCCCAGAATTGTCAATATGATTATGCAGATGAGATGACTGAAAGGCCAACGGTGGCTCTTGCATGACATCGTGTCGTTACAGCACCGTTGGCTTTCCCTTCAACTCCTGTGACCTGTTAAGCTCATCACATGCTCTTTGAATCACCATCACTGTGTCGCTATGTTATAATTTAGTGAGTGAGGGCTACATTTGCTAGTTCAAATTGTAGATTCATTAAATATTGCATTCAACATGTAGGGAGGAGAAACATCAGGCCTGTAACATTAAACATGTTCCAGTTCTGATGCTTGATCTTGCATGATGCAACACCCAGTTCCCCCTGTTTGCATTGGGTGAGAGTCACTATGACGGAGGAGAGAGAGACAGATTGACTGGTGACCTTGACAACGAGCCAGTTCCAGAGTTCAGCTGGTTATGGGGTTGTGGCGATGACTGGGGCTGCGATCTGGGATGGAACACAACAGGCGGTCGGAGAGTCACAGCAAGACTCTGTGTCTGGTTCCTTAAATTAAAAACCTCATTTACCATTTACACTGCGTTGAACCACTTCCTCTGACTCTTCACAGCAACGAGTTTTGAGAAGCATTTATGAAAAGTGCACATCATGGTGGATAACTTCCTAAAATCGGTACTTTGTAAGTTATTATTAAGACTTCAGGAGCTATGAAACTTACTATACACAATCTAATGGCTTGCATTAATGCATTTGTTAAAGATCAATTTGGGCTGTGAAATACTGCCCCCATGTGGGCTGTTGTGTGAAATTATCCTAAATATGTGTCTGTGTGTACTTGTGATGTAGGAAAGCGGAACAGATGTTTTGTGAGCAGGAGGTGTGGAGCTGCGTTCCAGAGAGAGACAGACTGGAGATCTATGAAGATGTGTTGTTCTACCTCGCAAAGAAAGAGAAGGTACGAGTTTGGACTCAAGCTCAGCCAAGTCTTTTTAAAGCTCTATAAAGACTTAGCAATATTATGTAGAACCATTTATCTTCCTGTCTTCATCTGCCAGGAGTTTTGGAAATAGCTAAATTAACTCTTGTTTCCTTGTTTGTTTCCTGTTTCCAGGAACAAGCCAAGCAGCTGAGAAAGAGGAACTGGGAAGCTCTGAAGAACATCCTGGACAACATGGCTAACGTCACCTACCGCACCACCTGGTCCGAGGCCCAGCAGTACCTGCTGGATAACCCCACGTTCGCTGAAGACGAGGAGCTGCAGAGTATGAGCACAGATATTCTCAGTCTTAAATTATTTGTACTCTTGGGTTGTCGTAGTCATAAATTCCCTTAGTTCTATGCAGCTGGTGATAGTGTTGTCATCTGCTGACAGATATGGACAAGGAGGATGCCCTCATCTGTTTTGAGGAGCACATCCGGGCGCTGGAGAAGGAGGAGGAGGAAGAGAAACAGAAGACTCTTCTCAGGGAGAGGAGACGCCAACGCAAGAACAGAGAGTCATTCCAGGTGAGAGGGCACAGATATTTACAATCGTATTGGAGGTTACTGTGTCAGGGAAATTACTGGCATATTCTATTTATTTATTCATGGTCTATTTGACTGTTTTCCCTCAGAAATTCTTGGATGAGCTCCACGACCATGGGCAGCTTCACTCCATGTCTGCCTGGATGGAGATGTACCCGACCCTGAGCTCTGACATCCGCTTTGCCAACATGCTGGGCCAGCCGGGTAAGAGGCAGCTCACAGCGCACGTGGCTTCACGAGCTGAACGCTGTGACATACGTGTGTGTGACATGCAGACAACAGCACGTGTCATCAACATAGACACTCACACAGCTCAGGGTGTAAATACTGTATGAAACACAGCAGTGCACTGTTAAGTAACTTTATTGTTAATCACATTCACCTAACATTTCCTTTTATGTCTTAACTTTAATTGGATTGACTTCAATGTTTTTTACATTCTTGTGTGACCTTTTTTGACCCTTTTCCTTTAATGTATAAAATAATAACAACTTAATCACGTCCACTGTGCAGGTTCCACTCCCCTGGATCTGTTTAAATTTTACGTGGAAGACTTAAAGGCTCGTTACCACGACGAGAAAAGAATCATCAAGGATATTCTTAAGGTGAGAATCTTCGACCTTATGTACACTTCAGATCAGCATATATCACAGGCTCCTCTGAGAGCTTTGTTATGATGCAGATATGCATCATACATATACATCAGCTTCTACAAGGTATTTGTTTCATTTCCCTCCTCAAGGACAAAGGCTTCCTGGTTGAAGTGAACACCAGCTTTGATGACTTTGGATCAGTCATCAGCTCAGATAAGAGAGCCACCACACTGGACGCAGGAAACATAAAGCTGGCCTTCAACAGCGTAAGACTGCTTTCCTTTCCGTTTCCCTCCCGAGCTTTATTAGATGTCCTTCGTATAATCTGTTCAGTCTATTGCAATTTAATGTGCCGCCTCTGCCAGACATTTACACCAATTAATATTAATATATTATTACTAAATGTTTTGATGCACACTGTACAATAATATTAAGAGGTGCTAAAATGTTTCTATCCTCCCAATTTCCAGACCTGAGGGCAGCAGGAAACTCATGAATACATTTCTGTGTAGTAAAGGAAACCAGCACTACCTCTGTTCTAAAGCATAATCAAATGTGTACGGATGTAGTGACTGGATAATTCTAGTTACTGAGTTTAAGGTGTAAGAAGTTGACTACTTTAGCTCCATATGACTCGTGAGCACGGGTTATCATGTTACATTGTAGAAAATTCTACGTTATGGGAATGCATTCTTCCTGTTGTTAACCCAGTTCTTTCTGTGTAGTTACTGGAGAAGGCTGAAGCCAGAGAGAGGGAGCGAGAAAAGGAGGAGGCCCGGAAAATGAAAAGGAAAGAAGCAGCCTTCAAGAACATGCTGAAACAGGCCACGCCACCGCTGGAGCCAGAGACCTCCTGGGAGGGGGTACGTCTCTCGTGTGAAAGATACTGTTACAGTTACTCAGCACCAACTGTTTTCTATTCACATCTCTCTCTGTCTCTTGCTCTCTTAATAAATAGTAGGAGGTTGTCTTTCAGGTTTTATTATACTCAGTGTCGTAACATACTCTTTTAATATTTTAGGTAAGAGAGAGATTCTTAAAAGAATCTGCTTTTGAGGACGTGACTCTGGAGTCAGAGAGGAAACGGATATTCAAAGATTTCATGCACGTCCTGGAGGTAAGATGGTCCTGACGATGAGAAGAGGCTGAATTTATCACCCGAGATGATGATGTCGTTGAACATGTTATTTATCATTTTAACAGCACGAATGCCAACATCATCACTCCAAGACGAAGAAGCACTCGAAGAAATCCAAGAAGCACCACAGGAAACGCTCCCGCTCTCGATCGGTCAGTAATCCTCACCTCTGAAACGAGACAATGAGCCGTGAGCAAACGGTTTATTGATCAATATCCCCCCCCCCCTTATATCACGGCCTGGCCATCTCTAAATTACCCGACTGTAATGTTTTGACAGGGTTCGGAGTCTGAGGAAGACGAATATCACAAAAAGAAAAAGAGGTCACAGTCCAAATCCCCCTCTGAACGCTCCTCCAGTGGAGAATCTGGTGAGTGCTTTTCACAGCCTAGTGAATCTATTCATCATCATATAGAAGCAGCTCAGTGTTGTTGACATTTACTGACATTTTCTGCATAAAAACCAGAGAGAAGCTACAAAAAATCCAAGAAACACAAGAAGAAGGGCAAGAAGAGGCGCCACAAGTCTGTGAGTATACAGAAAACAACCAGAAACCAATATATATATATATAAAATATGAGTCTTTGTACACTGACTGTAATTGTGTCAAACAGGGATCACCGGAATCTGAAGTAGAGAAGAAAGGACGAGAGCGCGATGGGAAGCGCGAAAAAGATCTAGAGAAAGATAAAGAGAACGACAAGTCCAGAGGGAAATCTCACTCCGAGTCTAAACAGAAGTCTCCTAAAAGGAAAGCTGCCAAGGAGGAGGTATATTTCCTTTATTTATATATATATATATATACATGCACATACATATATATATATTATTTCAATTCCACCTATGTTAATCTCTTAAATGTTGTTACATGAAAAAAAACAGTTCATAATGACCTCAGTCAATTTTATTATTTGTATAGTTTTGTCTACATTGACCTATTTTTTATCTTTTGTTACAATTATGGCTAAAATGCTATTTTTAATTGGATAAAAATGTTGGCCCCCAACCAGCCACTAGTTTGGGAACCAGTATTTTTTCTAAGTAGTCCCACCCCTGG
Organism: Limanda limanda; assembly: GCF_963576545.1. Classification (NCBI taxonomy): domain Eukaryota; kingdom Metazoa; phylum Chordata; class Actinopteri; order Pleuronectiformes; family Pleuronectidae; genus Limanda; species Limanda limanda. Next base: position 20,048,728 of record NC_083651.1, on the reverse strand, counting down.
CGTTTCTAAATATGATGTCATTTTAGTATCTTGTGTGTGGGGGAACTTTTTGTTTACCAGACAAAAAGTTGCCTGCATCACTTTTGCAGGCAACTGACTCTTGTTTAGGACATTTTCTGTAACAGTTTACTTCCAATCTTTCAAAGTTGATGTCATCACTTAATCTTTGTGTCTTCCTTCAGGGCGGCTGGGACACGTCAGGTAGTGAACTGAGTGAAGGAGAGCTGGAGAAGAGAAGAAGAACTTTACTAGAACAGCTGGATGCACCTTGATGATCACACTTCTGCTGCCTTTCTGTTGCATTAGTTCACTTCTGCCAACATGCATTCCCCTTCAGGCTCAACTGACTGAGAGATAACACCCTCCAATGATTATTTAAAGGGAATAGGCTTCGCTGAACCTGTGAACACACTTAATGATAAATAATTTGATATCAGGAATAGCTGATCGATTGTTAATGTCAGGTCGTCCTTTTGTGGCTTGTTATCTCTGAGCATCTTTTAGTTGACTGTAGTTGTACATGTTCCCCATTGCCTCATTTTTATATTCGATTAAAGTCATATCTTAAGGTCTGTCTGTGTCTCTCAACAGGAAATGAAAACAAACGTTTGCAATAATAATATTACAGATTTGATCAACTCTAACTGCAGCTGTTTTCTTGAAGAATGATCCAAAAAGGTTTTAGTTGTTAAAATTGATTTACTGGAATTAAACAAGACAAACATTTTTTTGTGGATACCAAAGTAGTTCAGGAGGGTCGAAGGTTTTCTTAATCTTATCTGCTCATCTTTGCTTCAAGTGACAACTTGTCAAAATTTGAGGAAACTCTAAAGGTTGAATAAAAAAATAAAAAACTGCACAATATGATTCAACAGTACGAAATGCCTCTCCCTTGCTCAAGAAGAGAATCGATTTTCCTGCCGAATGCAGCCTTTGATTGATTCCACTCCTGAATGATCACACACTTCATCACACACTTTCCAACACCATACTGAGAAAAACTGTTCCATAGGGTGTAATACGGGAGAGGATGATGGAAGGTAAACATTGAGAAACCCTTCACATTCTTTGACAACAGAAGCAGGAAGCTCTGCCTGCTCCCCACCTCTCTGCTCATGTCTCAGCAAAGCAGCCGGTGGAACATCCAGAATAACCTTATTGGACGTGTATGTGTGTGTGCTCAATTTTGAGTATATACTATTTAGAGAATGGGGTTTTGTGTTTTGAAAAATTCAGATAGACTTATGCCTTAAGTATATTTAAGCGCAAATACTTTGACAAGTAGAAAAGGTGAAGCGATACTTGGGAGTACATTTCGTCTTTTTATTTGTACTTTACTTAAAGGTTGTGTGTAGGATTTAGTGACATCTAGTGGTGAAATTGCATGTTGCAGCTGGACACCTTTCACCTCACCCTTGCCTTCCAAACATGAAAGTAAACCTGTGGTATCCTTCAGTTGTCATAAACTCAAAAGGTGTTTAGTTTGTCCAGTTTGGGCTACTTTAAAAAACATGGCGACCTCAGAGAGGACCTGCTCCTGATGTAAATGTAAAAATAAAGTATTTAAATAGTGAAGGGCCATTCTAGGGTAAAGAAAACAATTCATACAATTTAGATGAAACATCTCTAAGTTTATTTGATGTTCACTTTCTGCCAACAAATCCCTTTCCTCTAAATCTTACACACTGAATCTTTAATGTTGGAGTCACCATCACGTCCTGTCCCAGCAGAAAGCTGATAGTATCCAGTGTTCTGTGGATTCTCACCAATCCCCAACTTCAAGAAGAGAATGAGACAAAGTCAATGTAAATAGTTTATTTGATCATATTCATGGAAATCTCATATCACCTAATTAAAAAAAAAAGAACAAAAAATGCTTGTTATTTTGTAATAAGCGCAATAAACTGCCTAAAATACATTTCTGGTGAAAGTTTAAAAAAAACATGCCAGTATTATCCAGTTAGAGAAATTACACTATTACAGACGGTGTAGTTAAAGAGAGACGGAGATGATTACAAGGTGCATCACTGAGCCACATTCCAGCCCATCATCACAGGTCAACCAACAGAAACCAGTTTAATGTTTAACAACGAGTCCAGTTACATGAGCGTGTCGTCGCTGGGTTTGAAGCACGTGACATCAACCCACAAACTGTGTGATCCTGCTTCATAACAGGAGTTCACTCACTACTGTAGATTCCCGGCTGCATTTGGCTTCATTAAATATACAAAAGAAAAAAAAAAATATGGAAACAAAAAAACAAATCTATAAGTTAAAATAACATTCAAGTTGTATAGCACAAGGCGATGAAAACTTTTGTTTAAACAATATGTACAATATTAACCATCTGGTAAAATGTGAAAAGGGAAAATAAAAAAACATGGTTTGTAGCAAAATATCTGTACATTTAGGAAACTTTTTTGTTTATTTGTTTTCTTCTGTTTCGCCGTCGCTCGAATGACTCGACGGAAACATGAGCTTAAAGGAATCTTTTCAGTGGTTAAATACTATACATTTAAAATTACAATAAAGTGAGCAGACACAGTAGCCTGGAGAATGATTAACCTGTAAATACAACGATGGGTTATATCCAGTTTTGTCAATGAGATCATCGAGTCTTTCGTGCAGTTTATACTCTTGGTAACTTGTTCCCGTAAACCAGTGAAACTTCTGTGTTGTCACAGAAACGAATGGTAAAGTTTAGTGGAACTGGGCGTCTTCTTCTATGGATTAAGAGCGACAGAGTCAGACTTCAGTAGCCACTGATCAGTATGAAGAGATTTGATGGATATGATTCACATTCACTCGGGCCCTGTCCTGATACGCTTTCTTTATCCAGCTTCACTTAACCTAACGTTGTCCCGGTAACCTGTACAAACCAGGTTCAACATATCCAGGATATCGGTTCTTTATCCAGCTCAACTTAACCCAACATCGTCCTGGTAACCTGTGTTTGCGGGTTCAGGAGGAGTAACCACGGTGATTTATTCCAGTAAGAAGTGAACCAGGTTCGTAGGACTTAAAACTCAGAGATTTAAAACTCAAGTTACCTCAATAACAGCAAAGCCTAGGCCCTAGGTCTTGTTTTGAAAAATAATTATTGTTTTGTGGACTTTTCCATTCACTTTCCATCAACCTTACACTTAATTTCTTTAATTAATACAGATCTTGAATTCATTTCTCTCCACCATCTTCCTGCCTGATCGTCAGCCCTGGTAGTTGAGGCCTCATGAGATGCAAGTTTGTGTAGAAAGAGGAATGTAAGAAAGCACCAACATGTACCGAGATAAGACCAAGTGTGAAACTTGGTCAGTAAGAGACGCAGAGTCTGGAACATCTGAGGGGGGCGTGTCCCGTACATCCTACATTAAGGAAGTGTCTCTTCACGCGGCTCTTAAAGCCACAAAGTCCAGTTTCAACATGTCGCGACATTAAAGCCAGAGGTCAAACTGTATTGCTTTCAAAGTGGGGCTATTAAAAAACAGAGAAACAGAACACAGTGTGACATTAGAGCACAAGGATAAGTTCAGGCACTTGGCTTGTCGAAGGTTCAGGAACCTTTCAGACACTTCTCTTTAAACTGGTTCCACCTCCCAGTCCTTCATCGTGAAACGCTACGACACCACAGACATGGAACAACACGTATTCTTATGTAATTTATATACATACTCATATCTACGGTTGCTACAACACTCGTCATCTTCCGCTCGTCAGCCTCTGCTCTTCCATCCGACCTTCCGACCCTCCCTCTTCTCAACATCCCGCAGTCCTTTCCCCCCCACCCCCACCCACCACCACCTGCTCGCCTCCTCCCTTCCAGCACATGAACCGGTCCCTTGTCATATGACCACCTCGCCGTTGCTGTTGTTCACCGGCCGCAGGCTCTGATCGTCAAAGCGTCTCCTGACACTCCTCCGCACGGCGTCCGCTCGCCTGTAAGGCTGATTCCTCAAATCTGAGATAAGGGGAAGGATGGGGGGGGAGGGGGAGATAAAAGAGCTGTCAGTCATCCTGTCAGGGGAGGTTTGATGAGCCAACATGCTCGCTGTGCTGGCAGCCGGTCTCTAAAGCAGCCTGAGGTCTACACAGGAGGAAGAAGAGCTCCTCAGGTCGGCCGTCTCTGGACGTTACCACGGAGACGAGCAGCTGGGTTCGGACTCGGGAGCTTCTCCCAGAGAGCGAGATAATCTGAGACTTAACTTTTGAGAAATCAAGATTTACCTTTCCAATAAAGAAAAGGTAAATTAACTACAATAAAGAGGAGCAGACATTCAGATGTTCTGGTATTAAGGTGATAGAATGAGGAGGAAGAGGAAAGGGACAGGGAGGTGATGGAGAGAGGGAAAACAGGAAGGGAGGTAATAAAGAGATGCTTGCCAGGTTCTGGACACATCCACCACTACAGGGGTGCTACTGGAGGAGTTCCTTACCCTCGAGTAGACATTGGGAAATTTAGTAATGTTATTCTTCTTTAGGGCTGGATAAAGAGAAGACACAAAAAGGGAGGTTAAAAATGGAGGAGGAGGCGGATGACGAGAACATTTATCCTACTGGCTTTGCACAGAGAGCGCTGTGAGAGCAAAGCAGGGTGGCAGCAGGCTGCATGGAGGGGGGGGGGAGAGATGGGGGTGAGGGCATGACAAGAGAGAGAGAGAGAGAGCTGGAAGAGGTTAAGTGATTCAACTGACAGGGAGGAGAGGAGAGGGGGGGGGGGCTGAAGCTCTTATAGCTGTTTCTTTTTTTTTGTTTTGTATGCGTTACTCGACCCAGGCTGCTTTGCAGAGCGGCTACCAGCAGGAAAGTAAAAGTGCCCGTTTCAAACTTCCAGCACAGAGCATTTTGTGAACTGAAAACAAAAGAAACGGCTCCAGTCGACAGCAGAATCACATTCAACAGCATCTTCACCCAAAAAAACACAAAGCATGCAAACACAACCGATGAATGAGTCACCGCCACACAGAGACACAAGCAGGATGCACGTTAGTAACACACACACTGCAAGTGAGAAAATAAAGAAACCTGAAATGCAAAAGAATAAAACACATGCAAACGTCAAGCAGCGGGTTAGTGGGTCTGCCAGACGAGCAGGAAGTCACGTGAGAGTGCAAGAGTCAGCAGACCTGAGCACAGCGGCAGGGCTAAACTGGGAGAGCGGGGGGGCTGCGAAGAAGCAGTCAGCGTGAAGCAGGCAGCATGCAGCAGACTCTCTGACAACAGCAGTGATGATAATATGACGATGTGATGATGAACACACAAACATTGACTTTTCACACTTGGAACACACATGAGAGGCGTGTCATAATGCCACAGGCGCTGTCACACAGGAAGTGAGATCACACCTGCCATGAGATGACTGAAGCTTGTACATATAATTAAATATGTGACTTTCTGCCACGGCGGCATGTCGGGCGACCAAATTGGAATCTGAATCTAATCAGAGATAATCTGCCCCATTTGTAAATGAGTATCAGTCTCCCACCACTAGGGGGCAGCACCCAGCCACACATCTCGGCTCCTTTACATGAGGGGAGACGCTCCACTTTAAATCCAGTCAGTCCAGGTGAGATTGACCTCAGCGACCTTTCTCTGTGACATTATGTTTTGCCTTGGTTTATAACATAACGGTGGTGAATGAGGACACTCCATGCAGAGGAAACCGTTTAACCCAACACTGTGTCATGCTCAGGGAGGGGAAATACACACAATACACACAATACACACAAACAGACATGTGTGCGTCTCCAAAAACCGTGGGATCCGGGCACAGTGCACATGCACAGGTCCGAAGTGTGTGAGTGTGTGACGGTTAAACCAGGGAAGAGTGTGTGAGAGGGCATGCAGAGGGAGAGGAGAAAACTTGAAGGACATTTTGTTCCAGTAACCTTTGAGAGGAGAGAGAGAGCTATTAGCTTAGTAATGGTACTCCTCATTGAGGGCGGACTCGCAGAAGAACCGAGAGCCGCGCTTGGCAGTGCGGGCGGTGAAGGGCACCGTCTTCAGCACTGCATCCAGACAACAGAGACAACAGCCAGGACGAGAGGAAGACAAACACAAGATAAGAGAATGAAGCAGATTCCTACAGAGGTTGAGCATTTGGTTACAGCACGAAGCAAAAAACCCAACAACAGCATCAGGACGGGCCGGGGGTGCACAACGCCTCACAGACAGTGTGTGAGTTTCATTTAGCAGATTAAAGTACGACTCAAAACTGACATGACTCCAGTTACTAGTTTTGTTATTGACATTTTCTGCATATAAAACTAAAAAAATCTAGTTTTATTGTCACATCAATCTCACAGCCGTGGGCCCTTCTATAAGAAGGATATACAACTTATACTTTGGTGAAAGAGGCAACAATACTTTGACAAATAATATTGAATTACAAGTAAAAGAACATATTAACACAAGTATTACAAGTATAAACAAAATGTTTACAAAAAGTATTAGATCAAATACTAATAAAAGACTCCTGTGAGTATTATTGTAACTTATAATTTTGTTAATAGTAATGAATTAATATACTGATATTAATATTATTAATATCCAAAGTAAAAGTACTTTCCAAAGTAAATATACTTTAGTCACTATATAAAGAAAATCTATTTTCTATTTATATAAAAAACATACTGTCCAATAACTTTGTTTTTTAAACTCAAATATCCACAACAGTATCAATCTCAACTATACAGTAGATATGTTATACATCTAATAAAGAAAAGTAGAAGATTTGTATATATATTAAAGTACCTCAACACTATTTTAATAAGTTACATTCCACCACTGTTCATGACTAGTTTTCATCTCAGTAAACGTCTCATTAATAAATATCACCCGGCCCAGGCTACGTACAGGTTGTGTTACAAAGCAATGACAGAGCAGATCAGATAAAGCAACGATCATCAGAAACATTTGAGCCGATCGTCTCTGGATTCACTCGACTGTCGGTTCATGTTTGTTCTCAGAACCTCGTGGATCTCAAACATCTGACACCAGCTGAAGAGTCAGAGCCACAGTCGTCGTGTTAGTTGCTTTAGAATCACTTGGTTAAAGACTAAATGTTGAGCATAGAAGAGGACCTTCATGCAGAGCACCCTGGTGTGTGTGTGTGCGTGTGTGTGTGTGCTGTCACAGACGGCCGCCGGGCCCAGGTGACGTTACCTGTGATGATGTCCTCAATGGCTCCATCTTTGCCTTCGTACACGTGGCGGCTGTCCTTCACCTGCTTCTTCCTCAGCTCCTGGATCAGGTCCTGCTGCTGCCGCTTGTTCTTATGGGAGGGAGACTGAGGCACACGCACACACACACACACACACACACACACACACACACACACACACACACACACACACACACACACACACACACACACACACACACACACACACACACACACACACACACACACACACACACACACACACACACACACACACACACACACACACACACGTTATATGTTAGTTGTTATTACAGTATTGTGCAAAGGATCCTCACACCCATCATTTTCTCTTTCTCTCTTTCTCTCGTTCCACTCATCCCTTCATTCTAGCGTTTGTCCTGTGAGATAATTGAACCATTTTGGAGGAAGCAGCTGATCCTGAGTGGATGTGATGTGGCTCAGCAGGCGTCAGACTGTGCAACCAGATATAACCTGCACCCAGCAGGTGTTTCACTAATCTGGAGGAAGAGATGTTGAAGCAGAAGAGGAGGAAGTGGAGCGCGTCTTTCCTTCTGGTCGCCGTGTTCCACTGTCGCCTCCTGCCCTAGAAAGCGTTGGGGAGTAGGGGGGGTGAGGAAAGAGAGGGGCGACTCACCTTCTGATCTTCCTCCATCATGGCCTCTTGCTCTAGAAGTTTCTCCATCATTATCTGCTCCTGTCTCTTTCTGTGCTCGTTGTCCTCTTCCGCTTGCTGAAAGGACAACACACCCACGTCATGTACACACATACAACACACACTGCTGCTGTTTCCATCATAGAATTCAACACTGGAGCTTTAAAAACCACATCAGCAAAACCAAAGGTCTGCCAGCTGAGATGATGCCTGGGTATCGTGAGCAGTGTGGAGTCGTTAAAGCGAAGGAGGAGTTCGGGGAACGGAGCTGACACACAGCTGCCGTGGAGGGAAAACAGCTGAGAGCAGGGAAACACTTCCAGAGCGTTGGATTGAATCCCAGTTCATGTAAAACCTGTTGATTTAACTGCTGCTCGGAGGAACATATGAAGCTGTTTACTTACAGAGCATCAACAGAACACACCACTGCCACAACAAGCAGTAACGTAGTTTGGAGAGGTACTATAGTACTTTTATAGCAGTTTTTACATCATTATATCTGCTCATTTATTTCTGAAATCCGTACTTTTTTCCTGACACACTTCAGGACCTCAAACACATAAAGCACATGAGCATTTCAAAGTATCTTTACATCTCGGCCTCGACTTTCCTCAGCTGCTGTGGTGAAATAGACATGATCCTTTTCCACTGGTCTTAAAAACCCATTAACACCCACTGACATCTGGCTTCTGTCTGCAGTGGGAATGGATATAATCCGGATTCTCTTCCGGGTCAAACGACTCTGCAGTAGACGCAGATTTTTTAAATCGGCTCCGGCTCTGATCCCCAGTAATGGAGACGTGACACCTGGGTGAGCACAGCATTTTCTTCTTCTTTATTATGGCGGTCTTGAAGCCGATGCTGCAACTTTTGCGGCGCAACTTCCAGGAGTTATTCTTATATTACATCTTTGGAACAATGTGCAACAGCCATTTTTGTCTTTGTACCATGCAGGATGCAACACTTGCAAGAAAGGGAGGTGAGATAGCGCCTCAGTTTCTGTCTTTTCAGCAGGTTTTAAATACCTATGTATACCAGCTAATTTTAGTGTTGAGGAGGCATAAGTATGGAGGTTAACATCTGGCCAGGTGTGTGAATTCCACTACGTGTGTGTGTGTGTGTGTGTGTGTGTGTGTGTGTGTGTGTGTGTGTGTGTGTGTGTGTGTGTGTGTGTGTGTGTGTAAGAGAGACAGACCATTTGTCCAACTCACCCTGTAAGCCTTAACAAATCGCACAAACACAGGGAAGAAGACGGACGGCGGCGTGGTTTTGGCGTTCTCCCCGTAGAATTTCACCGCCTCGTCGAAGGCGTCCTGTTACAGACAGGAAGTGGAACGTACAAAGGAAAACATTCAGATGACGGTTTCACAGAGTGGAATTAAACCAGGGCGCTCTCACAGTGAGGTGGGCTCGTGTCACCTGTGCAATCTTGGCGTCGTCCTGCATCTTCTTCAGCTTGTTCTCGTTGTGTGTGATGAAGTCCTTGAGCATGGTGTTGTGGCCGTGCATGCTGTACTCCCGTCTGGTCAGCTCCATGCCTCTCTGCAGCTCCCTCACATCCAGCAGGACGTTCTCCAGCGACACTGGGAACACAGAGAGACTCATGAGAACATGTGTAACCTCAGGATTCAACCGCACGAAACCAAAACGTGATTCTGAGGGATATTTAAATCTTTAAAAGACACTGAATGACTTAAAGCAACAGTATGTAACTTTAACTGAGCAACAGCGCTCTCTGCAGCCACATGCAGTGATTCATCCTGTTGGGCTCCGTGTCCGAGCGATTAAGTGGTTTTCATGTAGAGAAAACAAAGCTTCTGAAACTCGCTCAACTGAAACAACAACTGAGCGTTGGATATTACCCATGATCCCCGGCTTCCTGGACTAAAAGAGCTGCGGCTGTAACACACACACCAAACTATTTATTGATAAATGCTGGTTTTTAAATAACCTGATATACAGTTCAGAGTTGCTCTTGAACTTGCTGAACCTGATTCTGACAACTATCAGTTAAACACTTACAAACAAGCGTCTAGGGTGACAAGTGCAAATGAGAGCTGAACCATTCTCCCTATTCAAAGTCAGTGAACCATCAAACTCCTTTTGAAGCTGAAGGGGAAAACGTTGCATAGTGTTGCTTTAAATCTCCATACAGCCAATGGACAAGAGTTGGCTTCATCTCTCAGTTACGTTAACTTGCAACAAACTCACCTGCTGCAGCCTTCTCCACGTAGTGCAGTTCGTTGTAGAAGAGAGAAACCTGCGAGTACTTCTCTTTCACCACGTTGGCGATGTAGTGTAACAAAGTTATCTTACGGTCCGTCGACTTGGTATCGATAAGCTGAGAGTAAAAGCAAAGTAAAAGAGAAGTTAGATGTAGAGAAAACCTGCAGGAGAACATTTCGAAGTGTGGGAGGAAGTGATTTCCACTTACCAAGTCTAGACTCTGCAGCTTGAAGCCGTACACCGCTCCTCTTTTGCTGCTGTTCATGTAGTTTCCAAGTGCCAGGATAATCTGCAGGACAGCAAGAGCACAAATGTGAGAGAGGGAACCACACATGGATCCAACATTACGCTCAGTCCAAACACAACTTGTTCAATTACCTCAAGAATCTTCTTCAGCTTCTGTGACGACTTGATGGAGACCGACGCTGCGATGACTGCGTGAAGTTGCTGCAGAGACACAAACAGATTGTTGCTTTCTACGAGTCCAACATCACACACCAGGAATAAGAACAACAATATTGGGAAGAAGGCCTCTTTGAAAGTTTTGTTATTTTGATATTTAGTTGTTGATTTTGTTGGAGAACTCACCGGCGTGAGCATCGTAATGCTCTCGCAGAAGTTGCCGATGAAGGCCATGATGGTCATCTTCTGCATGAGCCGCTCGATCTTGCAGAACTGCATCATGAAGCGGTCCTCGTCCGTCAGGGTCTCCACCGGCTTGCGCTCCTTTTCAAACTGACGCATGACTTTAATCTCGTTCTCTGTGGGCTGGAAGCGCATCAGACACTCCACAAAGTCCACGGGCAGAGTGCGGAGGTCCAAGCTGGACGACAGGCAGAGCAGAGGGAGGTGTATAACAGAATGGAAGTAAAAGACAGAGATCGTCCAATAAACTGCTTAACATGCAGTTTTTTCTCGTTCTTTTTCATTTTTGTATTCTTTTTGTACTGATTTAGTTATTTATATTTATTTATTTTAGTAATTTGTTGTTTGTAATATGTTATATGAACAGAATTGTGGAAATTGTGATTCAATTCTCTCTGTACTGGGTTGAAAATCTAAAATACGTATTATACAATTATATATAAATCATGACAAAATAAATAATAAAAAGACGATAAAGGCTTTCACCTGAAAAAATATTATTATGGTAACATCACATATTTACTAGGTGACAACATTAACGTCTCATAACAACTCCCTAGGGATCAGGGGTATTTTGTTTTATTTTGAAAGGGCTTACAGCTGAATGGCCTTGCAGATCTCCTCGGGCGCCTTCCCCACTTTCCTCAGCGTGATGGCCAGGTTCTTCGCCCTGTTGGATTCCAGCAGGGTCACCTTGCTGGGTCCCTTCTGGATCACCTTGTGCTTGCTCAGAGTGATGTCGATGGACGGGCCCTGGGCTTTCGTCTTGAACATCTCCTCGAACTCGTCCACGTTCAAGTCCTGAAAGATGTCGACAAAGAGTCACATGCACGTTGAGGATACAGACACGGACATGGCTGAACAACGGACGAGTGAAGGGAGACTCTTTACCTCCAGTATCCTCTCATCATCGATCTCATTGAAGACGGTGCCGTTGATCTGGTTCGGTTTAAGCGCGACCCAGTTGAAGACGGGCATTCGGAACTTCGTCTTGATGGGTTTCTTGATCTTGACGGCTACACAGGGTACAGACGGGTACAGACGAGCACAGTGTGACTGGTTATCTTACCATCAGAGAACACACACTCATACACACAAACTCACACAAACGTGGAGGTGACAGGATGGATAGGTATCTGAGGTCTGTGACACACACGGATATGACTCCTAGTTCTGTGTGAAGTCTAAAAACAATCCCTCATCTATTTTCCCCCCAAGGAGAGTTAAGCCTCTATGCTCGGGCAGGAGAATAAGGCCAAAGGTTAAACCTTCACATTAAAAGGTGCATATGGGGATGATTTCCTCCCTGGCCAAATGACAAACTATTCATTTGACAGAGATTAAAACTATTTAGAGCCGCCAGACGTGATTCGCTGAGGCTGAGAGCTGAGATGGAGTCAGCAGGGACGTAAAGTGACTATCATTATAAAGGTGAAGAGTATTTCCGCTATACTTATCATTTCTTTTTCGGCGTACCACAGCAGGTCTGTGTCTCAACATGCAACCAACACTCAAGACGTGGTGATCACAAATTCACAAACACACACACACACAAACACACAGTCACAGCACCACAGCAAGGTGTGAGGGTAAGTCATGCAAGAGTTTGAAATATGGTATTTTATATTTAGCTAGTGGTGTGAATCTGTTGTCATTTGATTCAAAGACTTAAAATACCATTTTCAAAACTTGTGGGAAAGGAAGGAAACAGGAGGGGGGGGGTAAACATGACAGGTATAACGTACAGAAAAGTTTGATGGGTCCCTCTGGTCGGCAGAAAAAAAAGAAAGAATCAATTGGAAGACAGGTCAGTAAGAAAGTGGTAGAAGTTAGTGAGAAAGTTTTAAAGCATAAAAACATAACGGAGCAAGAGGAGTTTCACTGTGAAGCAGCTGCAGAACATAACATAAATAAAAATGTATAGAGGACAGTGGTCGGAATACAACTGGATTTCCTTACAGCTCTAATGAAGCAAGATAAGCTGTTAAATGAGCTTCTGCTGTTCTGATATTTCTGTCCTTTGTGATGCCTTAAAGAAATAAGCTGCTATACCCACTATAAGAAAATGAAATACACGTGTATTGTTCCTTACCGGCCAACCCAGAGTTCATGATGACGGTGGGCGTCCCACAGCCGGGCAGTGGTGGAGCCATGGGAGGAGGTGGAGGAGGCAGAGGGCCTGATGATAGTCCTGGGGGTGGGGGTGGAGGAGGAGGTGGAGGAGGTGGAGGAGGCGGCGGAGGAGGTGCCGCCATTGTTGGAATGATCAATGAAGGTCCATTTAGCACTAGGAGGGAGTAGAGATGGGAGGGTCAACAAAAACAAAACTGATGTTTGGAGAGTTGAGACATTTATAATAAAGTTGTATTGTTTTTTTATACACAGGAGTAAAATCTTCTTTTTAAATGTTAATATGTTAGAAAACTGGACTAATGTTAAACCTACATGTGCCGTTCACTGGCAGTGGAGGAGGAGGAGGTGGTGGTGGCGGACCAGGCGTGCCCGCTACACCACCTACATGGTTTGGACTGACAGCTCCGATTGTTCCTCCGATCACGCCGCCCGGCACGCCACCCAACACGCCCTCCACCCCAGGGGGCGGCGAAGGCAGGATGGAGATGTCCCCGTCTCCCTTCTTGTGGATCTTGATGGTGCCCTGCTTCTCCAGCTCGTGGATCTTCCTCTCCAGGTTAGAAGATCGCTGGATGACCTCGTCCTTCTCCTTCAACATCTGCCGCAGGGAGTGAACCTGCGAGCTGGTGTCTTTGTAGACTTCCTGCGTGAGGAAGAGACAACGATTTTTAGAGGAACCAAAGTCCACAACAAAGGATAGTTTATTATAAGACGACTAGATTCTTGGATTTCACAAGTAAGTAAATAACAACTGAAAGAGTCTGACCCTGATGGATTCAAGATCCTTGTTCCTTTGCATCAGCTGCTTCTCCAGCTCCACAATCTTGGACATGGCCTCATTCTCCATGTCCTGCAGCTTCTCTGACATCTATACAAACACAACGAGAAAGAGGAGGTTACACAGTGACACAAAATCACTGCAAACTAAGTAAGTCAAAGCAATCCAGATATATGGTATTTAACGTTTATTATTCCAGAGTAAAACACACTGTGAGGACTTAAAAGTGTCCATATAGAAAGTCTTGGCCCGTGGTTGACAGCGGACACATTAGATCATTGTAAATCTCATGCTGAGAGGGAACTGAATGACGACAAGTGAATGTGACAGGAGCCGCACACGTACGCCCAGCACCCTGTCAATTCACGGTGCCATCAACATCCTGACATGTTGCATGTTAACGTGTCGCCTTCTGCTAGAGAAAAGATGGATCTTCACACGGTAATAGAAACAGTCGTGGGCTCTCACATGAGACATGTTCTCCTCCAGCTCCTCCACCCGCTCCAGGGCAGCGTTTTTGGTCTCGGCATCCTCCAGGAGGGCTCCCACGTCAAAGACGTTATCCAAGTACGCCTGGATCTGCACCTGCAGCTTATCGCTCTCTGTGTGTTTTAGTTTCTGGAAAACAAAGAAATGGCGTGACACTCTGAGCAAAGCAGCCAGGGAAGTGAGAGTGGGGAGGTATTCAGCATCGATCGCACTGCTGCAGCGAGGCAGGAGACGAGGATTCACAGAGCTGACTTTCTGAAGCCCTTATTGACGTCTCTCAACTCACGTCCAGGTAGTCGTCCAGGAACAGCTTGGTGAAGTCGAACTGTAGATGAACCCTGAAGTTCATGTCCTCCACAGAGTGCACGACAATGTTGATGAACTGCATACATGCCACCTATGGAATATAAACAGACACGATAAAGTCAGTGGATGGGGACGATCACAAGAGTTTCTACGACTATGAAATGGTTTCATGCTGATTATCACATCTGTTGTTTTTTTAAATATTGATTCCTTGAAGTTGGGTGTATAAATCCAGATGATTGTGTTTATATATCGGGCAGAGGAGCTTATCTGGCTGATTAAAAGGAGTGAAAGAGACAAATGAACAAAATCCACCAGTTTAACTTCATTGGCTGCATGTGATGAGGCTGCATAAACAGATAAAGAGGGATCTCTTCATAGGGCCCAACACACACACACACACACACACACACAATCACTGCAGTGACAGTGGCTTAATGAACTTCACTGTAAGCTCAGTCGTGGCGGCTTTGACAAAGTCTGTTTGCTTTAGTGTTGCTGTCAGATGACGTCTTGTGACAGAAGTTCAATCTAAAGTCCTATTGAAGGTCTATTTAAACACAGGGTCTGTTGGTTTTCACTCACACACACAAACACACACACACACTGTGTACATCCCCCACTTAAAAGGATATAGAGATAAAAATCCTGTCTGAGTTGCCTCTTTGTTCCCGGTGTCTTTTAATTCTTATCAGCCAGGATCATTAACATTCCTCAGCTTCGACACAACGGGTCTGTCGCGGCCTCTTTGCTCCGGGTCACTGCAGTGTGACGTTCAGCGCTGCATCACCAGCTTGTGCTTTGAACCCTCGGCAGTGGTGACAAATACCAAACGCCTTGATTCTGGATCTCTTGAGCTCAAAAAGACTCACAAACCACCTGCGGTTTGCCTAGTGATGTACGAGGGAGCCACGGGCAATCACACAATCAGTAATCATTAGCATTGTGTGTGTGTGTGTGTGTGTGTGTGTGTGTGTGTGTGTGTGTGTGTGTGTGTGTGTGTGTGTGTGCGCTCGTACATACCATGAAGTCAATGTTGTTGTCCTCGTTCTTGAAATACTCCATTAGCTTCTCAAACCGCTGCTCCTCCACACACACCTGCAAAACAAAGCACATCACCGGATTTAAAGAGGTGAAGAGAGGAAGAAACGGAGATCAATGCAATCAGTCAGGTGATTTGCATTAATAACCCCCGCACCACCTACCTCGCATCATTTACAGTGATTAAGTCATAATTGGCATGGGATTTAAGTCTTAATATCTAAGATGTCAGACTTACACTAACAAAATAATCACTGCACCCTCAAGCATCACAAGGATTAAAACAAGCTTGTGCTTCTAAGAGAGATGAGGGCGTTTGTTGGTGGCTTATAGAGAGCTGGCAAAATAAAAACCCAAATCCTGGTGACACTGTTTTCTCAAAAGAAAGTGATGTTTGTTGCTGCACAGGAGGTTTAGAGGGATAATAACTTTATTCAGTGATAATCAAATGACATCAATTTCAAGATTTTGGATTCAGAATGAGTGGAGCTCCTGCGAGCACGGGTTCTCCTTCCTGGTTATTTTCCAAAAATAATTATTCTCGTAATATTACAGCTTGTTCTCATTAAATCACGACTTTATTATCCAAATCTCTAGATTTCTCCCCCAATATGCCCCTAGTCATATTTTTTGTTCTCTCAGTAAAAGCCCTGATGAATGTAGGAGACAAAAAGAAAAAACATTGAGAGATTTTTTAAGAAAGAGGGTGAGAGAGCAGGCGAGAGTTGCCTGCAGTTCAGACAGGTCACGAGGAGGGCAATGAGGGAGACAGAGCGTGATAAAGAATTGAAGGGGAAGGGAGGAATAAAGTGGAGGGGTGCGTATCCCCAAACCTCTGAATAACAACCCAGAGCCTCCAGCCTCAGCCCCCTTCATCCAACTTCTGACTCCAGATTATCAAAGTCTCTCGGCACACTAAATCTTATAACATAACATTTGAGTCAGTAAGAAAAAATAATGGGCGCGAGGTCATCATCACGCTTTCCCAGCAGCCAACGCAACCATGATCATTTCTCTACCTTCATCTCATTAGAGGAGCTGCGTCCTCCCCGAGCTTTATTCTCCCACTAATGCCAATGCCTGTGAGAGCAACACTCAATATTTCATTCCATGGTGTAAATATTGCATTAACCCGCAGTCGACCCATGTTTGTGGGCCGACTGCAACAACCCGGGGCTGCTCCCTCACACAACCTCCCACTCTTTTCTCCGGGTGTCAGAATACCTCATCCAGACAGCCATGGGTCAGGGTGAGGTTATCTTTAACATTTGTTTCTCTGCTATGCTCAGCTTTGATGTGTCCGTCTAATCCACCTGACACACGCACACACACCTCGCTGTTGTCTCAGGAAGTCCTCCCGAGGTTACGCGGCTTACCCGGTGTCTGTTATTTGTTGTCAAAGTGCTCATTCCTAGATGCTACTGTTTTACGGCGGTGAGGAATTTGCCAGGAGGAGCATTCCTCCGGCGCTGAGTCACTGTTTGAAATTGCAGAGTTAAAATGTAATGACATATTCGTCTCCGTGCGGCTCCTACCTCCTTAAAGTTGTCGAACGCAGAGAGAATAATTTCGTGTCCTCCTCTCACGAGACAGACCGCCGCCAGGAGCTCCAGGACCAGAGCTTTAGTTCTGTAAAGTGAGGAGAGAATAGAGGAAGAGATGGGGAGTAAATTATAAGTGTCGGCGCTGCAGCTAACTTGTAAAAGTCATTTTCAACCAACACTGAAACTTTTATGTAAAACTGAACTGATCTGTTTATCACAATTAATGACCTAGAATTTTACGAATGTGGAGGAAGAATAAAACAATATCATCTTCAATATCATAATTTCATCAATAGCAATATAACAAAGGTTTAATATACTGTCCATCAAATATAATGCTTATATATTGTGCAAGCACATTGAGGAGGTATAACAAATAATTGATCAACCTCAGTAATATATTTTTCTGTTTAGAACCACAAACTTCTTCCAGGAGGAGGAAAAATCTATAATAATGTGACATCATGACATCACTATCGACTGATATGAACAATAATATCTTGAGATCATTTTCGGTGATATCATCAGCCCCTAATGAGTATTATAAAACTTAAATATCCTGACACACTGACACTAGGAGGTGTGACACATAGCTTTGTAGTATCAGAGCATCGAAGGTGATAGAGCTCCACATTTTAATCCTTTGGATTAAGCAGCAGGTATGAAATATTAATACTTGGGGCCTAATCCGTGTGTGTGCGTGTGTGTGTGTGTGTGTGTGCGTGTCGGAGCGCACAGGACAGAGCGTGTCAAGCCTCTGGTTCATTCATGCAGGATTTCTCTGCCTGGATGAGACTCCATGTGACAGGTGATGCAAAGTGGTTTCACATTCATTTTTGAGGGAGTCCTTCGGCCCCGGGTCATGAAGTAGAAACACACCAACCCACACACTTTCTCTCACACACACACACACAGAGAAGTGAGTCCTTCTGGTGGCTGCCTCAGTAAGCAGCTTGTGTGTGCCAGCGGTGGCCTGACCCGTCTGTCGGGATGAATGTGCCCCAGAGCAACAACACTCTGGATCAGACTGCAGGTGCACTGAGCCAAACACTGGACTCTGAGTGTTCCCTTTTCAATCTGGGTCCAAGTTGGACAAATGTTTGGATCTTTTTGATACGTCTGCTCTTGGGGTCATTTTGAACTTCTGGTTTGAACTTACCTGGGGTTTTTATTGTTGAGACTTAGTGCAATTTCATTCACAGCATGTGGGTGTGACATGACCATGTTGAAGCCATACTGGAAGATGAATGAAAGGGAGAAAGACAGAGACAAATAAGCTGATTATCGGTGAAAAGGAGACACTGAATGAGAAATAAGTGCGTTCTGCTGCATAATAAATGAAATGTGAAGAATAGGCAGTGGAAAGAATGTAATTTGATCATGTTATATAAATGTGCTTCAGTCCAAAGGCCCAGGACGTCCAGAATGCAGAGGGCTTTACCTGGTAGTTCATGATAGCACGCAGGCACATGATGCAGACGTGGACGTCGTCCTTTTTACAGACCAGTCTGGAGTTCTTCAGCGTTCGCCGGCTGGGCAGCGTGTTAGAGCTGAAATCCAAATCATACAAAACACAAAAACAAGTGAGTGAAAAGAGGAAAAAAACAACTATTTCACTAAAAGAAGGTTTCAGGTCTATCACCATCCGAACAAAAACAAGAAAACAGATGCCATTAGTGAATGAGCCCTTCACATGAGGGAGGCTATTAAACCGCCACGCCACCTTACATTAACACACACACACACAAGAGCCATATAATCTATGGCCCTCTCAAAGATATCACTTACAGCCTACACAATAGGAGCCAGTCATTTGCATGCAGCGCAGTGATTGTGCTGTGGACAAAAACAAGACCTTTTACTCCTGCTGCAACTCACAACTCACAGTCAGAGAGAAACAGCGGAGCAGTCGAATAAATGAATGATATGCTGAGCCAGTTGGAGCAAAAAACACAAACAAAAAAACCCCAGTTTATTTTCAGACTAAAGTCACGAGGTTCAATTACCAGCCTGGTTACTGGGGGAGAAATGTGTCTTCAGGCTGCTGATAGACACGCTGATTCGTGTCAGCTCTCCGGTGCCTGAAGGCTTCATTTCTCTGAGTCACAAAGCTCTGTGTGTGTGTGTGTGTGTGTGTGTGTGTGTGTGTGTGTGTGTGTGTGTGTGTGTGTGTGTGTGTGTGTGTGTGTGTGTGTGTGTGTGTGTGTGTGTGTGTGTGTGTGTGTGTGTGTGTGTGTGTGTGTGTGTGTGTGTGTGTGTGTGTGTGTGCGCGCGCATGTAAGGAAGTGGCAGCAGTTTTGTGTTGGAAACGGTAACATACGCATCTGTTCCGTTTCAACTAAAATGAGTTAAAACAGTTGTAAACGTGAGTCAGAACCAAAACTGTGTCTACGTTGTGTCACTGGCCAGTTGCAAAACAAGCTCCCTGGAATAAATGCATTTGATTGTTCATGAGACACAAGTCATTTCTTCATCTCCTGCTGAATCAACATCCAATTTAAGGTGCGGCACGACTCGGAACAAATTACTTTAGGATCAAGTGACGAATATTTTCTTTATCGCAAAGAACAAACTAATGATTACAGAAGACCGGGCTTCTGTAATGCCTCAACCTGCTTTGACTTGTCGGATATTACTCATCTTGATTTTTTTTATAAACACATTAAACACCACATAGAGGGATTCACAGCACAGGAAGACAAGTAAAAAGATTCATGTTAATGGAGTGAAGAACAACAAATTCTTGACTTGGCAATTCAGTTCAGTCCACGTCGGTCAGAAAACAAGAAGAAACAGTCGGACAGAGTTTATAGTTGAACCTTGAAAAGAGAGTGAGATGATGATTTAAAGGAAGTGGGTTGGTATTTTGATATTTTTATCTGTTTAATGTGAAATACTAATTTCCTTAATATTTACATAAGATTAGTTTAAGAACTAAGGACAGGCAACAAGATACATTTTTTGAAAGTGGATGGTGAGAAGTATTGAAAAGTTTTGATAAACAAGTCTGGGTGAAATTTGAATCACATGTTTGTCTCATTGTTACAGTAATGAGCACAGAGATGGAGGGAAAATACAAAGTTATGTTCTGTGGATGAAGTGAAATGAATTTCCATTTTCACTGAGTAGGAAACATTCCACAACACATGTGCGTTCAATCCAAAAAGCTGCCGGCTAATTTTCTCAAAAGGACAAGTCAAGTGCATAATGAACAGATTACAAACATCACCACAGAACAACACTGATGACTACAACTAAAGGTTTGTAAATCACACACAAACACGGCTACGGGTTTTCTTTCTATCTCTGTGCAGTTCTACAGGCGTACCGTTTGATTTGAGAGCACTTTGGACAGCTCTGCATGCTTGGTGATCTTCAAGGTGGCAGTTTGAAGAAGACACATACACACAAGTCTTAATTTGAATGAGTTATTAATGAGTTCAAGTTATTCTAATTCAAAGCTCATCTAAGCAGCAGCATGAGGGACAAAGATTCTGTATAATGGACAATAGGACATTTTGAAATGATTAAATCACTGAGACAGTGCTTCTTCATCATGCATCCAAAATACAGAAGGTATATAAAGGGAGCCTAATCTATCTGTGCTGGTTGTGGACTAGTAGTCAGCTCTTTACAGGACTTCTGCAGAAACTAGGCAAGCTTCTGCACAGAATGGCCTTTAGGGAGACACACAAGCAGCACACAGGCACAGAGGAAAGAACAATGAGTGCAGAAAATCCATTTGCTCCAAGCAAAGAAGAATTCAGTCTGAAGCGCGGGAGGGGAGGCTGGCAGTACAAATAATTCACATCCCCGACACAGACAGCGGGACAAATAAACTGGGCACAGCTAGCAGAGAGGTATAAAGTACAATGAGGCAGGGGGGGGATTGTTTGTGACTGTATGTGTGTGTGGGGGGGAGCTGGGATGGTTGAGGCTGCACAAAGCTCGCTGTGAGCCAGCAGAGCGGAGCTGAGACCTGCCTGCTGTCGAAGACGGGCAGACAGTGGAGGAGACGACTATGGAGGAACACGAGGACAGAACAGAGGAGACAGTCAGTGAAGACACTGACCTGTTACACGTTACTGCACACTCTCGAGTCATGACACAATGCTAACAGATGCAGGCCGCAGACGGTCATTAGTGAGGTCAAGGAGGAGTAAATCGCCATTTTACAGATTATCATGATAATAGAAATATTTGTGTTGGGGTCTGGGGTGACATAGACATAATAATATAGACATAGAATATATAAATAACAGTTGAATTAACTCCTTGGATGTTAAAAAAGTTAACGTACAAAAGCTACAGTGGACTGGTTCAGTAATTCAATGAGTATGTTAAAAAACTTGGGATGTTCAGCAACAGGTCTCAAGGGAAAGTTTCCATAAATTATGATAAACTTACAGTTGTGGCTTGAAACAGAGAAGATATCAGTTTGATCAACGTCTGGTAAAGACCACAGACTGTTCACAACAACAGACGACATGACAGCTCCCAAAAGAGAAGCCAAATCGTCTTGATTGCTCCCTATTGGCTAGCACCAGTAGAGATCATAAACCCTGCCTCCTCCGTGTTAGCAGATGGGACACGGACCAGACTAAAAAAAGGCAAACCACACGTAGAATACATTAGTAGTAGAAGACGTTTTCTGTAATTTTCTATATTTCTTGTCACACAGTTTTCCGGGCTGAAACGTCATGATTGACAGATGAGGCTGACCTGTGATTGGTCGGGTTTGTTTATCGGCAGGACCTCGATACTGAGCAGTCATTACTGCACAGACTATTTATATTTTGGCTTCATGTCTGTTCAATAGGAGGCAGGACACACGTGTCGTCTATCTTTATGTAAAGTCTATGGTAATGACCAATGGAAAACTTCCAGCATCCAACTCTCTGAATGAAGTGTCACATATTTTTTGTCTGTGCTTCATTTACTAACTTTATATATAGATTACTCAGCAAAAACATAGTCTTACTTTCGACAACTACGACAATGAATAGAATTGGCTGACTATCATCATGCATGGATTTCATCTTCAGCAGACATGTGCCTCGTTGAATCAATAGCGGTCTTTGTGTAGAATGTCTTAAAGTTATCCTCGTCAAACAAATGGATTAGAGGTCGCAGAAGTCACAGCCAGTTCTGTACCGAGACATCAATGGAATGACAGGGCGGATTAGAGAAATAAAGCAAAACTGAACAGGATTTGTGCTGCAGAGCGTATATTAGCATGGGCTTATGAATTAACTGCTGTGAAATATTTCGTGCTCAGGAAGTGGAGTTAAAATTGCCTGTGTGCTGCTCATAACAACAAAACAGGAAACAGCGATTCATTCCATTGAGGAGATTTTTCCTTCCGCAGCCATCATCTGTCACAGGGGAAATCACTGTCCATCATGTGTCTCAGTCATGTGCACAGCCAGCCCGAGTCTGACAATCCAAAAATAAAAATAAATCCAGACAAACGCACGCTGCGGCCGAAATGTGCCTTAAGCCATTTAAAGTCTTACAGACCTCATGACTGTACCAACGGGCTGCTGGCATCTTATGAAATGTGTGGCTTCTCAAAAAGAATCACGGTACAATCACAAAGCTCCAGCTGAACACTGGTTAACTTCAAACAGATGGTTAATGGTGAATCCTGCAGTTTGTGTGTGTATTGTACCGTATGGTGGAACTTCGCCCGCCACGTGTGATGCCGTTCCCCGTGATGGGAGACGGCAGCGTGCTGCCTCCATGGAGGTCTTCTATTGAGCGGCTCCAGGGCTTCGACTTGTCTATCAAAGCCTCCGGGTTATTCTCCAGACAGTCTCCATCAAACCTGTCAGAGCAAAGACATAGAATATGACAGAATATGATACAGAACACGTTTTTTTATTGAACACACCTTTTAGACATATAACTTAAGATATGTTATGAGAGCTAACATGCAAGGGAAAATTAACTTTATTTGAAACATGACAGTAACAGCATTGAAACGCTAACATCAGCATCACTGACACATGCCACTTGTACTAGCATGCTAGCAAAAGGCCTTTCCGTACCAGTATTAAGAGCACCTTTAACAAGTGGCTAATCTAAACTAAACAATGTGTGGTTAGAATTGGCAACAAATGACCACTATGACCTTTGAACCTAACAAAAAAGTCAAAGTACACATTAAATACTTTTTCTCAAAGATAGATTGTGATGCGCAAGATGGCGGCAATCGTAGCGTATAATAGCAGGATGAAGTGGTGACCTGTCGATGAAATTTACACATATCTTTTCTGTTTGTGTTTACAATGGCTCATGTTAAGTTGTGCTTGGCAGAAACTTTGGAAAGAGCTGCTAGTTTCAGTTTTTCGTATGCCCGAACGCACTTAGAGATAACCATTCACAGTTTCCAGTGGACAGACCATAATAACACACACTGAGGTGGGGTAGTGGGGGAGTTTTAAATTTAACACTGTGGCTCTTTGGCCCTGTGCACAGATTTTGTGACTGACTAATAATCACGCAGTGAACCCATGAATAGTTGGCCTATGGTTGCTATAATAGACAGCGCCAATGTGTCAGCACCGGGCCCCGGGTGACTCAGTGTTTCTGACGACCGGGCGGCAGCAGCAGTGGTGGTGGTCGTTGTCGTGGTGGTGCCGGCGCGGTGTGGTGATGCATCAGCGGCTGTGCAGAATAGCCGCATTGTGTTGGCTGTCTGCCCTGCATACACACAAACATGGTAAAGAGAGAAAAAGCTGGTGGTGACTTACGTGACAGCATACTGTGCGAAAGAAAGATACTCCACCAGCACGTCCAGGCCTTTGTTCTCTTCATTTAGGAACTCTCTCACCCACCTGAGGAGAGGATGAAAACAAGGTTAACTCAAAAGGTTGATCAGCAGACAGACTCTTGGAGAATCAAAGGATTAGCTTTTGGTTAGATCTTCATAGTCAAAAGTTTCTGTGTTAAGTCCTTAAATCAGAGAGAATACAACTCACTCGCCAATTCTGGAAAAAAGCTGGGGCGTCTACAATTCAGCTTAAAGACAAAAGAAGTACTTTTCTTTTCTTTGAAAGAGAAACTGTACGAATGTTTTGTTTGATCATACGTAATCGAATGTAATGTTTGTCTGACAATCACAACAATAATGAGCACATGGAAGTCCTCCCTGCCTAAAGATCAGGAAAATAAGTTGCTATTACAATAAGAGATATTTTCAGATGTTTATTTGTATAAAAGGTCACGTTATTTTGTATTTTTAACACTCGCTGCAGACTTCGACTGTACCTGACCTCAATATAGAGATGTTTTCTGATCATTCACCCTCCCTCTCCATCTTTACCAAGAAGCAATGTAATGATGCGTTCAATAGACTTCAAAGCTTCCTTCCTTCCAAACACACCACACAAACATGTGTTTGCAAAAGATTCACACACACACAGTGTCTACCTCGGTCTCTACGTCACACACACACACACTTTGTAACTCTGATAAAGACAAGTCCCATGAATGATCAAAAGCCTGTTCCCACCTTCCTCACAGACACTGAAGTGGGCCACCCACTCAGCACACGTTGTATTCTGCACAGAACAGCTGAGTTCTTCACAGGACAGCTCCCGCTACCTTTGGCAACTTTTCTGTTCTCCTTCCTACGTCATGAGCGACGTGAGCTGAATCCCTGAACATCTTTATTTAATCGCCTCCTATTAGTGCGCCGTGTCTTTTGCTGTTTTCTTTTATTGAAGCTTCGCCAGGCCTGATTGCTCGGTGATTAAGAGAAATTTGCAGGGCATAAACATAATGACACACAGGCTGGCTTTTTGAGTGGCACTGCACTGATGAAGATGTAGGAGTAAGCTGCTTTAAAAATCCACTAGCTGCTTCTTTATTAGGGTCCCCCGTGGCGGAGCTGCATGGGAGCGAGTGAGACTAACGAGAGCGTCCAGGCTAGCGGTGCCTGGTAGGGCCCCATGTGTTTTCAAAGGGCTTGGGGGTGTGGCCTGCTTTCGGACCACATGGTAATCATTACCACGGAGGACACTTAGTAACAATCCTCCCATTCACCACATGTTGTTGGCCACTGAGCAACATGTGAGGAGCAGACAGGGAGCTGGGACTGTGCACGCTGCAAGTACGGGCACAATCTGCTTATTTTACACTGCTTACATGACAAATACGTTTCTCTGTTCCACCTCAGAAAAGAAGCAGATTCTTTCCCTGTCTGAGCGGGGGGGACATCTTGCCTTCTCGCCACCCCCGCCAACCCCCTCCCATCCTCTCAATCTCTCTCCCCATCGCTCTGCCATCATGGTAATGCCTCATTGCCTAATCTAGATTAGGTCGATTAATAAAGTAATCTAGTTATCAACAAAAAGGAGTTAATCCAAACAGCGCCTGGACTGCTGGGGCCAGATGGGTGTCGTCTCCGGTTCGCAGGTCTGGAGTTTGTTTTGGTTGGAGGAGCCGAATCCAATCGGTGTGTAAACAGCGCGGAGGCGTGTGAGAGACGGTGTTGTCAGAAACATGACACGATCACAGAATTTCTGCGAGAGTGAAACGGATGAATCGGAGTTAAGTAATATGTGAGGGGGAGGACAAAGAGAAAAACTGAGGGATTAAGAGAGGTAGTTTAGATAACGTGTGTGTGTGTGTGTGTGTGTGTATTTGAGATCTTGTGATGGTTGTGTAACTAGTATCTCTGCCTCTCTGCTGTCACAACAGTCTGTAGCCAGCAGATGCCCTCAAAGTTTATTCTACTTCCTGTCCTAGATACAGGGTCTACAGGGTCTTTTGTGGGTTTTTTCCAACATGCAATGAAATCCCAACATTTTCCAGAGGAGCTGTATGCGAGAACGCAGATGTGCGAATCAGTTGCTCTGGTGCAGAACGTTTCCTGACAGACATTTTGGACACTTTCCTGTTGTTGTGAAAGCGTCTGACCCAGACCATCTCCTGCTGCGTTCTTCATATTTCAAAGACAAAACTCCAGAAAATATCTGCATCCACTTTTCTGGGTGTCATGTCTGAAAACGGCAAATGTCTCCTGTGGTTGCCAACCTCCAACATCCCTCTCAGCTGTTGGCTCTCATCCTCATCCCGACTAATAAATGCTGACGTTTCATTAGTACACTCAGTATCCCATTCATCAATTTCTCAAATTGGCCCAGTTCCCCTTTAATGCTGACGTTTTCCTTGATTTGTCTAATATCGCTTTGGTTAAGAACTATAACATTTATTTTCATGGATTTCACTTATGTTGAGTATATTCTCTGTTATTGAAACTGTGAGACGTATTGTGACCAGTGTCTAGTTTGTGTACTGCTTATATTTAATTGACCATCACATTAAATACAAATCTGATTCTAATTAATTTAGGACTTGCCTTGATAAAGGATCCTACAGATCCCAGAATGCATTAGGTCTTATTAATAATGCTGAGCGTCTATCGGGGGCCTCTAATCGAACAAACAGGTCTTGTGATCTGGAGCGAGACAAAACAGAGAAACCTTGTATCTCACTAACTCTCACTGAGATATTGATCTTTCAATGAGGATGACGGAGCTGCACTGGATCAGTATCAGCTGTGACAGGTCTGAGCTTGTTATCCTGGAATACCTGGAATTACAGGAGAAAACTGAATACGTTTTTTTATCTGTTGCATAATCATTTAGCAACATCTCCAATAATACCTCTACAGGAACAGGATGGCAAACTGAAACGCCGAGTTGTATCAAGTTGTGCAGAAAGAAAAACGCGTTTTCCTTCCTCCAGCGTCTGTTCATGTGTCGGCCGCACCGAACAATCAATCGATTCATCTATCCTCCATCGCCACATGGCTTTTCTGTGTAATATTAGCACGGAGCGTAGAGATGAATGGGGGATGGTGGTGGCGGTTGTAGCGTCAGCGTCTGCGTCTCCGGGTGTCTGGAATGCCAGACTTTTTTCTCCCCCCTGATTCTAATATAACCAGGTCCAGGACTTTTAGAGCTGCACAAGCTTCACACAATCCGCCCGTGACTCACCCTATATGATTGGTCCGTAATGAAATTTCCAGTTCTCTCAGGACTTGGGTGGACTCCTGAACCCTCCGTCTGAATTTCTGGGGAAGGGAAGAAAGGGGGAAGTTAATATTTCATCACACCACAAGGAGTGTAAAGTCGGTGAGTGGTAGCACTGGGATGTTTTGGCTGGGGAGAACTTTTAAAGGTCAGACAAACAGACACGGTGACATTTATATTTGAAAACAGAAAAGAGCAGCGCTGATTATAAACCAGAAAATCAGAGCTGTGACCAGGTTGTTATGATCAGTTACTATTCAACAGGCTAAAAGAGAAGCTGAGTGACTGGAAACTGTGAATATAGAAAGAGTTCCTGTTATCTTGTTTGCTCATGCTGGTTCAGTAATCCTTCCTGGTAGCAGCGTGATAAAATCAAGTCACCTAATTGGTTACCTCTAAGACCCGAGCAGGACACCAGGCGGACCCACATGCACACATTCTTGTTCCCGTTACTGTGGATACGGTGACTAGAAAGAGGTTTGGGAAAGACTTGCATGAGGGTTTGGAGCTGTGCTCGCAGATGAAACAGAAAACAAGAGTGAAGAGAGAGAACGTGAGCGTGTTTCGCTTTTGATTCCATCCTCTGACAGGAGGTGATCTGCAGAAACCCAAAACAAAGGGCCCTTCAGGCTGTTACACAACTGCAGGGACAAAAGAGGCAGAGAAAATGACCGGTGGTGATCGAGCACCAGCGGCCTCAGTGCGACGGGGAGGGGAATCCCAGATGAGAGGGTGTGAGACTGTTGCATCAGAGGAGAGACAAAAAGTAAAATTCAGCTTTTAATGTGTCGCTGTCTTCTGAAGTTCCAAGAGTTCCTCACATCACAAACGGATTTTTTTATATTTTGTTTAGGGATTTCTGCGCTGCTTAAAAAATAAAAATAACACAAAGCCAACCAATCCCTCTTCGCCTGGTACAGTTTTATTATGACAGGAAGAAAGAAAAATCCGAATGCATATATCCCTGTGGAGTTCAAGTTGGTTAGGATAAGAAAAAAGTGAAGAATCTAATCATGAGAAAACTCTAAAAGTTTGTAGAGTTTCTATACATTTTTAGACCCATTGTGTTTCCTGCTATTTGAAGTGGAAATAAACCAAGATAAAAAATTTGCAGTTATATCAATATCGGTAGGAAGGAAACATTTAATAATTTAATAATAAGGTTTTGGTCAAACATTGAATTTTGAAACAAATTTAATTAACAACAGAGATGATTGATTCGCAATGCAAATAGATTAATCGGATTGATTACAGTGGAAGTGCTGTCAAATAACATAGTATTGTTACTTTAAGGAAATGACCACAAACCCTAGTTTCTATTTACTAAGTTTGGTTTCAGCAACTCTGTTCAGTGTGAAACTGAAAAAGTCCCGGCCCAACCAAACAGCTTCACTGCTGCAACAGCAAACGAATAAATATATAAATTAAATGACTTGTTGTTCAGCATAAAACTGATGGTCACCATTTTTTAAATTAAATTCAGTATTTCTCAGTCAGAAACAACACAACATTTATATTTCCAGCTTCTCGAATGTCAGAGTTTGCTTCTTTACCGCAGTTTTATAGAATCATTATGAACATGAGGTCACTATAAACTAGAGAGAAGAAGAGAGGAGCAGAGAAGAGATCCAGGGTTGGAAGGAGGGCCGGGTCACTTTCCATGATGTGTTTGTATCAGGGAGGAAACAGAACTCAGCCCAGTGTTAACCTATTATTAACATTCACTGAGAGGAGAGCTGTTCCCATAGCTGGGGTCTCTCTCTCTCCCTCTCTCTCTCTGTAGCCTGTGTCTTTGGGCTTGGGCGGTGTTGTGTGTTTGGCACACGAGGAGATGAGAAACAGAGTGTTTTTATTAGGGAGGAGTCCTTTGTGTGTCTTTGTGGAAAGCAGAGCATATTTAGGAATACTGCGCACGCTCCCAGAGGCCCCCCCTGCCTCCCCCTTCAACTTCTTCTTCTCCTCCCACCAAACACACTACACTCCAGTCCACACTTTAAGTACTACCAGCTGCATCACCGAGAGACGAGCCGACAGAGGGAACGAGAGAGAGAGAGACAGAGAGGGGAGACAGAGAGGGAGAAGTGAAAGGAAGCGAGTGAGAGCAGGGAGACGGGACATATAACCGGTGCTGGGGGAGGGAGAAACAGGGAGAAATTTGGGGGAGTGCGAGCTCAGGAGGGGTCATCCTGGAAACAAATCAATGGCTGATACATTCTTGGGGACTAGTTGGACCGGAGCTCTTCCTCCTTGGCTGCCTATTGGCTGGGAGCAGCCCAGAGGAATGCACCGGAGCCTGCCTATGGAAAGCAGAGGCAATGACCTCCAGCTCGCTCACAGTGGCACAATTGTTTGAGTTTGAAGAAAAGGGGGATGGAGCAGGAATGAGGGAAGAAGCCCATAACTCTTTCTTTTCCTCCGTGCTCTCTTGTGCCGTTTTTTTTTGTCTCTCTCCCTCCCCTGCATTCTGTCCATCTCTTTCTCCCCCCTATAGCCCTCCATCATTCAGCCTTTCCCTCCCTCCCTCCCTCTCCCTCTCCCTTGCCCTTCTCACTTTACTCATTCAACTCCTGCGTCTGTGTCTGCTTGGAGGTTTTTGAACAGCCCGATTTCCCCAAATCCCACGTGTCTCGGCCGATGAGACTAAACACAAACAGCCGATGAAACGAGATGACAAATGAACAAAGTGAGGTTTAGGGAAGTCCCTCAAAGGTTGTCTAATCCAGAATGGTTGTATAGAGACCCAGTTAGTCATGTGGCCCCGGATGAGTTTAAACAAGAAAAGAGAAGGATGCAAAACAAACAGACACTTGTGGCTGTCTGCTTCTGATGAGGTCATTCAGCCGTGATGCATCTTACACCCAGAGAGGTTTAACCAAGGTCAAAAAAAGGAAGAGAGCTCAACGTTTCGGAAAATACTTTCTTGCTGAAAGTTCAAGGAGAAGATCAATGCCACTCTCTCTGTCAGCTAAACACGAATGCTTAGCAGTAAGTGTGAGGGGGGATGTTCACCTGGTTCTATCCTGGGGTGAACTCCTAGCACCTCTAAAGCTTGTCGATTTTGTTTTCTTCGGGAGCCATGAATTTAACAAGAAGGGTGACTCAGGGAGCGCACATACAGTCAAGGCTAAAAGTCCCAATGCGCCGTGTTTAAGAAAAAAGTCCGGGATACGCCTGTTAATCCACATCCGCTCTCAAACGATCCGTCTTCCTCGGGTCCCGTCCATCCTCTCCTCAAAATTCTGTGGAAACCTGTTTAGTAGTTTTTGCTTTATCATGCAAACTAAGAATTAAGACACGGATGAAAACAATAACTCCTTGGTGGAGGTAATGCTGGCATCAATCAACTCTCTGCAAACTATTCTTTTAACATGGACCATGTGAAACCACACAAAAACCGACTTACAGTAGACCAATGGCCACTGACTATCTTACCCTTTGAGCAGTTAGGTGGTGTGCCTTGCTCAAAAGCACTACAGGAGGAGGAAGTGATGAGATACACTTATATACACTACTATATACTACTTAATACTTTTTCACAGCCAGATTCATAGCAGCTGTCAACAGGCCTTCATGTCCATCACCTTGAGACTGGTACAGACTGTCACACGTTGACCTCATGTTGTGTCGACTTTGTCTCTGTTAACCTGCGTCACTCTGGCTTTTATCAGATCTACTAGTGTGTGTTATCTTTCACATTATGATTCAGAAACCACAGGCATGCACCAGCATTGTGAACCAGTGGTTCCCCAACCTGAAGGCCCTTCCACAAAATGTATGATGCATCTGAAATTTTTTAAAACTGTATGTTTCACTATATGATCACAAAATTCAACGGCCAGTTGTTGTTTAGTCTATTTCACTAATTTATCCCTTACATTGAGTTAGTTATTCAACTTAGCTTTTAGCAATTTAAACGAATTTAGTCCATTACTTTTTAGCTGTTTTACTCATTTATAACAACAACTTTAATTTGAGATATTTCAATCACTTATCCAATATAGTTAGCAAGTTCTTATCAATTTATCCATTACCTTTAGTTAGTCATTTGCCATCTTTTAGCCAACCATATTACAGTTACAGTTTTTTAACCAGTTATCTGTATAAAAATAAATTAATGAAGCTACACTTCACAATACCTCTGGCAGAACCTTAACTGTTTTATAAAAATGAGGCAGAAAGATGTAACTCAGTGTGTACATTTCTCTGTTCCCCTTTTGCCACAGTCATCTCTCTTCATGCCATTCCAGCTGAAATTTTTATTCGAGTCAGTGCAAAACTGAATTATTCAGTAATTTGTTGTTATTCTGGTAGAGGCTGTTGGTTAATTTGTTTATCATAGTGACTGGTGTCCCAGCACTCTCCACACGACTCTATCACTCAAGCCAAAAATATAGACATTTGGCCAAGCCTGAGAGCTGGCTGATTCTTGGCTTTATGGAGCCCCCCCTTTTACTCTCCTCTGCAGCCCACCAAGAATATTTCTATCATGTAGCTGCTCGATACCTTCTGTGAGCTGCTGCCACCCTGCGAGGTCATGTCGATGCCTGAAGTCCGACTGTCCGCATCACTATTATTCTCCTCTTCCTTCAAGTAACTACACTGCTCTCTCCTCTTCCTCTCCTCATGGTGTCGGGCCTAATGACTCTTCAGCCGGACAGTACTTTCTCAGACCTGGGCGTGCCAGATAAACAACTGTCTCCTTTTTTCACTGAACCACACGGACGCCTGTTTTGTAACTAAAGTTCCCAAGTCGTCTCCTGCAGGAACCCTGTGTGCAATCTTTCCTCAGCTGCAGGGATATCCTGAGCAAGAGATAGAGGGTCGAAGGGGAAGGAAAGAAGCTGCAGCTGCGGAACAGCCGGGTCAGTGGAAAAGGACAGAGCGTTTGAAAGAGGGCATTCACCTTTCTTGTGACTGCTGGGTCTAGATAACTCCTCAGCTTCTGTAGGTACGTGTGAGGCGGGTTTTTCACCTGGAATCGCTCCTGTGAAAAAGAGGAAAACAAGAGTGAGGTGGGCAGACAGCTGAGTGAGAAAACAGAACAGAAACACTCAAAGAGAGGAAGTTTAACATTTTAAAAAACACATTTGAACATTCCAGAAATTCCTTTTGAATGAAGCTTTGATTTGTGACAGTTCTGTGGAACTGTGTGACACACACACACAATTGCATGATGTAATAAGAAGAATCCCGCTGTCACAGGTCTGAGCACATCTCCTGTTCACAGGAAACTGTTGTTGACACTAAAGCCGTCAGATTAAAACTGAACAGGCTCTGAGTGAATTACACCCTTGAGTTATCCTTCAACTGATGGGATCGCCAGATTATGTTCAACTTTAAGAGGCCGAATGAAAATAACGGCAATGACTCCTGTGCTAAGAAGCCGCTTTACTGGGAGATAAACCTATAAAGGTCACGTGTGTGTGTGGTTGACTTCAGGTGTCAAGAAACGGTATCGGTTTGCTTTTCTTTGAGATTTCAAATTCACTTCGGGGCCTTTCGAGGATAATTTACACATGGCACTTTAACAACTGACACAGCATGTTTGGCCTGTTAGAAAAGAGGGTTTGACACATGACAACAGTATGAATTTCTATCCTAGTATCCTTTTTTTTTCTATCTGCAAAAATATTCAAAGTTAACAATTCTTCTTCAACAGTTTAGCGGCCACACAGGTGGATGACAGCAGGAAGGTGATGAACTGTGCAGATCACCGGCCACAGTCTGATAAACACTGAGCAAGGAGACTGCGACAGCCGAGGTCATCCAGCCGCCAGAATATCACACACTGATCATTCTGATAATTATTGTCATTAGTTTAATGAGCATAAAAAAGCAGAATCTGTCTCAGGGATTGTGTGAGTCCCGTGTTCAGCCAGGAACAGGTTTTAGGTCAAATCCCTCACGTTATTGTGCTCTAAATATAAATACAACAGATTAGTGCTGGATTTGGATCAGTGTGTTGAGCGGGAAACCGTATTTAGAGCAGGCTGAGCGCTACGTAACAGTGGCATGAATGGTGATCGTGATTTACCCACAATGCTGCCTCAGACCAGAGACAGAAAACTGCAAGAAATTCATTCTCCACACGGTAAGGAAAAGAGCGGCACCATTTCCTTTCTTTGCCGACCAGCCGGGACAGATGTTGACTTCAAGTTGAAGACTTTCAAGGAAAAGTCGACTTCTAGACTGTTTCTCTATCTGACATATAACAGAATCTGATGTTCAGAGCATACAAACATTTCCATGAATCTCCGATGAAGAGCAGTAGCATTAGTGTGCTCTTACACCAGAATGGTAGGAAGTCACACATGCATCAGTCAGCTGGTGGAGATCCACACTCAGCAGCTGCATGGTTTTCTGAGTCTATTCGGTAAATATGGTAAAGGGATTAAATTTATAGAGTGCTTTCCCAGTCTTATCAACCGCTCATTCACACACATTGATATAGCGATTAGTGTGTGCGACCCTCTCTACTGTCTGAGCCACAGCCGCCCAATAGTGGAGGTGGGTCATCTAGCATCTAGGCAACAAAAAACAAACCACCCAATGCAACTCAATTGAAAAACAATATACTTAATGCAAGTGTGTTTTTGTTCTAGAGCAAGTTCTTAACAGTTTTCCACCAGAGCAAGTTGGTGTGGTGGATTAAATTTTATTTTCCTGTTTTTCTCACTAATTTGAAATGCCCTGTTTCCTTCGGGTTCATGTGGTTCAGCATTCACAGACCACTTTTCCCCCCCGTGCCAGTAATAACCTTCAGTCAATTGTGAGCGGATTTAACCCCAACGACCAATGAGGCACAAGCGCAGCGACAAGGACAACGATCCCTCACTGGCTCCCCACACAACATGTCTTCACAAAGAGACTCGAGCCAGAACAAACTGGGAGTCGAAACCTTTATCTCCGCAGTGGTATCTTCATTTACTTTCATCAAAATTGCACAAACTCCACTGCTCCCAAACATACATACTGTTTTTATAGCCAGGTATTTTACCAGTATACACGAGTTTCCAACAATACCCCTTGGAAATTAATTGAGTGTGAGTTAAGGTGGGGGTTGGTGGCCACACTCACAGATATACTTTACACTGACATGAAATTCAATACCACAATCCCACAAATTACAGCAAATAAATGAACAGAGAACTAATCTCAAATCTCGATCGAGATGAAATTCAATTATAAGCTTAATGTCTTTTCCTCTGTGTTTAAAACCCTGAATCAAATGCTCCTGGCTCTGCCGCGTTATCGGCAACATCACATTTCTCCCAGCTCCAGAGCGACTATCTCACGAAAACAGGAAGGACAACAGCGGTGGCAGGAAAGAGAGCTGCCCGTCATGGACACAGCTGACGGACAGCTCGGTCCTGGTTGAGACTTTCATTTGCTCCAGAGCTGCGATAAAAAAAGGAAATCTGGCAGACGCTTAGTGCTGCTGAATACACCCTGTTGCATGCAAAGAAATGCAAGGAATGGAAACAGGCTGTAAATACATGAAGCACAGGAGAGTGTATCATAAAGAACACATGTCTGGCTTTAAGGAGCTCATATAAACTGGTTCCAACATGCTCTCTGTGGTGGTTTTGTCTGGGAGAGCTGGTCTGTGCTTAATTTGAGAGGTGAGGTACAAATCCCTGCACCTGACGAGAGCAGACTCGAGAGGGGAGATCACAAATCGGAAGAAAGTGGTTTTGGGTGCGTTCAACTGAGCTATAGGAGCCACTTCTATAGGAAGAGTCAGCAGTCTCCAGATCTGACAGCTCCGACTCTGTCTCCTTTACTCCGGATTTCTTCCACATCAACAGACATTTTTCCATCCTTCATAAAGCTTCATGATTTGATATTTAAAACTTTGCAGGACATGTTTTTTCAAAGGGGGGGATGCACCTGTCATCTCCGCCTCCCTCCATCACTGTTGCCATGGTTACATAAGGAGATTCACTGTAGCTATGACACAGAAAACACTTTACTCCCTGAGCTGCCTGCGCTGTCATGGGTATAAGCTTGTTGGGAGAACAAGGGGGCGGTACAGACGTCGGAGGACTGGTTCAGTAATGTTCTTCAATGTTTGACTGTGAAAATAATTGTATTGTACAATGATATAAGCTTCACACCTACAGTAGATACCCGTCATTGTAGACATAGATAAGACTGATTGGATGACTGTATAGTATATTGGGTTTCCCCCACGCTTCGTTTAGGTGTCAACCGCTTCACTTACAATAAAGAGGAAACCAACTATTTTCACTTCAGGTCTGAGAGAGGAACACAAGAGCCCTCTCTTAACTGAAAGAGGATGTCTGTCTGCTGGTCAGCGGCAGCGTGGGCTCCCTCTGGCACCGTTCCCTTCAGGGTCACTGGCCATCAATACAGCTTTAGTGGGTGGTGGTCTTGATCTCGTCTCCGTTTTTTCTTTTTTCTCCTCTGCTCAGGGATGCAGAACAACTCCATGGCACGGAGGTTGCGAGCTGAGTGGAGCACTCAGGCCACAGCTCGGTGCACAACATGCACCCTCTGTTATTTCCTCAACGCTGCACCGACGCCGGGAACAGGCCCGTTTTTTTTAACTGATGTGTGCTCCCCGCTGTGCCACTTAACCCACTTGACCAGGGAAGTCAGGGCAGGGTGTAAAGGCCAAGACAGGCTTACAGGATAAAGGCAGGGCAACGGAGCGTGGCTGCTGTCGTCACGACACGCCAGCAGAGCATCTCCAGGATTAGATCTACAGTTGAAATGTACAGTACGTGCACGTGGCATCGCTTTTTCTTGACTTTGCTGTACTGCAAAGGTTGATTGATGACTATACAGTTTAATGCATCTCAATGGTAATCATGCAGCCACGGTGCATGAGAGACTGGTGCCCACCTGATCGCAGATGAGTTCCCACTTCTTCTCGCTGTCATACTGCCGCAACAGTCGTGCTTTGTCTGGAGGAAGATTCATCGAACTCTGAAAAACAGAAAAAGGTCAGAGTTAATTGGATGCAGGTAATGAAATATCATCAGTCACATGAGTCGAGTAATAACTAAAAACACACACACACAAACTCAAACAATGAAGCTCCTTCACAGGAGGTAAACGGATTCATGATCTCCACTGGAAGATATATACACGTCTTTAAACTTTGTTACAGAGACAGAAAAGACTGATCTTATCTTTCACCATCCTGCTTACAAACCAATTACAGACCCTCCAAGAACTATGCCATGTCAGCAGGAACCTCCGAAACAATGGGTGACAGTGCTGCACCTGATCTGAATAATCCCTCCACTTGATCTTTATAAACGGGTTTAGATTACAGAGGTTAAAGAAGAGGCTAAATGTAGTTTGGTGGCATTTCAAGAAAGAAAGGTCACAAAGTCAACAGGTTTCTTCCTAATGGGAGCAGAAAGGTACAAACCAAATCTTATGCAAAAAGTAAAAAAAAGAAAAAGAAAAGAAGTACACCTAACCTTCAGAATGTCATTATCCTTGAGTGGGCTAATTAAGAAACAAGATTTGGGACTTTTTGAGACATTTTCTTTAAAGTGGAGAAGAGAAACCAAAAGGAAACATAAGGAGAAAACAAGGGGAATAAGATTTAACAAAGGTCCCTGGTTTGAAAAGTGTTGAGATGTGGTAAATGAGATGCTTAAAACAACTTTATTTCCAATTAACAACTGTGACACTACAAGTGAGCCAGCAGGGAAAAAAACTTAATAAAAAAGGGAACTGACAGTTTAATTTTATACTGTCAAAATAGAAATTTGAATCACTTCACAGAAATCTGCTATTTTTAGTTTGTCAGGAGGATCACCCAAAAAACTACTGAACAGATTTTGGTAAAAATTGGAGGAACGGGACATGGACCAGGAAAGAAGCCATTTAATGTTGGCATGAAACCGCACAAAAACATCAGAAACAGCTATTTTTTCTTTTCACTTTCTTTAACATTGCAAGAGAACATTGTCATTTCTCTGGCATTTAAACCAATTTCCCAGGGAATCACTCACTGATCTAGATGTTAAAAAAAACTAAGGCACATGTAGGGGATCGGTGAGAAATTGGCAGCAGATCTAAATATAATTCTGGATCTAGCAGATTTAAATGGGGTTTCATTAGGTGACTGTTGGGACTTGGTGGAGCTACACACTCTAGTGATTGACATTCTAGTGATTAAGACATTGAAACTGACATTAATTATAGAGGCAATTCAAGCAATGACAGACTAGAAGTTAAACTACAACAGTCACTGAACATGATCACGAAGCGGCTCCGCTGCAGACGTGGGAAACCTTGAGGCCTCTTTCTCAGAGCCACCTTGGAAACGGTTGTTAAGGAGAAGCCAAAACAAATCTTCATTTGCTTCCCCTGACTAGATTTTTTTTCCTGTCCAACCAGGTTAAAACATCATCCTGGAAACCAGTTACCAACTCATGGGAAACAGAAAAACCACTAATGAGAAAGATCCCAAAATATCTGCCATGTGAAAAGCTGCAGACAAGAACTGCAAAGAAAAACTGGTCTCTCCTCATTTACAATGAACCGAGAAGCTACTACTTTACACTGAAGAACTTTTTGTCTCTTTTTTTTTTATTATCCCGATTGCAAAACTTAAAATATTCCCCTTCAGTGTTATTCAGGACATATCTCTCTACTAGTTAATACTCTATATCTGAAACTACTCCCCTGACGTCCCAAAAAAACGGTTACACAACTCTTTTCTTTATCCTGCTGTCCTTTATCCACATCTGCTTCATGTTGGAACACCTCTGCAGTCGTCTAGAAAGTTGGCTCTTTCGGTAACAACTGTGATTCACAACGCCCTCGTGCGAATTAAAAAAGCTTGGGACAATTAACCTTGCACTTAATCGCACCACCTACATTAAGTAGATGCTGCAAATTTGGCCACAAAGAAAAAGTTACTCAGCTGGAGATTTGCTTAGACACCTCAGGGCAAATCCATCTTACATGAAACTAAAAAAAGCGGCATCAAGAGTGTTTCATGTGCAACTTTCAGTCTTGAAAGATGTGACAAACGGTATTGTGAGAATATTTTCCACTGGTAAAGGAAAAATGGGGGAAACATGGCTATTATGCAGCGCTCAGCTTGGGGCTCTCCCCCCACTGCTCGCCTGATGGGCTGGATCATCTATCAGTGAGTGTGTTCAGGGCTAGGCCTCCACTTTTTTTTTTGTCTCCGCTGGATTTTCCAGCAGGGCTCACAGGGGGGGAGCGAGAGGAAGATGGATGAGGAATATCCCCTGGTTGGAACCTGGTTTGGTGAGCAGGACACTGATGGAGTGGTGTGAGCCCCAACTTACTCCAGAGCTTTTCATTTTGTATAAGATACTATGGAAAATCATCCATTTCAATATTATAAGTGCATTGGTAAGAGAAAATCAATGTGCAGAGAGATGCTGAGGAGGCAGAGGGACGGGGGGGCAGAGCCAGGATATTTTTATTTCCACTTTCTTTAACGTTGAGAATTGGGGCAGTCTACATTTTGGTTGTTTTCTCAGTAAACAGCTCTTGGATCTTGATGAATCAGCAGTGTTTAAAGGACTGGAATGTATGAGTGTGTGCAATTTGGTGCAGATCCAAACAAAAATGGAACTAGTGAGTTTAAATGTGGTTTCATGAGGGCTATGTGTTCCACTGAGAGCAGATATTTCATTGTCTCCATTATGTTTCTGTCCTTCACATAATTAAAACTGGCTGATGAACAGATATTGATGAGGCTCAATTGATTTACTTCACAGGAGCCAATAAGCCTGTAAAGTGAAATCCTATAAGAAGAGTAAATAAAAGAGTACAATTTGTCTTCGTTGTGTTTATCTTTCTGTGCATCAAAATCAATGTGAAGCACAGAACTTAGGTTTTCTAATCCCAGGCTGTAGCCCGTCCACTCCTCTCTAGAGCGGGCAGGAAATTGCATCAGTATTCAGCCGACTCTACACGGCGGGCTGATTGCTGCTGTGCTGACTGCAGGGAATTGGGAGTCAGGAGGGATCATATTGACTCAGTTTGGCGGCTCACCAGTGGAGCAGCGTTTATACCCACTTCCCTTCCCTAAACACATTAAAATACAATTTGATACCCGAGCAGACCTTCAAATGAAATGAAAGGAAGCAACCGGCGGTTTCGCTTTTTTACACAGAGAAGTGTGAAAGGATTTTACAGCAACAAAAAAAAAGAAAAGAGTAGATGATATAAGTTATGTCTAGACTATAGGTTTGGCTAGTGTGATGACGTGGGTGCTGGATATAGGTGCTGAGCTCCTGCGGCGGGTTGGGGTGACCGGGTGGTTTTCAGAGACGCTGCGGCTGCACTGAGCTTCGGGATTCCTGCTTGGTGATGCTCCAACTAAAGCAAAGAACCACTTCTACCAGCCGTCATTTCATCCCAGTGCTAATGAGTTGTGACAGGTACTCAGCTCTCTGGGGTCAGGTTACCCCACATCTACACCCGCACGATTTGGGCCTGTGTGTGTGTGTCTGTGTGCATCTGTGTTATTAATGGGGAACTGTTGCGGAGGGTGCGGCAGCTTCTTGCCGACACGTGACGGCAGACCACCCTCACCGATCCACCCACTTCTAAATTGGACTCATTAGTAAATCCCACCGTTATTAAAGTGTAGCTCCAATAAAGTAAGGAGGATTACAACACGTCCAGCAATGCCCAACCACTGGGTCTGGGAAATGAGAAAAAACATTCAGATAAACCGGTGACAGATGTTCTGACATTGAATATGTGTAGATCTACAGTTTGAGCAACCTACTGTAAAAACAAGCAACATGATAACTCTGTCTGCCATCACTGTATCAGCTGCGTGGAGGGTTTGGTACCTAAAGATAAAACGGGCAATTGCAAAGTGCTTAATTGCAAAAGAGTGTTTCATGGAGAGGAATCTCTATTACAAGCTTCAATAATCCAATTGTCATTAGCAAATTAACTTGAAGAAGATTCTTGCATGAGAATAATGAAATGGAACCAGCAACGAACATCAAGAGACGAAAGCATGAGGGAGAATCAGACATTGAGGGAGGAGGATTCAGGAAATGAACATACTGGATCCTGTGAAATGGGAGGTTTTAACGCTTCAGCATCTCCAGCCTCGCTTCGTGCTCGAAGCAGCTGTTGCACATCTGTGCTGAATCTTAATGAATTGCTTTAGAAACATAAGTGCGATGATTTTTAGCTCAAAACAGGCCTTGTACATCAGGACATTAACTGTATACTCTGCTATGTATAAGAATTAATATGAAAGCAATTATTGATGCATCACAACATATTTTTTTTTTAATTTATTTATTTAATTTGGTTTGGTTTATGACCACAAAAGCTTGCCAAGCAGTGTCGTATTGTAAAAAGAATGAATGGATAATAACCCCGGACCTTTCAAGCATGTGCGTGCATGTGTGTGTAGGTGTGTGCGCGCCTGTGCTAGCAAGTGTCAGCTCAGGGCCTTGCTATGTGTTACTCAATTCATCTTTGCAATACTCATAAAACAGTTTATGGAAATAACATAGACAAGAAACAAAATCCAGTCAGCATTTAATCCGTTATGATCACCGGCCTGTTGCAAGGTCAGACACAATCAAACAGCCATCAGCTACATGCTATGTAAATGCTTCAAGACAGCCAATGGCTGTCGAGCATAAAGTCTTAAACACAAACGGCAACCCATGTCCTTACGCTACTTCTTCTCTTTGGGCTCGTAAATATCTGGTGATCATTGACGAGAGGATTGTAAAGACTCCATAAAGACAGTCAGTGACCTGCATCTCTGTGAGGAAGCAGACAGTAAAATGACCCCATAAACATCTTAGTGTGGATTAAAAAACGCACAAAACAACTGACAATGATTACAGTTTGCAGGACAGGAAAGCTGAAGCTGTAAGGTGCTGCTGTTGGAGATGCAGTATGGACATCTAACCTGCAGGTCTTCATCTAACTGCTCCATTCTTTTTAATCTATCCCTGCATTACTTAAAGCTGAAATGTGAACTAAAAAGTTACTTCGTTCAGAACAACAGGTACAACTTGGACAAAGATGTAAACTATTACGTTCTGGCCGTGCTTGAGGACGTTGACGATATCGAGTGTTAAACTCTCTGTTGAGAGGATGTAGCTGAAACGCCTGTGATCACCATGGTGCAGCTAGGGTATTCCATATTGGACCCTGCGTAACTATGACAACCAGTGGCTCAACTTAAACCAGTACAACTAATATCAATTTATGTTTTTGTTCAGCTCGCATCAGTTCTTAAGCCTCATAAAAAAGGTCTATTACTGTCCACGTATCCTCTCATTAGGCAGCCTGAGTCACATAAAGGAGTAAAAAATAGCGGCTGGCCCGAAGCCCACCACCAACCACCCACCACCTTCCAGGAGGTCTGAGGAGGCATGGCCTTCACAGCACAGCTGGGCCAGAAAAGCAAACACGCAGCCCACATGAAGGACCTGCTGTAGTTGCTATTGCCGAGGAGAGACGTGGACTGTGTTAACAAAACTCAGAAGCCATCCATTCAACATGGGGATGAGTCTAAAAAGGGAATATTTTACAAGTCAAGGTGTGCAAACAGAACCCAGTGTGCGGCGGTAGAAGGGCTCATTACTCTCCCAAGAGGAGTCCGTGTAAAAAGAAAAAGGACCTTTAACTAGGCCAAACACGTTCTATCATCCAATGCTGAAACCAGTGAAAATGTGAAGGCACTACTATACTCAAGTGGGCTTATTTTGCTACATATTCAGCCTACTGAAATTTTATGGCTCAACTAAATGTACAAATGCAAAGCAGGTACTTTAGATCCCTTTGTTAAATGTGCCTGATACAAACTCATTTGTATTAGTATCACTCAAATTCATGACAATTAATTCATGACACAAAGTAGAGAAAAAGGAACGGAAGTGGTACAATGGAGATACTCTACTGTTCTGTAATCCCCTAGAAATAACAAGGCTCAACAGTCCCCTTATCAAACAACATTTAAGTTCACTAAATCCAGACTTTTATTTGGATCTGCACCAAATGCACACTCTCATAAATATCAGTCACCAAAATATGCCTGATTGTTTTCGTCGAGATCCATGTTATCAATTATTCTCTGAAAAAAAATCAAGGGAAATGTTGAGTAACGCCCGATCTCACAATGTTAAAGAAAGTGATGATAAATCCCTGGATCCACCCCCTGACCCAGACTGCAACCTTCCACCAGATGTTTGTGTAGTCTTGCTTATAAACATACAAAACCGACCACCAAACAAATCAACAGGGGTGAAAACATAACCTCCATCCACTTCTCAACTAACTGAAAAAGTTTTTGTGGGAGAAAAGTTGCAGAAAATGTGATGAGCCGAGCGAGAAACAAAAAGTCTACAAAAGTTACATGGATGTGATGACTTTTAAAGCCAATTCACACGATAAAGCTCAAAAGCTCTGGTGAGGAAGAAAAAAAGGGATAAAAACTTAGTTTCTTGAAAGCTGCTGACTGAACTCCACCTCCTCTGATGCTGCTACACACAGGAACAAGGAAAAGAGACGGAGAGGCAGCCATCCAGCCTCCTGTCCTATCTCTCAGAGCAGGGATTGATTTATCCTCGAGGACTCGGGCTGGGATGTGTTTAAGACACGCCCATGCTCTCCCATTACTATATCCCTATCATAAAGAACTCCAGGCTTCCTGACCTGAGCAAGCAGATGCAGCATCGCTCGATCCAAATCCTCAAAACCGTTTTCTAAGATTTATAAGCAACATTTGTCATTGAAAACAACGTTCCAACATTCCTTTAATTTATTCCTCTTCATAAAATGTCTCACAGTCTCTCTAAACCAGCGCTACATGCCACAACAAGAAAATCCCCTCTGACTGCATCATAAAAAAAAAATGCTAATTGCTCAATACTCCGGAAATGACTGGATGCTGCACTGTTCTCTTTCAATACTGATCTTTATCAGTCACCGATCTGCTGTGCTTTGAAATAATTGATATGAGGTTAGTGTCGCCAGAACATGTTCACCTCCCCAGGTGTACACGTACGTGACCGACTGCACATGAACCGAATGTTGCTAAATGTACCCAGCAGTGAAGTGGAGGAGTGATAAGGTATAAAGTATGACAGGCTATGTGTTATCCAAACCGCACCGCCCCCCCCTCATTAGCGCAGCGTGGATCCGTAATCCTCGGCATTCTTTGGGGGCACAGGTGTCCCCCGTCTGTCCTCAGATTAGCTTTGTAATCCCCAGGACCCCCTGCCCCTTCTCAGCAGCCCACTCCATCAGGACCTGGTGTTTATGTTTGTGGAGCTGTTCACTGGAATGGCCCCTTGACCAAATGGTGAGTTCAAATGTTTGAGGCCCCTCTCCCGGGCACATTCCAACCAAATTCCTTTCATTTACCTTCGAGGCGATGACTGTAATCTTGGATACAGTAAATAATGTGCCGTCTGTGCCACTGCAAGAAACCTTGTGGTTCCGTTTTGTCGCCTTGCGTTGCACACAGCAGAAGTTGAGCAAAACTTTTCATGTGGGAATGGAGGCACCAGCCAATGAAACAATGTTTCGACAAATACTAGCAAAGTGGATTTTATTTCTTACTTCTCTTTAGCGTTGTACTGTTAGTTATAATAGCATGTTGCTGCCTATGTTTCATGGCCCAAGTATTAAAGTGTGATTATTGGCATTATGATGATTGCGTTGGCACCAAGCATCGACATGCCCACCGTCAAACGTTATCACAACACATGCATGTGAGTCAAACATCAAGCACTCAGTGCATCCAGGAAGACAAATATCAAACTGAATGATTAATGATTAAGTTAAATCAACAGTCATATAAATGCAATGCAGCAGCTGCAAGTTGGAGGAGCCAGATTTCACTTCCTGTGAGTGAACAATCTTAAAACCGGAGTGAAGAGTCAAACTTCTCTTTATTATTACATGTTTTCTTCAACAAACCTT
Source organism: Limanda limanda (assembly GCF_963576545.1). NCBI lineage: Eukaryota > Metazoa > Chordata > Actinopteri > Pleuronectiformes > Pleuronectidae > Limanda > Limanda limanda. The sequence goes on along the minus strand of NC_083651.1, from coordinate 20,004,747 downwards.
CAAACAAGACAAAAAAATCCATAACAGTTAGTGGGCTGTGTTGTGGGCAAATATACAGTATCTGGCTAAAAGTCGATTGCAATGTCTGAGTTGTGGGTAACTCACTTTGTCTTGATACATAAGGTCTCGTATTTTGGACATTATCCAAATACCGGACACATTATGGAGATTGTTTGGAGCAGCAGGAAGTTGTCCAAATAAAATAAGTAATGCATGAAAACAGAGGAGCTCTAGCCAGGCCAGATGTTTTGCGTGGTTGTGAAAGAGTCTGGACAGAGGTGGGGTTCCTGTTCTTGTTCCAGCTCCGCAAGACAAAAGAATAGGAATCAGGGAAGTTGTTTATCTCAAACAAAGACAGCTGCTCTTAGTAGTATAAATTCAGCGCGTCATAGAATGAAATCATGTGTTTACTTCAAATTACAAGAAAACACCTTTTTGTTTCAGTAGGAGGCCGTGGGATGTACAGGGAATCTGTAAACACCGACTAATTAAAGAGTGTTGCTAAGTATAACTCTGCAGTGCGTTTCATGTGTCTGCTGTTTAATACAAATACAATCACAGTCATCAATAAAGTTTTGACCTGACAGTTTGTATTTGCTCTATTTACAAAGGGGATCATTTCCTCCATGTCCACAGGATATATAACAACATAATCCTTTGCATATAAGAGGCCACACACATGGATGGAGAACGTGACTGCTCCTCAAAAGTGAAGCCAAAGTGTCTCGATCGCCCCCTGATGGCTGGCTGCAGTATAAGTCATAAATCTAACCTCCTCCATATCAGCCGATGGGACATGGACCAAACAAGCAAGTCAAAATACACAATTTTTTTCCTGAAAGAGAGTTTCGGTGATTTTAGTTAGTTCTGATCGTAGGTATTTGATGCTATATAAACGGGGAGCAATGTCCTGCTCCTCTATTCATAGCCGGTACATTTTAGCTTCAGTGGGAGGAAGATGAGACTTTACAAGCTATGGCCACACGTCAGTGAGTGGGCATTAATTCTATTTTCATGGATCAAAACCTTGGGTTGTGTTAAACATTATCAGATGTATTGCAGCTAGTGTTCATTTTGTCACCCATGTTTTAAGCAACCACAGGCGGCTGGACCTACGCTATTGTGTTACAACATCACAACTCTGCCATCTGACAACAATGTGCTGCCAATACGTTGGATTTGTTTACTTCAGTATAAACACATAACTGGCACAATGAGGGGTTTCCTAACAGCCACACAGTGGGATCACTGTTTGAAAAGGGTCATAAACTACATTCTACAAACAGGCATTAAGTTAAACAAAAACAATGCAACATGAGTTAGTAACAGAGTCAGACTTATTTAAGTGGAAAAGGTGTTTCTTTTGGCTTGTTGTCTAACACATGCACTCACAGGGGAACTGTAACAGGCTGCACAGACACAGAGAAAGGTGTGTGTTCTGTTTGTATTCGCTGATACGGAAAACTATATCTAGCCAGCTGTCGGCGTGTTTGAAAGATATACTTATCAATTTCGCTCGAACGTTATAGCTTGCAGCTTTAACCTTTCACTGACCATGAGCTAACATGACAGACGTGGGTTATTCTTTGCTTTATCTGTGCTTTTGGGATGAGTTTGTGTCTCTGCTACTAGACAGCCCAAATCTGTGGCAAGCTCCCACCATGGTGATTTCCCTCACATCCCAGAACATCATCCCTCCAACAGAGAAGAATTCATCAGTAAGAGCTAAACAGTCACTTCTTCTAATGAGATGATTGATGTCCTGAGCTACAGGTGCCCAAAGCAGCAATGTGCTTCTATGTCATCCAGTTATGAAAGAAAGAATGGGACTTGGATAAAACGAAGAAAAAAATGACCGCTGATCACATCACAGACTTTATGTCAACAATAAACAGCAGGAAGGAGAAATCCTGAAGGCCAGTCGGAGGTGATAAAGCACGCTCAACATACAGTGGGTTATAGAGCTCAAACAATTTATCTTGCCATCCTACTGAGCAATTTCAATCAAATCTGTCAGAGCTAAAACATCTGAACACTAGTGTGAAAATAACCTGCTCCCCCACAATGGCATGTTCTGTAACCTGCTGTATTTTTGCCAGAGAGTTGTTTATAATGTGTTTTAACTGAATCGCACTGTAGTCAAATGAAAGCAACTCTAAAACAACAGGGCATGTGCTCCTTAAACCCTCTTGAAAAAACAAACTCAGTCCGTGCTTTGGCCTTTGAGTTTTACTTGGAAAGAATAATCAGTTAATCTAAACCACAAGCAATGAGACTATGGCTGGTCCACTCTGCTTTGCTTTCATGTGGGAGGTCCAGGGTGAGAGGCTCATCTTCTGTGTCCAAGAAAGCCTAATGCAACAGCCTGCGGCATTGTCTGTAGCTGTGATGGGGCCTATATCAAACTCTGGCAGAGAGCAATGAAGGACATTCAAATGCAACAGGCCCTCCCCATTCTGCTGTGCAGATGTTAATTCTGGCAAGTCCCTACCTAACAAAACCTGCCTTTTTGTCTCTGCTTGCTTAAAAAGCAGAGGAGCATGTATGACAAAGAAGAAACAAAGAGAGAAAAGAAAAACTCAGAAAGAAAGGAGACTGTTTAAGTAAACTATCATCAAAGTATAACAGTATAAGTTACAGTTGAAAATCTGAACAAGGGCCGTGAAGTTGTTAGAAGTCCAAAGACGGGCAACATGTACCTACAACTCCAAAACGTCAGCTGATAGACCGTGTGTTCATGCCTTCAGACACGTCTCCCAGATCCCCATTATTTAGTTCCAAGTAGCTACATGATGGCAAGTAAATAAGCCAGTAAATGAAAGCATGAAGATGATTCTGCAAAAACCAGCCCACAATCAAACTGTAAACTTGCCTAGAAAAGCTCAAGGCCCCTACAACAGAATGACAACACCATCAATGTCACGAGATAGAACTGACCCTGAGGCCACAACACCAGATATTTGTCACGGTGACATAGATACTTGAAGGTTGTTCCGTACTTAGTTTTGTGATCGAGCACAACACCATGATTGTGAACTAACTTTTAAGAGTTCACAACAAAATACTTACTCCTGTGCCGCACTTCAAGCCAAGCAAACTCCCTTTAAAAGCGCAGCTGCCACTTTGGAGCCTTGACAGATCCTCGCCATAATGTACTTCTCCACAGAGCTGGTCCTCCTGGTCTTTTGTGGGGGCCCTCGGACCGGTCCTGTTGGACAACACTGGCAACTGCCTGTGTCCGGAATGAAAGGACCAGGGTGGTCTATTCCACACTACAACATCGTGCACCTGCTTCCAAAGCAGGACGACCTACAGCAAAGAAAGTCACAGCCAAGTACAGACTCACTAACTCCAGATTAGATTCCATGGAAAGTTTCTCTTTCCTTTAAAACACTTGATACTCGCCATTCAGTACAACTTTTTTAGCAATGTCAACAAAAACTTTTAACTACTTATTCTGGATCTGAGACGTGAGATCACTACCTCAGACTCCTGAGCCTTGATCCTGAGCGAGGGTCAGGGAGCATTCTAACCAGGTGTGATCATGCTGAAAAGCCTCTGAAAAGCCATATTTTAGTGTCAATACACTTTTATTTGTCTTAATCGGAGTGAACTCTGCCACCCACGCTGCAGTGCAGAAAAACCAACCACCCCCAAATGTGTGGATGTCAAAACAAAACTGAGAACTACAATAATGATTGAAGCCCCAGTGGTTTCGACTCAGCGGTGCCTGCACACAGTCAAGAGACCTGCTCCTACATAATGAGATGACCCTCTGCCAGCCGGGCAGGACGCCTCCATGCTCCGCTTCGGGGTTTTGAGCAGCATATTAAGACTGAGCACTGCAGCACCTCACGTCCCCTCTGTGGGTCTGCAAAGGCCGGCAACACATGCTGCCGGATCTCATCACTCCCTGAGCATTTCATGCTAAGCTCTGTTACGGCTAATTGGTTGGTAAGCGTCCTGGGGCTCCAGAGCAGCACAAACCCACATGCACATACACAAGCATGTACACACACACACACACACTGAGTATGTGTGGTGGTCTCTCGCAGCCTGCCGGGTCTGGGTCCGGTGCCAGGCTCCGTCTCGGGCTCTCCACAGAATAAAGAGCAGTTCTGTTCCCTGGGCCGGCTGCACGGGATTCAGCCACTGCTCACCCTCTGCTCCTCGGACAATATGCATTGTTCTGCTTTTTAATGAAGAAGAGTTGACGTGAAAAATACGAGGAGGGCAAGATTAGTCACTTCCTGGGTCTCATGTAGGAGAGCAGGAGAATAAGGTGTCACTGTATTCACACAAGGAGAGGACATGCTAACAAACCTTAAAGATAGACTTGTCTTTTAGAATAAACTAAAGTGTAATAAACTAATGTTCTTTATATGTAACTACAGTTATTTTCAATCTGGCCAATAATCATTTATTTTTTTGTCAGTTCTTTCATTTGTTCATTGCTCCATACAAATCAACATTAGCAGAGACTCTACGTCTCACTAAAGAAACTGGAGAGATGAAATCATTGTCATAAAAAATTCTTCAATGGGAACAACTGGGTTGAGATTTGGCGACTGTAAAGAGCTATAACATAAGGTTCAAACAATTCAGTATGCAAACATCTGTATCTCACATTTCTCTACTCAATTACCCAGATTTTTCCTTTAATTAGTCACCTATCTGTATCTAGAGAAAACCTACATGTGTGGATGGGTACAAATAAAGGAAAACAGCTGCCTGCTGCTGGAAATGAGATAGAAGATGGTTTCCTCTGTTAAATTCAAAGCAATTAGTGAAAAGATGCTAAAAAGCTTGATCAAGAGAATCAGGTAATTATTACCTCCCCCAAGGAGGTTCTGTTTTCATTCCTGTCCATCTGTTTGTTTATTTGTTGGTTTGTCGGTTTGTCTGCAGGATTATGCAAAAACTACTGAACGGATTTCCAGTCAATTTGGTGTAAGGATAGGACGTCAGCCAAGAAAGAACTCATTAAATGAATTTGGTTTGTATCCAGGATTTTTTTCTTTACTATCTTTACCATTGCGATATAGGGCAGGTTATTATTTTACATTACAGCAAGACCCAAACGGCTGAATACTATTGGGAATGATTTCAGGTTGATGGCGTGTTGGTAAAAAAAAAAGCAATGCTACCTTGGTTGTGCCAATGTGACAAATGAGACCTGGGCTGAACGTGAAGGCTACTCATGTGATTAATCGGGAGTAGATTTCAGATGCAGTGCCTCACAACACAAATAACAGCAGCTTGTGGCACTTCAGCAGCCTTGAAACAAAGCAGCTTAGATGTAATCTGGGCAGACTATTGAGACGAGCAGCTCCAACAACAACTAAGCCTATAGCCCCCATATGGCATTTCAACGAGAGACGGCTGTAAACATCTCCGCTTCCATGACCGCGCCGGTGATATTCAGCGATCGCTATGATACGCTCCTGAGATTGAAGTGGATGGCGTCTTGGACGTGGGCGCCGTTTAATTTGATGTCAGCTCCGCGGGTTAGCTGCAGCCGAGGAGCTGCCAAGAGGCCTGAGCTGCATTCCTGTTACACAGAGTCATTTTCCTGTGGTTCGGCGTGCGGCATGCAGACCGGCTCATGCTGTACATGTGACTCCCAGAGATTGATCGCAGTTATTTCACCTGCTTTCTGCCGGCGTGCTCTTTTAGGCCAAGACCCAAAAAAAAAAGCCACATTGAATCTTTGCTAATACCCTCTAATGGTCGGGAAAAATGACAACGTTAGATTGATTGGGCAATGAGTGCAGCGTAAATTGATCTACCAGGATGTTGATATGAAAAGCTCTTAAGTAGACTCACTGGGATATCAGCGTTGTGCTGTACAGAGCAAGCATGAAGAGGGTTGTCCTGTGCAACCCATCTTTTTCTTTCAGGATGACACCAAAACTATGGCAACCACACGAGAGGTGCAAGCTCACAAAAACACTTCCAAGAGTAACGGATGAGCCTTTCTACCCAGGCTGCTGTGCCAGAGAACAAAAGCGACGACCAGTAACGTTCATAACAAAACATCCAAAGCAAAGAAAAGCCTTTAACGCACACAGTTAATTGGTTATAAAAAAAAGAAGAAGTGAATGAATTCCTGTTTATGTCTGTATGGAAATCTAAACCCCTCTTGGTACTTTAAACAATGAGTGTTGGGTTTTAACTCAACCTCACTTCACAGCCAAGGTCACATGTGAATTAGCCACTCTTATCATGGCACAGGCCTTGCATTACAATTAGCCTCAGTCTAGTTCCAAGATCAGCCGCGGGCCCTAGGGATTCATGAGACAGAGACTTCACTCTGGGAGCTTTTTCTTTCTTGAAGAAAATGCCAACTAAGCTGGCAGTGAACCCTGATTTTGTTTTTCTCCAAAGTGCGACTACAGTCATGTAGAGCCAGATCACTGAGTGAAAAACCAAGTCAGACCAGCTGAAAACAGCAATATGCAAGCTGGCAACAGCTGGTACGATGCCACACAAGTAGTTTGGTAACATCTAACTTTCTACAATGTTGATTGAAGGGGTTGATCCAATTAAAATGATTCATTATTCGGTTCACATGTCTAAATGTGTACTATATGAGGGCTGTCAAGACACAATGGTTGAATTTTTTAGTTGGGAGTTTATAAACTCAACTTGGACACGTGTTCAACTTCATTCTCTTACCAAAAGCTAAGAATACATAAACTGATATGTCGATGGAAATTGTTCTTCATACCGTTTATACTCATCAAATATGGCCTCTGTAATAAACCCTGACCCTAGAACCATGTTTACCCTCACCCAACCCTGCATATGCATCGAGGTCTGAATTCCTTTTATTCAATTGCTTTTACTCTATTTTTCCAATTTAATGATAACAGGCTAACACTTGGACTCTCGTCCCAAAAATCTTTAACCTAACTCAACATTAAAAATCAGGCGTTAAACGTCAGTACAACTTGATTACGTGTTCAAACAAGTGAGAAGAAGAAACAAGAACATGAAGTTGGTATTTAAAAAGTTGGTCCAGGTCTTAACTCTTATATATTTATTATCAGATCAGACGGGATGTAGTTCTGGTTTTACATTAAATAATTTTAGCAATACAAAGCTCTTGCATGGCTGCTGTTGTTACCAATATTAACTACTGATAGACTTGGCATATTTTGGCTACCAGACACAAATTCTTCACCTTTTGCTGCTGAAACTCACAGTAACTAAGTAAAGGACTAGCATCCCAGACGATTTGAGAAAAGCCTGAAAGTACCAAACTTCTAATGGTCACACCGTAGAGTTACTGTATTTGTAGGGATAGGAACTCAAATAACTTATAAACCTGATTATCCAAGTTCACTTTACGCTGTAGGAATGAGTCATACATGTGGTTGACTCAGATGATGAAGCTCATGAGTCAGTGTTTGAAAGGAGTCACTGTGTGCATGTCACAGAATGTCCTATAGAGGAAACTCAAGGGTTCTGAGGAGGTGAGCGAGCGCTTCAGTGTGGTCGCACACAGCACAAGCCTTTAATCCAAAATGGTCTCCTGCTGTGATCAAGGGCTTCCCTGTTGATCAGACGTTAATCAGAGCATTGTGGGAGTAAATGTGACGGAGCAAAGCTCTGTCATTAGCTGACAATATCACAAATGATTAATGAGTCGCTGACGGGCGGCCAAGTCCAATTAAACCCAGATTCATCAGTCCTGAGATGTTGGGGGGGGGATAGAAAGACGAGGGAGAGGTATCATCTTTATCAGCTCTCATTAAAACTGAAGTGAGGTCGTCAGCGTCACTCAGACCGGGACACATTAGGGTTTAAACTGTAGTAAATAACACTTAACGCTGTGATTACAGCACTAAAATCTGCTAATGCTGGAGGGCTTCCATCCCGCCGAGAGCTGAGGCATCACTCTGGCAGGAGGGAGGAGGAAGGGAGGGAGCAGGGGGGGGGGATCCTGACATGCTACCGGGAGATTCTGACAGCCAGCGCTCGAGTTAGACAGGTAGATGTTTATGAGAGGCGGTGGACTAGTGGCAGAAACTTGGACTATGGGCAGAAAAGGTCTCTGGTTCGTCTCTGGTTCGACTCCACAGAGAAACAACAAAAAGACGAACCTGGATTGATCTGTCCAAAAATCCAAGAGGAGTCTCCCTACCCTGTCTAGTGCCCCTGAGCAAGGCACCTTACTCCCCCAACATCTGCTCCCCGGGCGCCGTACATGGCTGCCCACTGCTCTGTGTGTCCTGCACCAGATGGGTTAAAAGCAGAGGTTAAATTTCCCCTTGCATGAGTGTGCATGTCTGTGCATGTGTGTGGGATAAATAAAAATGTATCTTAATATTACGACTCTAAAAAACACTATGGAGGTTTAGTTATGGATCCTAATCGTTTGCTGATCCGTGACATTCCCAGCGCAGAGAAAATCATCTCGCAAACTGCTGGAAGCCGGTGAATTCTTGAGGCAGACGTGATTAGGAGAAGGCCCCAAATCCCTCGGCAGCGTGACGTCAAAACCTCCAAAACAAAGTCTGATGAGACTCATCAGCGTGGGACAAGCAGCAATCACAGCAACACAACGCCTGTGACACACAAGGATTCCACTTCCTCCCAAACCCTTATCAGACGACACGAGAGAAAATGAAAGCATTTTTCTTGTCGTCAGGACAAGTTTACGATCACGCGGCTGTAAGTGGTGGCTCGCTCAGGTCGGATTCCTTCTCCTGAGCTGCTCATGTTTATGAGAGCGACAACAATCACGTTTGACCCACATTTTTGTCAGCTCTCAAATTTCACCCTGTTCTTTCTCCACAGACTGGAGAGCTCTGTCCTGAACACAAAACCCCCTCGTGATCGCAAAGAGTTATTTATCAACTCATAACTATGACCTAAAGTGATTATTTAAGGCACAATGGGAGAGGAGGATGAATAACTCTTTTATGACCCAAGCTCTGTGGTGCTTTCGAACCTCGTGATCACCCACAAATCAGTCAACAAAGTGTTGGAGGTGTGGAAGTGAAAGATTCCAAACCATGTCTACGTCTGAACTATTAGCTCCTCAAAGTCTGGAGGACGTCTGCAAGACCCAGGTCACACAACATGATTGTTGACAGATGCAGCTGATGCTTTATGATGTGACAGATGTTTAGGGGGGGGGGGCTGGCATGCTGGGCACTCAGAGGCTCAGACCTGATCCAGAGGATGACTGCAGGTGTCTCCGGCGGCCACTGTACTTGGGATTTTACAGAAGCGTGGAGGATAAACAAGAAGGTACTTTCAGACCTGGATGTAACTTCAACCTCAAGAAATAAAGTAAAGACAGATATTCAGGATTTAACTCTGAAATATGATGATGGAGTGGGAAACGTCTGGAGCTTCTAAACACTGTTGATCAACTTTTCGTCCCCCAGCTTTTTCCCCCTGGACAACAAAGAGAGAGAGAGGACTAAATGGACGAGCAGGGGTCCCACCTCCTCACCCAGCTGTTTGGTCCCGGGACGCTGGAGCGTGGAGGGAACAAAGAGGAGACACACACACACACACACACACACACACTTCACCAAACACGTTCTCGTAGCTTCTCACCAGGACGATGGCGAACCTCTCCTCCAGCTCGGCCGGCTCGGGCACGGGCAGCTTCAGCGGCATGTGGTGTCCTCTGGGGTCGGCGTGCTGGTCCATGCTCCCCGCGTTCCCCATGGTGGGACCAACAAGTACAACTTAGTCCTCGGTCCACCCCCCCACCCACAGCGGCCACCGCGTCCTCTCCTGAAGACCCCCGGCGGCACGGTGGGAGTAACAAACAAGCAAGGGAAGAAGTAAAAAAGTGAGAGCTCAGCGGTTCCTCTGGTTCCTCGGTGGCTTCTTCAGCGGGAAGCACATGGGAGGGAGGCGGCGGAACAGCCCCTGGGCTCCGGGCAGTGGAGGTGGCGCTGCCCGCGGTGAGGCATGGTCACTGGGCAGAGCTGCTGGGAGAAACTTGGACTGGGAATATCCACACGGAGCCTTTCCCCCCCCCACACCCCCACACCCGGTTTTCTTCTTCTTCTTCGCCGTTATCCGTATCTTGCACAATTCCGGCTCCACTCCCAGTCTGTAGTAGTGACGGCGGTCATGATTCACGCTGTTGCAGTACACCCCCCTCCTCCCTCCCTCCGGTTCGGCTGGGCAGTGACTCTCCTAATCCCTCCACCGCTGAGCACTGAGCAGCTAGTTACAGAGAGGGGGGGGTCCTCACTCACACACACACAGACACACACTCATCCCTCCCTCCTACAATGAGCCCTTTCACACACAAGCCTCCCACTTCTTCTTCTTCTTCCTTTTTCCTCCTCTTCTTCTTCTTCTTGGGGCGTAGCTCCGAAAGCCGTAGCTAAGGGAGACGATATTTGTCGGTGTTGCATTGTGGTACTTTGAGTCCCCCGTTCCCCCAGGGGCCCCTGAGCAGGAGGCCCCTCAGCCTGGGGAGGGGGTGATTCCAGGGGCTTTCCAGGGGCGTATGAAGTGTGTGTGTGTGTGTGTGTGTGTGTGTGTGTGTGTGTGTGTGTGTGTGTGTGTGTGTGTGTGTGATGATCAACATGTTTGCTCAACTTGTTGCAAGTGATGTAATGAGCTATTGATTATTGGCCCAGTGCCACCAGATGTTTAGCAACACAATCCACTGCTCAGGACATTTACTAAAACCATTAATAATCATATCATATCATATCAAACTATTTTTCTATTTCTATTCTAACAGAGAAGGTTATCTCTCGTCAAAGATAGATATGTAAAAGTGTTAAAATATATAGTCTTATCTCATGTTTGAGTCTTCCCAACTGATCATCATGTATAACAGTATTTTCCATATTATCTGTATATTAAGATTGACGACGCGTGAAATTATGCTAAAATATCTCGGATACGAATGCTGCCATCTTGCAATGTTGGAGCTAGAAACAATCTTTGAGACATTGTCATTTGATGTGTACTTTGACTCTTGAGTTTGGTCCACGTCCCATCTGCTAACATGGAGGAGGCAGGGTTGATGAGCTTCTGTCAACTGATGCGACGAAGTTCCCATTAATTTAATCAGCCGCAAACAACAAACAACACCCAACAGGTGAGTTGTTACATCAAACCAACCATCATAAACGGGAGTTTCAAACCAACCCCAGTCAAAGCAGAACAACTGGACTTGGTCACGATTAACTGAGGTCGTCAATTCAATTCTAAAATTACTCCAGCTAGGAAGTAATTCCAGTTCCGCTTTACCTCCCACGTGACACGTTGACGTGCTGTGGCAGGACAATCTCATGTGTTACTAATAATTTTACTTCTGTCTCCTCTCCATTTAAGTGGCCAGTGAACCATGACAGTGAGACAACATCCACAAAGGAACATGGAACGGATGCATCTGGGCAACCTGTGTTTAAAAAGTGCATTAACCAATTACTAACGTAAATAAACCACACATGGTTGTAAACATTACGGTAAACAGCAGATATATCCTGACACCAAGCATGTATGGAAACTTGAACATGAAAAGAAGATGATATAAAGGACATTGAAACTTCACCGTTAACAGAAAGTATGATTCTGATTTCTCAAATCAACAAGTTGTATTTAATTGAATTGCACTGTAGCTTATACGTGTTATTGTATTAGTTTGCTGTTTGTTGTACTTTTCCAGTTAAAACCTTTCTTAGCAGGGGAACTACCTTAACCCTGTGGATCTCTGGTAAATGAGGAGTAGATTTTGTTTTTTGACTTTAAACTTGGAGAGAATATGTTATTAGATATTAGTAACATCGGTCTTCAGAAGAATATCCTTGGAGCAAAACCTTTGGCGGATCTCCTTTTGGTATTTCTTATATATGTCATATACCTGTATAACAATTTGAAGAACACCTTAAATGATCCAAAATCCCTAAAATTGCCACTTCTTCTTCTTTTTTTCTTCTTCTTCTTCTTCTTCTTCTTCTTCTTCTTCTTCTTCTTCTTCTTCTTCTTCTTCTTCTTCTTCTTCTTCTTCTTCACTATCTCTGTTCAGTGTCAATGAAAATGTAAGAATCCCTATGAAACTGCTGTTTTGTAAAAAAAAGTCTATCAGAGTCAGACATGTTTATGCTTCCTTGAGATCTTCCACATGCGTTAGTATGAAATCCGATCTGCTGACAGGGTGGAGGCCACATTACACACCAGAGGGTGACGTCAGCGTGCAGAGCTCTGGAGACGATCCAGAGTTTCTCCAGATGCACAGTGCTTTCATTCACCATGCCGGGCCGACTCAGGAGGGGAGGGTGTCCTATCTGAGGTAATGGCTGCCTGGACGCACTGAGGATGCGAAACACAGCTGACTGACCTCATGCGATCATTACGTGTCCTGAAGTTGATCTGCTCCGTCTGACCACCCCTCCCCACTGTGGTGTGCACGTCACATGTTTAACCACTGCAAATGAAATTAGCCTATATCTTGTATAGTACAATTACAGTGGCCTACACTTCAGTAATTATAAAAGCATGATAATATGAATAAAAGCACTTTTGCAGAACATTATGATGTGACAGTGAAGTGGAACTGTGACCTTTAAAATATAGGATGTAATCACTTCCTCATTTGGAGATTTTTCTGAAAGTCTCCCATTACTACCACAGCAATTCCTAAGTTATGAAAGCTTTTAAAATAATGCAACGTCATCAATTAAAAATGGTATGTGACATGAATAACTTATGTATTAGCGATCAAATATATATAAATATGTATATATATTTTTAAGTATAATTTAGTTTCACTGATATGTGCATGTCAGCATTTTGAATAAAACATAGGCTATCAAAATATTGATTCAACAAATCTATGTATTCACTGTATTTTTATATCCTGCATATGTATTTTTACTTACTTTTTGTGGTCCCAGGCCTGTACGACCTGATGCACATCAAATGATGTGATTCTGCCCTCGGCTCCTCCTGTCCTCAGGTCGCTTGTCCCAGCAGGGTGTGCATGGGTTTTATGTATATAGAAGTATAAGTGGTGGTGTATGAAGTATAAGTAATTCTGGTGTTAAGTGCTTTGAACATAAGCTCTATGAAGTACAGTCCATGTACCATCTAGGTGCACTATCACAGTCTCAAAACAGATTTTGACATGAGGACCATTTCAAGATGGTGGTATAAGATCAGGTAATAAAAGTAGGATCCCCTGAAACTTAGTAACAAAGAGATAAATTACTATTGAGTTAGTTGTAAAAACCAACTGCCTCACACTGAATCGTGGACCAAGGGAGTTAAACCCTGAGAGATCGTAAATGATTATGCAACGATGTCTATCATATACTGACACGGGCCTATTACAATAAACAGATGCATGTGACTGCGTAGTTGGATTAAATCCATCCATTCTCTTGTCACAATAACAAACACATTGTCCTGACTGTACACTGGAAGTAGAGCAGCACATGACATATGAATGAGCTTTAAAGCAACAATAACACAAAGTGTCTCTCTATTAAGTGCAGTGGAAAAAAAGCTACTGGGGGTTAGTGTGCTGCCTCACGGGCATCACTGACGCAGCTGATGGTGACACAGCAACGGTAGAAACAGGAAAGAGCTGATGATGGGAATCTGGCCTGTTGATGTGTGTAGCCTATATGATGTGATCTTTCTTCCAGCACTTTCTTTGAATCTGTCCTCTTTCCCAGTCAGGCCTCATTTTGAGTCAAGTGTTGCATAGCTTGAGAAAATAAAAGCACAAGGCATACATTTTGTCTAAAATATCAGAAGCTTTGCGATTAATAGTCTGCATTTGAGCAAACACAACATCTTATTCTTCCAAGAGGACGTGCACTAGAATCTAGTGTCTGAGATGTATGGGCGGAGGGGGGGGGCACCTTGCAGCTGCATCTATGAGAGGTCTGGGGGAAACACAAGTGGCTCCATAAGGAAATATAAAATGCAGAGGCGACGCCAAAAATAAAGGCAGCACAAGCAGACCTCTGTGTGCAGAACGTCGCAGAGCTCACTTGGCCGCTCGGTTTAGTAACATCTGTGAAATTAAGTTGGTTTGAATAAGAGGAGGCTCGTGAAGTTATGGCCTTCACAATTCTGGAGTGCAGGAGCAACAAATGTGTCTTTGTGTTGTGAATTGATGGGCGGGGGAATTCAACGGGGTCATACGTATATAGGGCAACAATGCCCTCTGGTGTCTGTAGAGTGTGTTGCCCTCTTGGGACGAGAGCTTCGGTTTTAATTATGGCACCTTTTTTTTAGAGACATGAGTAATGTAACGTTTGAGCAAATTATCCCATTTCAGGGGTTCGTACAAAAAACAACAATCTTGTTTTTACGATAACAAAGCTTGATCACAGAATATTTATTCTGCCATGACACATGATCAACACTCAGTCAGCAGTGCTCCTCTATCCAAGTCCTTTTACCAGCTGCAGGCTTCCGACTCAAGATGTAAATATTTTAATTTGCCCTGCATTGTGTAGTGCTGCATGGCTAAAATATTCATTCAATAGCAGATCCACACAAATGGGAAGCCACTCAAGAGGCTGAGTATCAAACTATATTTATTGTATACAGTATAGGGACAACGAATAATGTACAAAAAAAAGGTGAAATATCTGCCAATGTCACCCTGCAAATCTAACAACCTGTTAAAAATGAAGGTGGACGTTCTTACAAAATATGATTTCTACCGACCGACAAGTCCAACAAACTAATCTGTTGATAATATAGAGATTTGAAACTGATGTATTCAAATTGGCAAAACAGCAATGACTTGATATTTATACAATGAAATATATAAGATTAGATGGACTGCTAAAGGTGACACGATTACATTTTGTATATTTTAAAAAGGTCCTGAAAAGGTGGGATAAGACCAGTGTTACCGAGCTTCCAGTACCAAAAGCTCTTTCATCTAACGTTTTGGTCTAGAAAGAAACCATAATTTAATAACCAGTTAGTTAAATCTGTCTAGTGTGACAGTATTGAGGTAAAACATCCATATGGATCTTTCTCTGCACAAGCATTTTTTCCATAGCAACTGTAGAAAGTAAAATGGGCACGAATTTATTAAGTTATTTTAATTGTTTCTTAAAAATAACACTACTGAAGGTTTATTACATTAGAAACATTTCATAAGAACTTTCCCGTCTGTGGAGACAATCATTGCCTCTGATGCAACAGTTTATCAGAGCATTATTTAAAATAAGCCCAACCTGAATTTGAATGTGTGCAAGAAAAAATGAAAAGAAAAAGATTTTGGTTGATTCCTGTGACATGCAGGATGTCAAGTTTTGTTTTTTTATTGAAAGCCATATCTGATTTAAAATTGAACATTTTTAATTACTAACTTGTGAATAAAACAGCTAAAAGTCACGATTTGGCTTCCAAAAAAAAAAGTTATTTTGTGAACATCACTGTGTTAGCAAAGCACAGTGAAAAAAAAGAACAAAAATAAACAAATACAACATGAAAATATGGTGTGGATGTTCTTCCACGAGCCCACATAACACTTAAGATCCGACACCTCCTGTCTGTTGTTGAAATACATCAATAGTGTCTTCATCCTCCATCTCCAGCTGTGAGGACAAAACAAGTTACACATTGGTCATTCAGCAACACAGAAATACAGTCATTTCACAGCACATTATATACAGATCTTAATATGTACCCTTAGCAACAAGGACTTTTCAGAAATTAGTTGATAGAACTAGCAGCGAAAGAGGTCAATAATTTATTGTCTTTTAACAAATACACTCAATGTCTCCAACAGTTGGTGGTGTTTGTAAGTTACATTACTAAATCATGTTTTAACTACACACCGATCCCAAAATCTCAACCTTTAGTGGCAAGTAGAGCTTGAGTTATCACGGTTAAGCCTGCAACTCCTGCACATCCAGATTTGGAGATATTATCCCAACTGATGGACAGATCCTTTCCAGCTCCATCAGACTGAAAGTGAAGTGTATGAACTGCCATATTCAGGTCTCCCCATAGATGTTGCATGGCAACCGAAAGTCTAGGTTTTGTCTGAGCTGCTCTCATAGACAGTCAGTCGTGTCCAGTAGCCACTCGAGCAGGTTGCCATGGCTGTACACTTCTGCTCAGTGTCATGCTGAAATACCAACACTGGACTCGTTGTGGGCTTAAGTAAGAAGTCTGACAATTCTATCTCGCACATTAGATTCTGTTTTTGCATGCGCGTTGTGCAACTGTCAAAGCAATATCCCTGAAGGGATCAATAAAGTTTTCTAATTGGGATTTTTGGCTAAATTCACCCTTCCCATCTTTATTACAAAACGTTTTATTTTGGGAGCAGTCCCTAGACACACTGGGATTTTCACAGGTGAATAGGATATAGAAAACTACAAAAAAACTCAAAGTCACTCCTTTCAAACAATTAAAATGTCTTTATGATCATGACATGGTCATATTAAACACAAATTAGAGATAACACCTTCTTCAGGGAGTCAGCTGAGGCTAAATATTACCATGAAATGTAAATAAATGCATTTAAATTGATTAAAAAGGGAAAAACCCTTATACACCAACCATTTATCTGTTTATTCGAGCGGGTGGGTAACTCCTGGGTTCAGGGTTAGTCTAATTTAGGTTGTGAAGCCATTTTAATACGAATCACTGAATAATTAAGTTCTACTAACAGCCTGACTGTGTGTACGCAAACAGGTATTACAGATCTGTGCCACAGTGCATGTTAACGTGCGCAGGTACGTCATCTATTATGATGCGAAATGGAATCATGATAAGTAACATCAAGAAACAGCAAATACTGAGTTCAGTGCAGCTTCAAACCCAGAGTGCGTTTCACCAACCTGTGCAGGTGTGTCCGTTTCATTAATCGGCTGTCCATCGAACCTAAACCGTATCTGTCGAATTGACAAACCCTGGAAGAGAGACACAAACACACACACACACGTTAGCAGCTAATACAACACACACAACCGCGGGGGGTTGTGGGTAGTTCGGTGCAGGCGGAAGTTACCTGTCTTTCGCAGTACGCCTTCATGAGTTTGCTGAGCGGAGTGTGCCTCTTGATTTTGAACTGTACCACCGACCCGTCCTGACCGGCCACCTTCAGGTTGATGTGGTCGTTCTCCGTCTTCACTCCTTCCTGCAACAACAACACCCGCCATCATCATCATCATCTCTAAACTCACCGGCAGCTAACTCAAGTAGCGAGCCAGCTTAAGTCAGCCCCGTTCACCGGATGAGCTCGGTCCTGGCGGAGGATTTCACCGGCAACACACACTTAGCGCTATATACACCCCCCCACCCACCCCGGGGTTAGCATAGCAAGCTAGCCATCGCTCAAACTGGCGCAGAGAGCCACAATGGCGCAAATGAAAAATAAACGTGCATATCATTCATTTCACTAGAAAACCCCTCATGAGCCTCGACTGCTCCACTCGAGGCTAAAGCTAGCATGTAGCAGCAGCGGGCTGGGGGGGGGTGGGGCGCCATCGACTCTGCGCCTAAATCCAAAATATCCGCAAATCGCTGAACCTTTGTTTTGTTCATCTACCCGCTCAAATGCGGCATCTGTAGCCCGGGAGCACGTTAGCTTAGCCGGGCTAGCGTTAGCGTGCTGCCGGCTCCACTAGCGCTGAAAGACCGACACGGAACCCGCCGCAGCTCCGGAGGAAGCCCGCACTGACCTTGGGCTTCTCTTCGGACATCCTGCTGCCTGTTCCCGGGGAGGATGCTGCGGTGTGGCGGGAGACGGTTCACGGTGCAGCGGCTCGTCGGCTCCTCTCCGGCTCTTTCGGTTTGGACTACCAGGGGCGCGCGCGCCGAAATTTAAAATGTGATTCGACCAACGGGGTCACGTGCTCCTCTGTGCGTCGGGGCCGCGCGTACGTGAGCGCGCAAGGTCGTTTTTGCGCGCTCCCGCGAGTTAGCTGGAGGAAGACCGTGGGTGAAACAAAAGGCTCCTGCTGCGAAATAAACCTTTTAATCCAGTCAAAACTTACCTTAATGAACAGGCGTCTTTAGGATATTTTTATATTATTAGTTATAGTTTGAAACTTAAATCACATTAAAAGACCTGAAAACTCACTCACAGTCCTTTTATATGCATTTTACCTGCGATACAGGAAATACATTGCTATAATGGTCCTGAACCACTGTTCTGACATTGTATATATATTTTTTCAATTTTTATATAAAAAATTTTTTTATTGTATGCCTGAAGTTCCTGACGGGTGTGTTTCTACATTTGACCACTGTACTGCTTTTGGTTAAAAAACAAAGTCTTAATGATGAAAAACAAAACAAGTTGAGAATCCAAACAGTTAAAATAAGACCTCTTAACATCCTTCAGTTTTACAAATGCAGACAGTTTAAAATAGGGTCAACATTCCACGTATAAACAAGTATCTATAGTGGAAACATTTTTTCTGGTCAAGGACCACAGCATGCAAACTGTTGTGTTACCATCTGAAAGTTAGGTCAGGAAAAGGGTAAGAACAGTTTCTATTAAAAGGCCATCAGGTTTCTAAACTCGTAGTCAATTCATGTCCAATAATCCTGTGCATATCTGTTGTCCTGCCTGCTCCCCACTTTTTTCCCCCTCACTCACGTCTGGAATATGTGCAATAAATCATACATACACATTCCACACAGGTAGTTGTCACTACATTTGTATCCTTGAATGTTACACTGCAACTCTGAATGTATATAGTTTGAGAATTGTATTGCATTTGACTTTTTTCTACGTTTTTGTTTTGATTTCATTATTGCGCTGTTGAGCTGACTTGTTTCTTCTGGTCCAACGCCTTTCATTCATAATGTTGACCCGGTGTTAACGTTCACATAAAAAAAATAAAACCATAAGCAAATCATGCAAGTCACAAAAACACGCAGTTTTTTTTATTTCATTTAGAAATTTATGGTCACATTTTGCTTTCAACAGCTGCACAATAATCAAATGTTTCACATGTAAACCAAAGACTAACATTTTAGCTCTCAATCTTATTCTGGTATTTATAATAAAGTAATGTTAAATGTGCTGCATGTTACAAATTAACTTTAATATAAAAATAACAGATAAGCTTTCGACAGGAATTATGATCAGAAAAATAAAATTAAGATGAAACTGCTGTTTTAAAAGCCACTTAAGCATCAGCTGCAGTTTATGCAAATACTGTTTGCTTGTGATGGTGGACCATAAGTACACATGCACTTTCCTGTGTGGAGATAATAGCAAGTTAACTGAACAAATTTTCACACAATCGTTCACATGAAGATGAAAACAGAAGAAATATTATTAGGTATAAAAAAAAAAAGAAACATTAGGTAAACGAGTCACATGTAGTATACGTTCCACAGTCAGTAGTATACGTTCCACAGTCAGTAGAATACGTTCCACAGTCAGTGTACATCGCATTTTGTAAGACCATTGCCATTGGCATAAAGGCTAGATAACGAGAACCATCGTTTTCCTTCTTGCGGTCGTCCATTGCCAGACCTACAAAAGAGGAATGGAGAACAGATATTTTGATGGTTACAAATGTGGGTAAAATGCAATTTCTTAGTTTTTTAGGTTTACAAAACTCGTTGTAGTCATTAGCTTTCAAATTGAATTAATGTGTATCAAGTATGTACAGTGTATTTTTTCTCCAGTAGAGGGCACTATTATTACTATTATTATTTCAATGCTACATCATTATTCATTTTATCTTATCTTTCCCCAACCCTGTTTTTGATTCATTTTGCAAGAGTTTTTTGTTTAACACTTTGTTTGTGAACTAAGCATCTGCCAAACAGTCCTCTTGAATGTTTAAAATTTACATGTATTAACCCACTCAAACGTCACAAAGAATGAATGTGTCTCACCATGTTTCGACCTGACTGCATCATCTCTCAACTTTATCTCTGTGGCCCTGAAATGGGAAGAAACACAGACAACTTGCTAAGATAACCGGGAACACTGAACAATAAAATAGATCAATAAGGACTTAGAAGTTAGCAATAAAACAAAGACTTAGGATAAACGCATAAATCTAGCAAAAGATATTAAAAGAAGTTAAAAAATAAGAAAACCCTATTCGTAATCTAAGCTGAAATGATGAATGAAAATGAAAGTAAAGTACACCAATAAATAAACCTGGTTAAAAAATGCTCATAATGTATGGGCAATCCATGATCCATGACAATTTTTCTTGTTAAGACGGTAACAAACTAATAAAGTCTTTTGCTACACATCGGAGTATCTAATGATTTTTTCCGATTTGCCTGGCTTTCTTACCAATATTCCCCATCCGGGTGTGACGCTCCGTCCTTCCAGCTTCTTTCTTGTTTCTGGAATAATAAAGTATGCAGCTACATTAATATTCATCATTGTTTTAATTGCAATTAAAATGAAATAGTTAAAATAGTGTTCTTACAATTCAAGCAGTCCACTAATCTAACAAATATCTCAGTTTCCCCTTTACACTCATTATTAAGTTAACTAGTTTTTGGAGGCCACGTCCTCATAGAGAGAGCAACGTTATTTTCAGAGTTAAACTGCAGTCACAAATTCTGGCAGGCTTTAGGAGACGGCGGTATCAGCCGAGCCTGGCAGAAAAACAACCCATTGTGTTTCCTCCTCCTCCTCCTCCTCCTCCTCCTCCTCCTCCTCCTATGCTGAACCAGATTTCTCGGCCTCCACTTCACAAGACTCAATACTTACCCTCTTCTTTTTTGACATCTGCAGCAGCAGCAGCAGCAAATGAGGATCAAGATGGCGAAGCTGATGATGCCAAGCACCAGCGAGAATACGATGACCAAATTCTGTAAGGTGACTGTATCAAAGACAGACACAAAAGAAGATGTTAACATCCATAAGTCAGGGACACTCAGATCCAATAAATACACATAACATAGCAAATCCTTAATTCAAATATTTATTATCTCATTACATTTCTTGATCTGAGGAATGTGCAAAACCATGTCTGTAATTTGACATTATTTTCATTAATGATTGATTCAAAGAATTGTATGACTTCTAAAATATCAAAAATTCTCAAATAAAATTCCAATTGCTTGAAATTACTAAATTCACCAACAGGTAGCAAAAAGACAAACAGAAAATCCTGATAAACAGAAGCTGTAATTTGAGCATTTTTGTCTTTTTTTTTAATTTAAAATTACTTTCACAGTGTATTCATTATTTTATTGTTATTTATTACTATAAAGATGTCCCACAAAGAATCTATATATCAAATGCTTGCAGGGTGAACCCAGATGAAAAGTCTTACTCCAGCAGACTCCCCATTTTGCCCAATCCCAAGGACAGATGGTGCTGGATGGCAGGATGTAGAACCTCACTGGGTAGTCGACGCATTTGTTGTTTTGTCCGCACCACAAACACTGCAACAGATACAACAAACAATAGAGTGATGAGCGCCAAGAGACATCCGAGGACATCATTTGTATAAGTCTTGAGTTTCAAGAGACTCACTTTGACATTCTGCAGACACACCCCACAGCTGGTGTTGGATTTATCGGCACAAGAAGCTGAAAATGAGAGGAGTCACAGTGGGTTATAGTTTTATGGATGGGTTCAGGCCGTGCAATCATTAGGTAGGTCTGAGCAGGTCTAGGAATAAAGCTAGAAGGAAATAAGAGGAAATAAAATAAGAAATCTGATAATAAATCTTGCCATAAATTCTATCCTCTCCCCACATGGGTAAATGATTACCAGAGAAGGCAACCACATACAGTCAGATTGACAATTTCCCACAAGAAACACTAGTGTAAAGTTTAATTTCTGTAGAAGTCAGCACATGTCCACAAACAGTTCAGCCTTTACAATAACTTAAGATTTTCATTGTTCCTTCTACATTCATGAAAATCCATTTAGCCCACAGTCACTTGACAGCCTTCTGACCTGGACCAAGCAGAGCCCATCAGCCCCAGTAGAGCAGAGAGAGGAGAAGTCACTTACCCGGAACCGCAGGAAGAGTCTCGGCCTCTACGTTGAGAAACAAGCAGAACAGAGTGAGGACAGCGGCGGCCACTAAGGCTCTTGTCACTAGGGCCATCGTGGAGCGGCTGGAAACCGGTCGAGAGCGTGGACGTGGAGGTCTCCAACTACAACAAGTCTGGAGACACAGAGGAGGAGGATGAGGTCACGAGCTCCTGCAGGGTCCAAACAGCTGGACACTGAACACAGGGTTTTATACATGAGAGGAAATGTGTGAAGGAGGGTTTGTTTCTTTATGCTGTATTTTACAAACTAACATTAAACCCTTCATAAATATCTAAAGATAGATATAGAGGTATAGAGCTAGGTCTTTATAGAAATATATAGATATCAATAGGCATAAATATACTATAGATATATATATAGGGGCAGGTATAGATATAGAGATAAATCAAGATAGATATAAAGTTATAGTTATATGGATACGGGTGAAAAATCTTTATGTAAATCAAATTAGTTAATCTAATAAATTGTCAAACGAGGCTTACCTCCTTTTGCCAGTAGGTGGTGCTATCACGTACAGACTCTTAATAGATCTGTTCAGTTCAAAATCACTCTCTTGTTTCTCTTCAGATCATAGATCTTTCACCTTTTCAATAGTCTTAGACATTAAAGGAATCTATGACCACTGACACTGTGACATTAAAGCAAACTGAGATTAAGGAAGGTTACAAGGCTCAGCTTTTATTCCATCTTCCCCAGTTAACTTGTTTTTGATCATCACAGATCCTTATTTAAATTTTTCCGTTGTTATTTTTGGAAAAACATTTCTTTGTATCACCACCCTTCTACTGCACAACATGGGTCAAAAATGACCCGTATTCATTTCCGGTTATTACATGCTATATGTTTGAAATAAATGTATTTTATAATTTTACACACTAAGTTTTTATCAAACATCTTGATTTTAATTACCAGAAATCGGAAAAATAGTTTCCGATTTCCTTTCTTACTTTATAAAAAAACGTAAATTTTGTATTTCTACAAAACTTTTACAAATGGGCTCATTTTGACACAAATGTTTTTCTTATATATATGACACAAACTTAAAAAAAAAGGCTATCCCTTTGACTGAAACACAGACTGAAACTAAATGAAAAGTAGTGAAACTAACTGTTGAAGCTGTAGAAAGTTTGACTCAAAATGAGCCATACAGTCTATCTTCACTACGGAACACCTACCATTGATTTCACACAGCTGCTTTTGCACATCTGGTGCAAGTAAGTCTTATTTACAATCCATTACTGGTGAGAAAGAGAGATAGGTACAATGCTAACTCGCTGTTAGCTAGCTAGCTTCTTTTCTGGCAAGTTAACCATAGCTAGATCGACAAAATAAAGCTTGAAATATAACAGTATATACGTAATAGACTGATTGATATGCATTTGAAAATATGCTATAGATTTTCTTTATCCAGTATGGCTGGTTGCATCATTTCAGACTTACGGTTGATGAGGAAAATGAGGAGACAATTCTTGGTCTTGATGAGCGTGAAATCTCTGATGCTGAGGACCTAGAAGATCTTCTACAGGATCAAGCGGGAGTATTAAGTGTGTCTTGGAATCCAGCTCTCCTAAATGAAGTAGGCTCCTTTAGTGACAAAGGAGACTCATCTTCTAAGTCGTCACAAGTTCCTTTGATCGCATAGAATACTCATATTGTATGTCATCAGAGGTTACTATGTCATCAATTTTCTATGATTGATGACATCATACTCTATGTCATCATAGGATGATGATTTAGAATCCACCAAAAGAAGAAAATATAGTCTTTAATATATTCATCAACCAGACCGTGATCGTGGGATTTCGCAGTCTATAGTAATAGACTTTTTTCTTATAAATTGTAAGGTTGGTGTACAGTGAATACGGCCTATTATGATATGATTTCATATGGTTGTTAAATGGATGTAACTCTCTCATTGCTTAAAATTTCAAGAAAAAAAGTTTAACTGACTTAAGATCAAACTATATACTGATCTCTCTGTATGTGCAAAGTAGCAATGCTTTCATAATTGTATTTAGTAAGTATCAAAAGTATGGAGTATTGTGCATATACACGTAAACATAGACACTAACCTAAATTCCAGCATTGGGATTTTAAAAGTTACAATTTGCTGGTACAGTATTATATGTGTTATATTATTGGTGTAGTTAAGTGTTCATATTTGGCACCTGAGGTTAAGGAGACACATCTAAATTCTATATGGTCCGACATAAGACATGACAGAACGTAAGACACAAACCACGAGCCATTTTGAAATACAATAATTTATTAAAGCATCTTTAAATTCTGATATAAAACATTTTCCTGATTTTTCCACTTCAAAACAATCCGAAATCTCAGAAGTACAGTCATCGTCAGTGGCATTGTCAGTCTCTGGTGTGGCCGCCGGCAGCTGACCAGAACGCCTATGCAAGTACGATCGGAGAGCAATGGAAGACAGTGATGCAATGTCAGGTAAATGCTAAGCTCATTAGGTTTGGACCATATTATCATGACATATACTGATGGTTGATTGGCTTAAGCTCGAGTGTTTTGAGGCCGAGGAGAGGAAATATATGAGGGCAACACACTGAGGTTATATCATGTTGACAAATGCTCAGAAACAGAATTACAAATTTTGGAAAATCAATTGTCTGTTTCAGTATTGTTGTGTTCCTGAACACACACATAACAAAGCAAAACGGCATCATTACATTTCCCAGCACACAGTTCACTTCTCTAAGCTTATTCTCTCGTCTACTGACACTTCAATAAATAAATACTCCAACCTCACGTGGTCTTTGACATCACTAAAAAAAGACAATCTTTTAGACACAGACGCACTATACAGATGATACCATGCTTTCCTCGAACATCAGTTTCAGCTACAAAACGTTTCAGAGACAAACTCAAACCAATTCAGTTCACGTCAAATCAACGATGCTCTGATTCTAGTACTGCTTCCTTTTGAGAAAATACTCTACTGCAGTGATTATAAATGTTGCATCTCCACTGATGCAGTGGTTATTTACATTGAGTTTGTTTATTTGCTGCACTTATTTGACTTGTTGTTCTTGTTTTTGTCACACACACACACACACACACCCATGGATGCACTTACTGCCGCGACCCACGATACGCAACACCTCGGAATTTATCTGAAAGGCCACATTTGCACTTTAACTAATTAATCCAGATTAAATAGCTACAATAAAAACTTAAATAAGGCAAGATGAGGGAGTGGATCTCCCGGGGAGGATGACACTTTACATTAGACATTAACCTGAGGGAATCTCCATCCAGGAGAACATTCATTACACTGGGCTGCAGGGTGTGTTAGCCACTGCAACACATTCTTTTACACAGTTTGGGATGTGGGCTTGATGGAAATTAGATCAAGTCTAAATTCAGTTACTAATGTGCATCTTGAATGTGTTTGGGGGTGGAACTGAAAATAAAATCCATGACAGATTCCTGAATTACATTTCAAGTAGAATGGTAGAAATGAGCAGTGTGAGTAAGGAGAGTAACATTGTGTGGAGACTGCATGAAGGGAGGCGACACTCAGGATGACGATAAAGCTTAAAATGGTGCAGATGCTCCCACACGAGCACTAAAGATATCTGCTTTCTTTTGTTATTTGTAGAGATTAATCTTTCCGGATGGAGTTTGTTTTGTTTGTCAGGATTTTATTCCTCTTCTCATTTCTCTTCTGTCCATTCTGGCTTGTAATCGTTCAGATGTAGTGTTCAAACTGTATCCAAGTCCTGTGCAGTCAATCACCTGATCCAGTTGGTTCCGTAGCTGGACACAGACTTCACACTGCAGCGCTTCTTCACAATCATGTTTATGTAGGCCTTCATGATCTTTGTGATCTCTCCCACCTGGAAATGTAACGATGAAACACACGTTAGAAAAACCATGCAACAAAACTTCATGTGTGAAATAACCTAATAATCGGAATGTTTTCACGAAAACAAAGTAGCCATTTTCAGACATGAACTCTGGAAAATGTCCAGACAAGGGAGTCTGGACTTTCTGCAGAGTTTGAATTTATATTCCCTTTTATTTGTTAAAAATTCCACTTCCTGTCTGTCACGTGAATACCCCGGACAATATCCTGCTCAGTGTTGGGGAGTAACGGAATACATGTAACGGCGTTACGTATTTAGAATACAAATTATGAGTAACTGTATTCCGTTACAGTTACAAATTAAATAGATGGTATTCAGAATACAGTTACATTGTTGAAATCAGTGGATTACATGACGGTACTTCTCGAGTTTATTCACTCTCTCGTAAATCCACCGGCGGCAAAGCCCCCAGGAAGCAGCTGGAGACCAGGGCTGCCGTAAGAGCGCCCGGGCCCCCGGCGGCGTGAAGGAGCCTCACCGCTACCCGCTCGGGACCGTTACAGGCCCGGGACCGAGGCTCTGAGAGAGTTCCGTCGCTACCAGAAATCTACGGAGCTGCTGATCCGCAAGCTGCCCTTCCAGCACCTGGTGAGAGAAGACCGACCTGCGCTTCCAGAGCTCCGCTGTCATGGCTCTGCAGGAGACCAGCGAGGCACGCCGGGTTCACACCGGACGCTGAAGCGCCGGGCAGCGCTAATAATATCACCCGTTGACCAAGTAGTATAAAAGCATTTAGTCACTTGTTGCTCCAACATTAACTGCAACCGCGTCCCAATTTAATTTCATCCATCTTCAAGAACTTCTCCGCTGTTCTCTCCGTTCAATGTCGGGTGTCGAGGGTAAATTACGTATTCTCCGCCCCCCCCCCCCCCTCTCTTTTTATCTTTATGACTGCTTGTGTGTCTGTAGTGGATGGGCAGAGGGGGGCATTTAATAATGTGATCGGTAAAATTGGTAAAATTAAAACTCCAGGACAACAGAAGGGGAATACAAACTATGGGATGCATACTTTATCATTTATATCATATAAAATGTCATCAATATCGTTTAAAATCATTTTTCAGTGTGTTTCATGGAGCGATACGCTCGCGTCAAGCGCAAAAAAAAATAAACTCGACGCCGAAACGATCGTAGCACGGCGCGAGGCAGCCTTGGCGCAGGGGGGGGGGGTCCTTCAGCCTCCGGTGGGGCCGGCACAGAGGTGGGAGTGGATGGGAGCCGGACATCCAGCTGGAGAGAGAGTTTAAACTGCTGCTTCTCCACTGACTATAACAACGCCGCAATCATACACTTAAAAAATGCAATACAAACCGGAAGTATTCCAAGTATTCAGAATACGTTACTCAGATTAGTTAATGTAATGGAATACATTACAGATTACATTTTTGGGCATGTATTCTGTATTCTGTAACGGAATACGTTTTGAAAGTATCCTTCCCAACACTGATCCTGCTTTATTCTCACATGGGCTCAATCATTAATACGCCCGATAAAATGGGGGCAGTAAGTAAAAACTCTGGAGATTGTTCTGAGCCTTTGACTCTCACTCTGAAATTCGCCCTCACATACAGCCCCTCTAGATAAGGCCAGGAAAATATCCAGTTGCAGTTCAGTGCATGTCTGAATGCAGCTTTCATGACAATCTAAATCATTTTGAGAAATTGAATTTACAATGGATTGAAACATTTCTGTCCTTAAACAATAAAATCTGCTGCTGTAATCTATGCTCTGATGAATAATACATAAACCCAGACTGTTTATCTCCATATCCACATACATCATTTTTTTTTTTACCTGTGGTGTTTCAAAGAACATTTCTCGCTCATCCACTGTGATCTTGTACGTGCACGGCTGCGGAGCGCCAAAGAAGATGATGTGCTCATAGGGGAACTTCTCCAGAGGCTTGGGCTCGCCCTTCTTATAGACAGACACGTTCTCAGCGCTCACACTCAGCCACAGGTCATGAGGGAAGCCTCCTTCTTTGCACTGGAGAGACATAAAAACAAGGATTTTAAGAGCATTATTTCGAGGTGTGATCGGCCTTGCAGATGGGGTATCAGTGAGATGGGATGTTTTATCAGTGCCATTATTTGTATTTTAATTTCTCACATTGTTCAATTCTGTCTCAATGCAGTTTTCCCACTGCACACATACTGAATAGGAACCTTTTACACATGTTATTTAGGTTTGGATTAAACTGATACTGTGATTCCAAAGGTCCAAACCAAACAAGGTAGGTATGAAGGTTATGATTAAGGTCCGAGTGAACTTACCTCCACATCAAACAGTGTGGATCCATATCCAGGCCACTCTTTGATGATGGTCATGTATTTGAGCATGGCCTGGTGCTGATCCAGGACTTTGAGGCGGGACCACTTCTCCACGATGCTGGCTCTGGTGGCGGACATCTCCTCCTTTATCCACATCTCCAGCATCTGCTCCTCCTCCATGCGCTGCTTCTTCATGGAGCCCGTCTTCAACCCCCGACGCAGTGTCCCATCCAGGAAGCTGGTCCTCCTCCGCTCCAGAGTGTGGCCTGACCCCGAGGCTCCGCCCACCTTGGTGAACTGCAAGATGCGACTGCGCAGGCGGCCCACGGGGTAGACGTTCTCCAGGCTCCATGTGGCGCGCACTTTGTCCCCGTGCAGAAACTGCAGGCGCAGAGCCGCCAGGTGCTGCAGGGTCTCCTCGCGGGCAGGGAAGTGGCCTCTGGTCAAACTCTCATGGGCCTGAAGGAAAAAACGTTCAACATTAGCACCAACTGCGACACGTGATTAGAAAAGAAATCCTCTGTAAAGTGTAACAGGACGAGTAGAACACACCTGCTCGAACATGAAGGCAAACTCCACCCCTTCCCTTGGCATGCTCTCCACATCCAGGAAGCAGTAGAGTTTGAAATAGAGTTTCCATTGGCCCTCGTTCTCAGCTTCCTCACTGCCAGACAGTCTGGTGGGAAAATCACAACTGTGTCACTTACACAAGTAACAAAGTACAAATACTTTGCTACAGTACTTAAGTAGATTTTTTATGTGTCTGTACTTTACTTGAGTATCTGTTTCTCTGTCGACTTAGCCCCAATACATTGTAAAACGTATATCTGTACTTCCTACTCCTTACATCTTCAAAACAGGCTTGTTACATTCATATTTATGCATTTGTCGGTTACTTTTATTTTGCATCTTCGAGCGCGACTGTAAGAACATCAACATCCTTGATCATATTTCATGCTCACAAATCTTTTCTTCCTTAAACCTGTTTTTAGTTTATTGTTTTTTAAATTTGATTTGAAATAAGAGAGGTTTAATTAAGTCTCAGTTTACTTTCAAAGATACAGCTGTTAGAATTGCCCTCAGAGGGGAACCTTTTACTTTTATCCCTTGAAAACATGTTAGAGCCTGTACTTGTATAGTTTTACTTAAGTAAACAGGACTTCAAGATCATTTATAACCTACCTTTCAAATTTTGCCAAAACATCAGCCACAAGGACCCTGCTCTCCACAGCTTTGTCTACGGTGTTGTTGTGCTCAAAGAGGGCAAACATGTTCCTGCTGTCCTCCATGGCCAAACCTCTGATGAGCTTCTCAACCACCTGAAGAAGAAGAGGCCAGATATCAACAATCACATCATGGGACATAAGATCCAGCTGAAGAGCAACATCTAAGATGACCATGTATTCCTTTCGGGACTCCAGCTCGCTCACCTCTCCTGCACTGGTGTGTGAGTTGATGGAGATCTTGCAGGAGCCTCCTCCGTGGCAGTAGACGGTGGTCGTCATTTCCTGTCTGGTAAGAAGTGCCATGATTTCCTCTTGGGAGGGAACCAACTCTCTGGTCTTGGTTTTCTTCAGGGACTCCCCGATGAAGTGGGCAAAACTCTCAATCTCTGTGCCAGGGAACAGCTCCTTGATCCTAAAAAAAATATCCCCAGACAGAAAAAGGGTGAGCTGCAAGTCTCAGTCAGCTGTAATCGTCTGTGAGGGTCTGAGTGGCTCGTACCTTTTGAGGTGAAACTTGAGGTAGCGTAAGATGCCTCTGCTGGGCAGGAAGGTGCAGCTCATGCAGGTCAGGAGGTGCCAGTGGGCGCGGTTGGCGAGGCTGTTGGGGTGCGGGACGTGATTGGTCTGTTTGATCAGCTGACAGTAAACCTCATCTCGTAACGACTTCAAGTCTTGGCAGGTCTGTAGGATTCCCTGGATGATCGGCACGGGGTCGGACACGGCCTCCATCTCCTGCAGCGAGTTGAAGATCTTCACGGCCTCGTCCTGCAGGCTGGTGTAACCCTTCTCCTTTTGCACTGGGAGGACAGAGAGGTGAAGTTCATTTATAACAACCGACCATGAGCCCACCCCCAACACAAATAATTAGCAGGAATACGCAATCAACTACTGAATGGATTTCCATGGACACAGACCAAGAATCAACCCATTGCTGTTTGGATCAGATATTAATAAAAAAAATCTGCAGTGTACCATTCCAGTTTAGTTAACCCCTTGTAGACGAATGTCGCGAATTTGCATCAAACCCCATTCCTTTTTATCCCACTAATGCCTGATGGTGCAAATACTACACATACCATGAAGGTATTAGAAGTACTCTGCTTCCATCTAGTGGTCGGAGTGGAAAATACATACTAGCCCCTTGGTACTGTGCAGCAAAGTTATTTTGAGATATTAAGCTGTATTTGAAATACTGTGATGATGGAACAGCAATGATTGTGCTGAAACATATGTTGTTATTCAATTTCAAGCAAAAGCAGCATTAGTATAATAATCTACATACCAGAGACTGGAACATTTGTTAAGTTACGGTTATGCCCCATTATGCCTAATGTCGCTAATTTGCCTCATACCTAAATTTTATATCTATTGTATATTGAAATCAAGTTCCCCTCTTTTCCCCAGCTGGAGATTTTTACTGTATTACTGTATTTTGTCAGACTCTGGATGAATTTCACGAACTAAAATAAAAAATGTATGTATAAAGGTGCATGTTCCAGCATTTTTGTTCTGGTTTCCCCCAAGAAGCAAACAATCAGAACCAAGAGAAATCCAAAAGCAGCAGCTGCGGGCCAGAGCACTTACAGTGGACACTGACGTCTCCATAGGGCAGAGGTAGAAGAGGAGAGTGCAAAGGATGCTGGGTGTATCTCAGGATGGGGTTCCTCCAGTATGTCTGCTCCACAGCCTCCACATTCAAACTGCTCTCCTAAAAAGACAGAAAACTGGGTCAGTGTATCGTAGAGCATCGATTAAAAGCTGGAAATCTGTTCGTTAGATGAAGGCAGATTAGGAAAATAACAAGGAAACAATATCAGTCTTGAGCTTTTGGCAGAAACAGCTCAGGAAAACAGGATGTTTTGAAACAGGCAAAGCTTGAGACTTCACAGCACACATGTAGTGAGTCCATGTACCTCACTTCACTACAGTGTGCGTCCCTGCCACAGGTTTGCATGACTGGAGAGAATTTGAGTTACAATATCATTAATGTTAATGTAACGCAGCATAAACAAAACAATATCAGCCCAATGTGGTGACACAGAAGTGAGTTGAATGTCACACGAATCAAACCAGAGGATGAACAGTCGGGTGAATGTTCGGTACCTTGATGTCCCTGATGAGTTGCTGTGTTGGGGTTTCAATGGGAACTTTGCTGTCTATCGCTCCCTGAATGGCATTCGTCCACCGCATGGCTTCGTTCAGCAATTTGGTGTAAAGGCGGTAAGAGTGCTTACGCCCGTGGATGATTATATTCCAGTAACCTAAGAGGACAAAAAGACAATAGGTAAGTAGAGTTGACATTAGGGACGGGAATCGGCAGGGACCTCCCGATACGATACTATCACAATTCTTAGGTGGCGATACAATATGTATCGCGATTCTGTAAGTATTGCGATTCGATATTACGATTTCCTGGGATTTCTTTTGGTTATTTTTTTTTTTTTAAATACTGGACCATGGAAAAATGTTGAATCATACCTTCAAATACAACACAGTCAAATTCACTTAGAGCTGTACAAGTTTTATTTCAAATATTAACATAAACTTAATGACTGCTGGGCAGCCAATACAGAAAATAAATAAAAATGTGCCCTATTATTGTATAGCCCCTGTCAACTGCACACAAACTGACAGATTAAGAAATGTATGCCAACTATGCTACTTTTAAACAATAAATAAAAGGTAAATTAAATAGAATGAAATAAACAAAAAAGAAACAAAAAGTAGGCTATTGTTGTTTGCAAGTAGGCGATACAAAGCTAGTGCTTGGGTATGTTTAGATTATTGTGCAAAAACCAGAGCTGGTCAACATGATCTGGGGTGATGTTGCTCCCCCCATATACCCCCCCCCCCCCCCCCGTATAAACCAATAAATATGTTTAAAAAATCGATTTGGGAGGCAGCATGGCGATTTAAAATCGTCATTCACAAGAATCGCGATTTGTAACTGAATCGATTTTTCCCCCCATCCCTAGTTGACATAGGAACGACCTGTTGTAAAAAGCTGATACATGACGATAAATATAACACAGCTCTTCAGATTAACTATATTTTTCATAGGTCGAGCAGCGTTGCCCGGGGAACTGACCGGTGTCCTTGAAGACCTTCT
Source organism: Limanda limanda (assembly GCF_963576545.1). Taxonomy (NCBI): domain Eukaryota; kingdom Metazoa; phylum Chordata; class Actinopteri; order Pleuronectiformes; family Pleuronectidae; genus Limanda; species Limanda limanda. Next base: position 19,972,270 of record NC_083651.1, on the reverse strand, counting down.
CATCAGGCTGCATCACCGAGCAGAGACTGTTGAGGACCAGAGTTCCCAGTTTGGAGGCGGTGCGCTCGGAGGACTTATAATAGTCCAGAGAGTTTGTGGTGAGAACAAACCAGCGCTTCTTCAGCTTCAGAGACGAGCTCTTCGCCCCGGACTTCATCTCTTTGTGCAACCAGCCTGTGAGGACGAACAAAGGATTTCCACATTAAGAGTTCTCTTAAGCTGTGTTTTGACATGAAAGTTGAGTCTGGACAATATCCGTAGTTTGTCTTTCACATGCGAAGAACGCAGCAGGAGATTGTCCGGATCAGACGCTTTCACAAAAAGGGGAACATTTCAGGAACATTGGGCTGAGGGCCCTCACTCTAAAATGTAAAATAATGTGTGCCTGCTGACTGACCTCTGACTAGGAACTCCTGCCCGTCCACCTTGGAGTCTCCTTTAGATTTCTGCAGCAGCCCGATCCAGTGGTGCATCTCCTCAGGCGTGTCTGTGTTGCAGTGGATCACCCGGTTGGCCGTGATGATCACAAACGAGTTTGGTCTGGAAACAGGACACGTCACACATGTTGCTCCACCACATACACTCTGTACTGTAGTTCAAATGTTTTTAATCAGACGTGGGTTCGGTCTCCTCACCTGTCAGGGTTGTCTGATGCACAAACGGAATCAATCAAGCCCACGTCTAGTGTGCCCTGGACAGAGGAGAAAGAGGGGAAGACTTTACATTGTGTAATTATGAGTATTATTGCAGTGGAAGGAGAGATCTAGAAAGTTGCATCACATTTCCATGATTTAAAATGGATTAAATGGGCTTAAACGTCACTGTCGTATGATCCTAGCTTTTTAAAACAAGGTGTAAGAATGTGATTGAATAAATACGCCCCTTCATTTGGCTCATTTAATTTCTACATCTGTGGATGCTATAAATTTCTTGTAGACGAATGCCGCGAATTTGCCTCAAACCCCATTCCGGTCTTTTTATCCCACTAATGCCTGATGGTGCAAATACTACACATAACATGAAGGTATTCGAAGTACTCTGTCTCCATCCAGTGGTCGGTGTGGAAAATACACACTAGCCCCTTGGTACTGTGCAGCAAAGTTATTTTGAGGTATTAAGCTGTATTTGAAATTCTGTGATGATGGAACAGCAATGATTGTACAGAAACATGTGTTGTTATTCAATTTCAAGCAAAAGCAGCATCAATATAATAATCTACATACCAGAGACTGGAAAATTTGTTAAATTACGGTTATGCCCCATTATGCCTAATGTCGCTAATTTGACACCATCATTTTATATCTATTGTTTATGCTTTATTGAAATTAACAATCTCCACTTAATTTAGCATCTGTATGACAACCAAAAACACAAACAATATTTTTTTTATATAATTGGAAATAAATTCAGGCAATAAGGGGTTAACCAATGTAATCTTTTAGAACAATGACACACCAGCGTGTTCATTCTGCCTTTTCAGCATAAATCTGTCCCATCACACTTCAGTCGATTCAGTTTCAAGAGGTAAGACGGCACTAACCACTGCATTCTTTGGGTTGGCTTGTTCGTGGTTCATTTCCATGAGCTGCTCCGGACTGGCGCTGTGGACCCGACTCAGCACGCTGAACCAACCGCTGGATGGGGGTCAGAGGGAGTTCAGAAGGAGCAAGTTTACCAAACATGCAATTGAAAAATGACACTGTGAACTTCCACTGGCAACCACAAGGGGGAACTTTGTTTCCACAATTTGCTTCTAGAGAAGGAGGATGGCAAGGAAAAGCCAGAGTTAGATGATATACAATATATGGATGTGTCATACCTGGCATCTTCTGGCGTCTCTGCATAGATGTGGTAGGTTCTGTCGTCAGTCACAATATTCAGTGCATTTTCCTTCTCGTGATTGTCCACGATCTCCCTACAGAGAAGCAGAGGGAACCAAACCTCTTGAGAATCAGCACTCACAGACGACTAGAAGATGATTTTTTAACCCCAGTGACTGAGAACAGGGTCTTACTTGGTGCTGCGGACGTCGATGGTCCCTTTCAGCTTCTCTTCGCTGTCGTTCTCAAAGTACATGAGCTTCGACTCCCGCAGAACGAACCAGCGCATCTTCCAGTTGCGCCGAGACAAGGTGGACATCCCTCCTCCCTTCTTGTACAGCCAACCGGACTTGAGGGAGTCCTGCTTGGCCCGGTACCACATGAAGGTCTCGTCCTTGAGCACGCACCAGCGGCGGCGCCACGGGATCATGAGACCACCTGAAAGGGGATAAAGATGCAGGGAACAGAGGGAAGAAGAAATTAAAAAATGTTACACCTCACATACACATGTACACAGCCATTTAAGATAAGATACATTTATTTGTCCCAAACACATGCACAGACATGCACAAGCACACTCGTTCAAGGAGGGAAATGTAACCTCTGCTTTTAACCCATCTGGTGCAGGACACACAGAGCAGTGAGCAGCCATGTACGGCGCCCAGGGAGCAGATGTTGGGGGAGTAAGGTGCCTTGCTCAGGGGCACTAGACAGGGTAGGGAGAATCCTCTTGGATTTTTGGACAGATCAATCCAGGTTCGTTTTTTTGTTTGTTTTGTTTCTCCGTGGTCGAACCAGAGACGAACCAGAGACCTTTTCTGCCCATAGTCCAAGTTTCTGCCACTAGTCCACCGCCTCTTTACACACATATACATGGATCCTATACATGCAACAATACACAATACAAGCAGTAGAACAACAATAACGACACCAGGCAAGCCAGAAACGTAGAGAGCCTGAACTGCTGTGTTCGTCTGTGCACGAATCATGTGCATGCCTGCTGGGCAGTGACTTGGTAAAGCCACTCACTCTTCATGTAGAGGTAGCCATGGAAGTACGGAGGCCCGGTGCCATTCAGGAGATTCATTCTCCCGTTGGAAACCTCCTCGTCCGTGTCCACGTAGCCGTCGTTCTCCTCGTCGCTGTCGATGAACTGAAACACAAACACCGGTGTTTAGGAGGAGAGAGGTCTGACATAAGAACGAATGATCCAAACACTGTAATGAGAACGTGTTTTTTTAAGAGCGATTTATGAGCAACACTTTAAACATATTTAACTGCTGCAGTTAGTAAGTTTTTGTATTTTCTGAATACAACAGGAAGTCAGAGGTTTCATTTTGCATTCATTCTCCAAAAATTCCCTTACGTCGTCGTCATAATTTGTTAATCAAAAGAGGCATAAAACCTGTTCATACACCCACACACTCCCCTTTGACATTTTGCTGAACTGTCAGTGTTGCGTCGCAGCTCTCTGCCTCACGTGCAGTCTCTGGGAACACGTTCAGCAGCAGAAGCCAAAACAAATAAGCAGCAACAGCGTTTCTCTGTTTTTCTAACACGAGCTCAGTCTGTTGATACGTTAAGAGGATTCAGACTCGCACTTCTGCAGTATGAACCTTCAGATATTCAGTTCAGCAGCGTCTGTGCAGAGGCAACGTGTGAGAACTACATACCGAGAGGGAATCAAGGTGTGTGTGTGTGTGTGTGTGTGTGATTGTGAGTGTGTGTGTGTGTGTGTGTGTGTGTGTGTGTGTGTGTGTGTGTGCGTGTGTGTGTGTGAGTGAGTGTGTGTGTGTGAACAGCTAAAGTTAGATCTGACGCAGAAGATGATAATTCAGCGTTTCAAGTTCAATTAATTTCTCTAAAAATAAACATCCGCTGGACCTCTTTGCTCCAGATGATGAATCCGATCATTAACAAGTGCAACTCTGCACATTTTCCCATCATCACTCATGGCGACTATAAACGACTCTCAGCAGGTTCTCACCGAGTCCGAGCTGCCTCGGAAGGAGTCCAGGCTGTTCTGGGTGCAGGAGGATTGCCGCAGCACCTCCTCATCTGTGATGTGGCCGTCGTTTATGCTAGCACCCGAGCTACCATGAGCCTCCTCAAACTCCTCCTGGTCGTAGTCCGACTCTGTGTCTGGCAGGTTTGTTCGGGACGTGTCCTCACCCACAGGGTCAAAGTTTGACCCCTTGCTGGCGCTCTGGCACGGCCCCCTATCTCCATTAGTGACTACTGGGAGATGAGGAGGAGGTAATGGAGAGTCAGGGGTTTGGGAGTCTGCATGAACAGGGGCATGAGTCAGTCCATTGGTTGGGATTTGGGAGAGCTTCTCGTGTGCAGGAGAGGAGGTGGATGAGGAGGAGACCAGTAGTCCCTCTGCAAAGTCCGGCGGTGGAGGGGGGATGCTTTGGAATACTTCCTTATCCAGAGGAACTGCAGCTGGTGTAGGGAAGTCAGGCAGAGGGATGCACTCCTCCTCGGCGTGGAACCCCTCGTCCACCTCCTCCTCAGCCAGAGGGGCGGTGGACTCAGTCGGGTCGTGGAGGTTCTCCTCGCTGGAGAGGGACGGCTCCAGACCCCCGAAGTCCAGCAGGTCCAGGAACTCCGTGGCCACCCGGGAAGCTTCCTTCTCCAGTCTGAAGATCTCTGCGTCCCTCATCTGGCGCAGCTCCTCTTGAGAGACGTCTCCGAGGAGGGACACGCCGTCCTCCTGCTGCTTCTGCAGACGCTCGATCTCCCGCTCCAGCCGCAGGATCTCCTCCATCTGACGCCTCTCCTCCTCAGAGGTTTGGGTGCTGGACAGAGTCTGGGACAGCTCCTTCTGCACAGAGGACAAGGAAAGTTTTATGCTCCCACGTTCACATCCCATGGTTTTCATCATTTCAATCCGTTATTTGACACTCATGTCATCATGGTTATGGAAAATAAATTACCTTCTGACAAGATCCGTTGACCAGTGAGTTCCTAAAAAAAACAAAAGAAAACATGAATGCATGTTCAGGGCTGATCCGAGTCATCTGGTATTCACATTTTCACTTTTATCATTCCACTCTACCTTTTCTTATCCTCTGAGGCTGCCATTTTCTGCTCTTCCTCCTTCAGTCTCATCTCCTCCTTCCTCACCGACTCCTCCTCCGCCCTCCTCCTCATCTCCTCGTCCACCAGCCTCTGTTTCTCCTCCTCCTCCCTCCTTCGCCTCTCCTCCTCCATCCTCCTCTTCTGCTCCTCCTCTACTCGCCTTCTCTCCTCCTCTTCTTCCCTCCTCCTGCGCCTCTCCTCCTCCTCCCGCTTCTGCTTCTCCTCCCTGAGCTGGCAGCAGAGCGAGCGGGCACGCCGGCCTCTCTGGTGCTTCTGCAGGATGAGGGCGGCCACGCGCAGGCGCAGGAAGACACGCCTCCAGAAGTGGGCGCGGTAGTTCTTCTGGATGGTGACCACGCTGGACAGAACCTTTTTGTATTGTTTCCTGGTGAGGAAAATCAAAAACACATACATTTGTATCCAGTTCGCTGTTCACTGTTTTGCTTTTTGCATTTTGAATTTTCACTTTTTACTTCACTTTTTATATCTTTTGTCCTTTATATACTTTTATATAGATATGTTTATGTCTAAATAAATGCTACCTTGTATAAACATTAGAAAAAGTGAGTAAATAAGAAGTAAATAGTGAGTAAATATATATTGTTTTTTTATTAGGGCCCGAGCACTGACATCAAAGGTCAGGTGAGACCCTATTGAAATTGTAAGGATTATTATTATTATTATTCAGGCAATTAATTAAAAAAATTATAATTAATATAATTGGCTTTTTGAGGGCTTTACCATGCTCAAATTCTTACCAAAATTTGCAGAAAGTTAGAAAGTGGTGAACATTTACGTAATCTGAAGGAATTTTCAATGGCCATCGCAAAATGGCTCAACGGTGCCCCCCGAGACCCCTGGAACGTATGTACATTGACCGGTCTTCACAAAAATCGATATACAGGTGTATCATGACCAGACAAACAAAAAAGTCTTGGTGCAATTGGAAAAATACAACAGGAAGCCTGCTATTTTGCATTTAGTGGCCATTTTGGCCATATTCCACATTTTTACTTTGATGTACTTGTGCCTATTATTGTTTTTCTTATGTGTGGTGTATTTAATGTGTTTTTATGTTTCTATGTTCATTGTATGCACCAATAACCAGAGCAAATTCCAGGTAGGTGTTAACCTACTTGGCAATAAATACCTTCTGATTCTGAATATATAGCCAGGTCCCGTTATTAATCCAACACATCTGTACATCTCAACATCTCTTCCTGACACAGGTTAATAATTTTTTTAGAAAGCCTGTACATGATAGAATATGTGATATTTAGTGTTATTGCGCTGTTCTTTTGTGGGGATGTGGGCTGTCCTGCCTGGTCCTGTGACTACGCCCCATCACCCACACACTGCACATGCATTCAAACATATAAACACACACATGACTTGCAAGCGGACCACACACAATGCTCTGACTCTCTGACCCTTGGCCCCGGCCTGGTCTCCGCAGTAATCGCTCCGCAGCCTCTGCCGGGTCTCAGGACTGCTCCGAGCAGAGATAACGTTACACATAATAACACAAAGGCTTCACTTGTGTCTTTAGGGGAACTTCCTGAGTTGGTACGAGTGGCTCTCAAGGGAAGAGAAGCCACAACCTGAACACTGTCATCAGCCCCATTCTGCTCTCCCAGCGGAGCCTTTCAGAGGACTGTGTGCGACCTGATACACGGCAGCACGCAGGCGGAGCACGGCTGCATTACAGCAGCAGTGATGGATGTGCTGTCTGTCAGGTGAAGTGGAAAAGAGGAGAAAAACTTACTCTACTGTACTGCAGGTAGTGTTCGGAGTAATTAATACTGTTAAGACTCACTTTGCAAGAGTGGTGTAAAGAAAAGAGCAACATGAAGCGTTTTAATCCCACACTCACCCTTTTTAATACTCTCCTCACTGTCAAGCTATTAAGAGTTGTTTAAAGTAGATTTACTCAAGTACTGTACCTAAGGACACATTTGAGGTAATTGTATTTTAAATTAGTATTGGGGTTTATGCAACCTTCTCCTTCTACTCAGCAGGAAATATTGTACTTTTTACTCCACTACAGTCGCACGTACGCAAATGTGGAGTGAACATCCCGGGTCAAAGATCACCAAAGTAGAACTCCACAGGAAGCCACGCTACAATTTGCCTCGCATTACTGTACATTCAACAACAAAAGTTCAAATGAGCAAAAGATCTGAATACTTCTTCCAGCATTGGCTATTAAACATTTATGCAAAACCTCAATTTTTTATATAACTGTATTTTTTGGGGGCTGCACTGTTACTTTACGTGGAAATATTCCAGATGTCTTGAGATTCAACTTTTTATATACATTTATCCAGTGTGACTTGTAATGGCATGTATTTCCCGTCTGTTTGATCATGATTGAATGACGATGTAACCTTTATCATGCTGCATCCTGTACTATTTGAATGTGTATTGACCTGATTAACATAGCCACTGTAACCTGATTTTCTCTAGACACAGCCCTTTACTACTGAATGCATATTGGTCCGATTGCTTTAACTAGGCACCTTTGTATTCATGTGATCACAGGATCTCAACCTTTTCCTGTTTAACACCCCCCCTCCAGTATGGGAGTGGTTAGCCAAATGTATAAAGACAGTGAGCTGTTTCCTATCTGGTGTGCATATTGACGTACTCAACCTTGTGGTATGCACCATGCTCTGAGCATTAAAGTGTGACAATACTGTAAGAGAGTTTTGAGTCTCGTTTCCTCGTTGGTAGTGGGATTATTGTGGAAATTGCCATAACAGACTTTATCAATGTTTTGTTCCAGGAATCTTCAGATATTTAATATTAGTTGAGGATTTTACCTGCTGAGAGTCTAAGGACTGAAACATGGTTCGTAAAGTGAATAAAAGTTATTATTTCACATTCAAAGATTACGATTTAACCCATGTCTAAAAATCTGTCTGGAAACATTATGATCTCCGTGAGAAGCAACACAAAAGACCCACTGGTGAATCAGCAAGATGGAACAGACCCATGAGTGAGACAGATTTTTAGTAATAACTGTAGAACTCAAACCACTGTAGTATCTGTGAAACAACACTGTGTATACAGCCACATGACACACATTCAAAAATGTAAACACACATGCAAAGGTATGCACATATGCACATTACACCCCCCCCAGTCCAAACATACACACAGGCTAAACACCTCCATTACAAAACAAACACACACAACTGTCGCTGCCCCTCCGCCCCCCCGCCCCTCCTCCACACACCACCACTCACCTTGCCACATAGCTGAGGATGTGGGCGCGGATCACCATGCCAGCCCGGCGCCGCACCTCCTCCCTCTCCTTCTCCAGCCTTTGCTCCAGGGCCTCCTTCAAGAACACCTGCGGGACGAGGGGCAACGCCACGGCCGACCAGCAGGGACACAGAGAGAGAGAGAGAGAGGGATGAGGAAGGAAGGAGTGGAAGGAGACAGGATGGGTTAGTTCCTCTTCTTGGTAAGGGAGGTATGAAAGAGGGCCTGCAGAGATGTGAGGGCCGCCCCCCCCTGTTGTCTGCTGGCAGCACCCTGTGCCCAATGCATAGGAGGCTGTGGTGCAGCTGAGGATTGGCCGGCTAGAGGCGGCTGAGCCGAGCAGACGGGCAGACTGGCAGCGGGACTGCAGTGATGCTGCTGAAGCTGCTAGTGCAGAGCCTCATTGTGTCCTCTCCTGAGCGTCTCCCTACTGCTGCTGCTGCTGCTGCTGCTGCTGCTGCTACTGCTGCTGCTGCTGCTTTGGTGGAAGCTCGAATGAAAAGGCACCGAGAGGGAGGGCAGAGGCAGGGAGAGGAGGGATGGAGGGATGAGGGGGAGGGATGGTGGCTGGTGTCCAGATAACAAGCCACACCCCTCCTTGCTCTTTATGAAGGAAGGAGGAAGAGTTTTGTTAACCCTTCCCTTCCTCCGGGAGACTTTATTCTAAGTTAGCACTTTCTCTGAGAGAGCTCACCAGTCCTCCTCAACCGAAACGCTACCAAGACATGGACAGACAGTTGTGACGTGATATTACAAGAGATAATCAGATTGGATCTGTCTGACCATGCTAGCAGAAGTATAACTGAGGGGTGGGGGGTGTTGTGTGTCTGTGTGTGTGTGTGTTTGTGCCCCAGATGTTCCACTAATCAAAGGGTCCCACAGCTGCAGCCCGGCCTGCCTCTGTAAAGTCTGTGAGAAGGAAGCTTCCTCTCCATCCACATCCTTCCCACGTCTGTAAAACAAATGGGACACACACACACACACACACACACATGCAAACGCACACACACTCCATCCTTGCAACATGACCCAAGCTCCTAATTCTGAGCACACACACTTCCTCTCCACACTTATAATTACACACAGATTGTTTCTGGAAAAAGGAAATTTAGACCCTTTCTGTCTCTCAGCCTCTTTCACAACACAACCCACACTGCATTTCCCTGAGACCAAAACTATTGTGCTGCCATCAAATACACACGCACAGAGTGACTCACACACTAGCACAAGCCTCTTTGCTCCTTCTCTTCTAATGCACGATATAAATTCTATACTCTGTAAAGTGGAGCAACCGGGTCCCTGAAAGCAAAATTAACTTTTACCCACACAGAGGAAAATGTATTTCTCTGTAAGTCAGTAAGAGACACAACAGATTTACACCGTCTGCATGTGTGAGAAATGTAATATACATAGGCATGTGCATATTAGTGGTAATGCACCATATACTTATTAGGACCCAACACATGGTTCCCATCAAACCGGACGTTTATATTCCACTTTGCCATGGGAGCAGCTGACACTGTTCATAGTTTTCAAACCCAAACAGGGGAATTACAACGAAAACTGTCCAAACGGGAACCAACAAATCTTTACAGCCTCGGAGGAACCACAACTTAGAGCAGGAAGTCACGTGGGATAAAAGTGGATTAAGCTGATTTCGAAGAAAGGCCATAAAACGGTTTTATTTATATCCCCTCTCTCTCTTTCTGCTGTGCGGAGAGCATTTCTGCTGAGTCGAAGCGAATCCGAGGTTTTTTCTGTCCAGATCAAAGGAAGCTTTAAAGGTAAATCGTCCGGGGAGAGCGCAGAGATGTGTGGGAGACGATAATTGTTTGAAATAAAGAGAGAAAGA